>NC_134818.1:27327178-27329678 GCF_046742065.1 Oratosquilla oratoria | reverse complement strand
TTTAACAAAATGGAATGTTTTATGCCAGCGTCCATGTTGCCTAGGCTGAAGAACAAACGCGCGTGTTTTTCATAGAAAGTGAATGTGTAATAACCAAGAACAATTAATGAGAGTTTGTTTGAGTTGGGTGTTTGTAAGCGGTAGGTGGTAGGGTTGAAGAGGACGGCTGTATACCACATAGAGGTATGTTGGAGAGACGAGTGGTGGTAGCGTTTTTTTTTTTTTTTTTTTTTTTTTTTTAGTGAGGAAAGTGGGTAAAAAATCTAGATTAAACAACTAAATGCGCGCTTAAAGGATTAGTATCTAAAGAAGACGTCTGCATACAACCAAGCCTGAGGGTGCTTAGGCCACAACTAGGCGTAAACTTAGAATTTTTTTGTTATTGTTTACACGTAATTTAGAATTATTTAGAACACTTCTCATTATATGATGTACACAATGATTTTGCATTTAAAAGAACTATAAAAGACCAATATTATGAGTGTTTTATGTTATTTAAATGAGAGAGGTAGCTGTTACAGTGGTGGGGGAGTGAAAGAAAACGGTGGATATGAAAATGGGAATTACATAGAAAATGGACAAAAGAGAAAGAGAGAAAGAGAGATTGCATCTCCTTCTCTCTATCGAAGGGATGATAATGATGATAACAATGATTAATAATTATATGATTAAAATTATAGTAATTATGGTAATACTTCTTGTTATTGTCTATAATAATGATTAATAGTAATAGTAGTGATGATGATAGTAATAATGATAATAATAATAATAATGATAATAATAATAATGATAATAATAATAATAATAATAATAATAATAATAATAATAATAATAATAATAATAATAATAATAATAATAATAATAATAATAATAATAATAATTAATAATAATAATAATGACGATGATGATGATGATGATGATGATAATGATAATAGTAATAAAAAACAAAAATGGAGAGTGTAAGAGGTGAGGTGCACGTATGACAAACAGAAAGTGAAAAGAAAAAAAAAACGAGCAGAACGAAGACAAAAGGATAAAAGAGGAAGGGAAAGAAAAGGAGACAAATTGAGAAAGAGAAAAAAAAAAGAAAGAAAAGGAAAGAGATGAAAAGAGAAAGAGGAAGAAGAGGAAGCAAATGGAAAGAGAGAAAAGGTAAGAAATGGAAAAGGTTTAGGAAAAAAATATGCTTTCCATGCGTGACTCGTCAATAGGCAAATAAAGACTCATTGATGGCCTTTGGTACATCCCTTGTTATCGATCACATTCTTCGGTTCTTCAACATAAAAACAGAACACACATCCGGGATATTATCTGGTGATAATATCCGGGGTTTTCTGGGTTGTCCAGAGACTAATGGTGTTTAGATTGTCTTGGAATCTGTTTAGTATGTTTCGTTTTGATTTCTTAACTTCGTTTAAGAAAGATTGTGTGTTTTATAAGTCTCTTCTAAAAATGTATGAGATGTTGCTATGTCCATTTGATATATTGAAGTTGATATTCAGGGTTATTTTGTTTTACATGTATTGATCTTGAATACCTATTTATTGATTCATGTATGCATTATCTATGTATATATTCATTTACTTGTTTATTTATTTTTGTATTTTATGTATTTGTTTATTTACTTTTCAAACGACTTTGTTATGGTGATGATTTGTCGTCGTAATTGATTGTAACCTTTAAAAAAAAAAAAAAAGCCGATTTTTGGATTGAAAGGAATTATGAAATAGAAAAATGTCTCAAAATCATAAGGCAGCCATGAAGTAAGTAGTTTTTGTCACATTTACTCTCATTGTATACTGATTATTTCGATTTATTGATCTGTTCTTCTGATTTAAGAAACTGTCATGCGGATAGGCAAGGGAAAAAAAAATACCTTGGTCACGTGACTTCCACGATTTCCTTATAAGGTACGATTGTTTTTTACATATTTTGGAAGACAGTCGATAGATAATTTTATTCAGTTGTGAGGATGTTTTCGGTTTATTAAAAGAGAGTTGAAAGTATATTTATATGGTTTTTCTCAAAGTAAATATATATATGCCACCATAATTCTATGACGAGTGTCTCTCTCTCTCTCTCTCTCTCTCTCTCTCTCTCTCTCTCTCTCTCTCTCTCTCTCTCTCTCTCTCTCTCTCTCTCTCTCTCTCTCTCTTTCTCTCTCTCTCTCTCTCTCCCTCTTTCTCTTTGTATCTCTTACTCTTCCAGCAGAGGCTAAAATACATTTCATTTTTTTTCTTTTCATATCAGACTTTTTCCTGATTGCCTTTTGACTTCCAGAATTTGTTTTGGTAAAATGAAATTGTTATTTGCTTGTGTCACGAGTCAGGTTGCAATTCATTGCACTCCACTGGACACCTTACGTGTCGGGTGATACTTTTCTGTATACTTTTTGCCGCCATGTGATTTTATTCAGCCTGGTCTCACCCTCTTAGTGGCAAAGAAGGTAAAAGATATCTTATCGCCATTTGGTCGTTTTAAAGACTCACAACCACAGAGT
>NC_134818.1:27317178-27324678 GCF_046742065.1 Oratosquilla oratoria | reverse complement strand
CGTACATATGTGTACACGAACACACACAAAAACGCATAAACTCACACAAACACGCGCATGCGCACACACGGACGCTGGAGGAGTTAGGGAGATGGCTGGGAGTTTGGGGCAGTGGTTCACAAACAAGGGGGCGTTTCCTCCACCCTTCAGGGAGATGTAAGGAGTATACAAAGGGGGCGTAACGTCATCTGCCAAAAAATAATTGTTTTTATGAAAATAATGAAATCATTCCAAGAACAAGTATCTGCCGTTACATACGTGTAAAGTATGATTGTATCAATCACCTCCAACCCGTTTTCTATTAAGACATAAAGAGAAAATTTGGAAATAGAACATATATATATAAATATAAATATATATATATATATCTACATATATATATATATATATATATATATATATATATATATATATATATATATAAGTACAAAAAAAATGGGAAGGGGCGTACGGGTCTGGTGGAAGCAAAAGGCGGGTGTCATATAAGATAGTTCGGGAACCACTAGTTTAGGGCCATTCCAAGTAAAATATATTCATTGGAACGAATCTATTGTTTGGTCGTTGCAGTGCATCCTACAGTCGTGTGCTGCACCGGTTTGGTCTCGGACGTGAGTCTATTGTCCACGTAGCGTATCTGCAAGGGGAATCTTCATCTCGCTGGAGGAAACGAATAGAAATCCGATGCCCCATTTATCGATTAATTGTACACAAAAGTCGAGAGTCGTCGCCGGTGGCAATGGCCAGGCCACGTTCAGCGTAGGTGATGAAAGAGAAAGGACGAGAACGCAAATATGATTTTTTTTTTCTATCAGAATGGCCCGCTCGTATAGGGTATTGACTGTGTAAGTTTCATGCAGTCGATGTTTTAAGAGATTTTAGTGACATCCTTACGGATCAGAGTCACGCAGCATTCTATCATGATTACATACTTAATCTTTTTTCTATTTGTATTTTACTTCTATATCACTTTTATTTAATTTTTAATTTCTACTATTATGTCGATTTTGTACCTTCCGCAAATTTCTCTTTAACCACCTGTCTGACTCTTCACTGCGATACTGTCCCCAAGGATAGAAACGCTGGTTATTTCCCATGAATTATTGATACTGCTAATGACAAAGAGTTCTATAGTGTATATGCTGGCTTTAAAGCTCTGCCCATATTCAGGAAAACTACAAACTTTAGTTCCAAATGGTTTTCCAATGAAAGTTTTCCTCATGGAACATCCCACGGAGAGGCAAGAACGATGATGTGTTGGCATCGATAAAGATTATACTTTATAATTTTCATTTCATTTATTTATTTATTTATTTATGTATTTATTCATTTAGTTCATAGATCTTGTGAAGTTGGACAGATGACTTTTTTTTTTTTTTTTTTTTTTTTTTTTTTCATCCGACCTAGATATGGATCAAAAGGTGTCCTGTCGGCATGCTTTGCCTTTGTAATCCTTTGTAATCCTTATATGGAGACATAAGGTTATTGTCACACATAGAACTATATCCCTTATTTTACTGTGGTTGTCTATATGTTGAGGCACAGAGGCTGTACCGTCGACCATAGGCTAGTCCGGTGGTCTTGCATTGGACATCAAGGCTAAAAATATTAATTGGCTTGACCGTGTTGCGGTTGGAAGGTTTGTTCTAATGTTAAATCAAGCAATGGTACTTCCCATGTTAATATGCGTGTTAAAATAGGATTTTGTGGTAAAATATGTCTCACATAGTATTAGATGTTTAGATGTTTATCGGTTCTTGAATATAAATTAGGTATCATTTATGGTAGGTAAACTTCATTTGAACGCTGTCTGTCAAAACTGTCACTTTCAGAAGGATTTGATGTGAGAGGTAATAGATTAATATTATTAATTATTAACTAGTAATTATTAATTATAAACATTAATATTATCAAACTATTAATGATTGATCATTGGTTATAAATATATTGAATTGTTTACATTGTGATCATATACAAGTACGATTGTCGAAAAGTATGAATAATAACAATTGTTTTTGATTTTCAAAAAAACTGAAAGACGAATACCATTCCAGTCGAAATGCATGATTAGTCATGGAAGGAATGCATGAAAGCAAATTCTGGGAATTGACTTGTTATCATTAGTTATTATTTGCTAACTCACTACAAACTTTGCCACCCTATGTCGTAATGGCTTCGTTGGCGATTTATTCGAGTATATGTGTAACACCGTGTGGCCAACGGGGCAGTTAGTTGCAGATACGGTTTGTATTTCTCTCTCTCTCTCTCTCTCTCTCTCTCTCTCTCTCTCTCTCTCTATATATATATATATATATATGTATATATATATATATATATATGTATATTATGTATACATATATATATATATACAGTATATATATGTATATATATATATATATATGTATATATATATATATATGTATATATATATATATGTATATTATATATAACGGGGCAGTTAGTTGCAGATACGGTTTGATATATATATATATATATATATATATATATATTTATATATATATGTATATATATAAATATATATATATATATATATATGTATATATATGTGTGTATATATATATATATATATATATATATATGTATATATATATATATATATATATATATACACACATATTTATTGCCACTCTTGCAGTGACGATACCTGGAGGAGGACACTGAGGTCAGCGGTCAGGGGCCACTACTTAGAGTGGATGCCCTTCCTAACCTCTGCACAGTGGTCAGGATTCGAACACACGCCCGAAATCCCCACGCAGTTACCAGGCACTGAGACATAGCGGGCACCTAGTGTTGTCACCGTTGAACGAAACGTGATTGATGACAAGTCATCACATCACTTATTACCGTCAAACTCCTTTTTTTTTTCCAACCTTCAGTTACCTGTCAATTAATCAACCAGAGGGTTGGGCCCCATACGAAAATCAATATTAAGTTTACCAAAAATATCTTTTAAGTTTGCCAATTTTACGTCAAGGTGCGTGGCTAGAGCACTTTGTCAGTATACTGTATATTTAAGTTTAACGGTAATAGTGACACCTTCTCATTTAAGCAAGAGGAGGAGGACTCTTCAGGCACGTGCTGTGTCGTCGCCACATCCTCGGAGATTGATGACCTGAGACTGGAGACACACATGTTGAGCTGACGTCATGGGGGCGTCTGCGTGACGTCACCAGCTTTCCCGAACCCCGTATGACACATCACCTGCATAAATTCCCTGTCGTCCACATTTTTGGCTGACTTTCGCGACACCCCTACGGACCAAAGTCACGTTTTTATTTTATTCATTTATTTATTTATTTATTTATCTATCTATTTATTGAGATTTGTTCGTTTTTTAAAAAGCCTATATGAGTCAAATGCAGAGCACTGGATGATAAATTGTTGACGGGTGCGGTTGAGCTTCTCTTTGGGGAAGCCTCAGCTTGCCCGGACGGTCAAATGGCTCGTCACTGCCCGGAAATCCTCCTTCCGGTTCGCCAAATGGTCCGGTGTTCTGCAAATCACGACCTCGCCCTCGACTCCGGGAAAACGATGTTTCCGGTTATTCCCCGAATATGATGTGTGAATTGGCCGGAAGAGTCTGGGATCCGGGTTTTCTTGAAGACTCTCCCGAAAACCAAAGGTGACCGAAAAAGAAAAAGAAGGAGAAGATTTTTGAAGAAGAAGAAGACGACGAAGAAGAGGAAGGAGAAGAAGAGGAAGAAGTAGAAGAAAAAGAAGAGAAAAAAGAAAAAAAGGAAGAAGAAGAAGAAGAAATTATCTCCTGAAAACCATATATATAATATGACTGATCATACTCAAGTATGAGTACTTCGTGGGTAATAACCAGCGCTTCTAGCCTTGTGGACAAAATCGCACCGAAGAGATGGAGTTATAGAAGTTGCAAAGATATATATATATATATATATATATATATATATATATATATATTTCTTTTTTCTTAAGTCCAATCATAATAATGCTTCGTGACTCTGGTCCGTAGAGGTTCCCCTAAACTATTACCTTCATAATACTTATGCACTCAATACCCCATACAGGGAACCACTGTCAGGCACATACACACGCACACACCACCTGAAGAAGAAGAAAGTCGATATTTGCTTGGCATGTTCCTGTCAGGCTGAGGTTCATTTCGGAGGTTGTCCGTCGTGTGTGCAGCAGCATTCCAATTATCCTCAGGGCCCTGTTGACACGAAATCCCTTCTGGCAGCGTCCACGGAGGGCGGGGGCATTGGGGGGGGGGGGGAGGGGTGCCGTCGTCTTGCTAAAGGAAACAGCACTCCTGATTGTGACACTGCACACTGGCTCTCTCTCTTTCTCTCTCTCTCTCTCTCTCTCTCTCTCTCTCTCTCTCTCTCTCTCTCTCTCTCTCTCTCTCTCTCTCTCTCTCTCTTTCTCTCTTTCTATATATATGTATGTATATTCTCACACACACACACACACACACACACACACACACACACACACACACACACACACACACACACGTGTGTGTGTGTGTGTGTGTGTGTGTGTGTGTGTATGTATGTATGTATGTATGTATGTAGCTGTCGAAAAGATATTGAAGATCCTCCTTCAAGACAATGTCGAACTTTACATTTTCTATTCTGGCGGACGCTTTATAATTGTATTTATTTGAGATGAAAGATGGCACCCAGTTTCAGGTTTGGTTATAAGTAGATACTGAAGCTGTATCGCCCATCAGAGGATAGAACGGTGGTCGTGCATTGGACTGTCTCTTTCATTATATACGGTACATATTTAATTTTGGTTAGGGTTGCAAGTTTATCTAAAGGATTCTTTGTGTGAATTTTATTTCCTAAATGAGTTGTATGGGATGTTTTTATGTATGGTTTTAAAATGGCTTCATGTGTGATTGATTAAAGTAGCGTATTAAGCCTATATTTTCTGTTTTTATGTTCACTTTCTAAGAAGGGGTCTCTAAGCTCTATCTAATTCTAGCTGAATAAAATCATCTAAAGACATCTGATCAAGATTTTATAAGATATGTTACCGTACTGACGTAGTCATAGTGCTGGTGGAGCTTAAGTACCAGTTCATCATCGTATATGGACGCATTGTTGAGGAGGATCTCAACTTTGCCAGTGATCCGGAATAGTTCATGAAGGAGACGATGTCCACGGTATGTCACTTCAGTGACAATACCCCGGAGCAAGCTGAGGTCACCTCAGGTCAGAGGTGAGCAGCGGAGGTGACCTCAGGTCAGAGGTAATCAGCGGTTGGGGGTCATGACTCAGAGTGGATGTCCTCCATTACCTCTGCGCCGTGAATAGGATTCGAACATAGGCCCGAAATCCCCACGCGGTTACTAGACACGCGTGGTGCCAGGGGGCCATGGCAGGTCCCCTTGAGAAGGAAGGTTTGCTTAACAGATGGGCAAGCATGGAAGATAAGTATGTAAACATCGGGTCGAGTGGTGTCGAGGGGGGAAAGAGATTTGTGTTCCATGAGCTTCATGTGTGTCCGACGAGACAGTAAACATAAAACTGATTATGGCGAGAACTCAAAATAAATAAATAAATGAAAGAATAAACATAAAATAAATTAATAAAATAGTAATAACAAAACAAAATAAAACCATAGCTTCTTTGACGAAACGGATTTAAATATAAGAATAGAGGTGACTGTAAGAGACCTTCACTTGGCAGTTCCATGTCTGTTACTACTTATCATCCCCATCCATGAAGATATCTAATTTGTTTTAACATCCAATAGTTTCATGTTTACTAAGTCTACTCCATAATATAATCCATTCTATTCCTAGATTTGTCCAATTTAAACCCATTACTACAAGTCCTACACTATTGTCTTGATATGATGACCCATTTGAATACATTAGATCAACCCGCACTCTACGTTTTTCTAGATGCATGTTGTGTGTTAGGAACCCTTGCAACTTGTCAAACAAGAAAGTTCCCAGGTTAGAATGCTGTATATACGGAAATAGGTCATTGCAGTGCGAATTTCCAAAAATCGGAAATTTATATTCAGAAACAAAAACTATTTTCGAAAGTATATCAAAATATTACAAAACCCTTCTTGTTTCAGAAATGTAAATTTTATTTCCCAACATTGGAGATTTTCTAATTTCTAGTTATTCCCAACAGGAAGAACTCTGTGTAGTGTTTTGAATATTGGATATTGTGATACAAAAAGAAAAATTACTTTTGTAGACCTGAAACACGTAAAGCCAATTGCCAGTCAGAGACAGATGACGAAGTGTCACCCTATGAGGCACTGCAAAACGTTGTCAATAGACCAAAACGTTCTCAATGGACCAAAACGTTTGAGCACATAACTCAGCAATGCAACGCAGTTCATTCTTGCAACGAACAATGCAACGATAGATCTTTGTGCAACAAAGCACCAGCACATGGTGGGTCTCTTGCAGCCAGTGATAACTCGCTGGGCTGAATACAAACATCGAGGCCACCAAATCACAGCACAAATCTACAGCGACGTGAAAGTCAGGGAGATGAAGAAGCCCTTCTGAGGGATTTTGTTCTCTGCTGACGTCATGTCGTCGGAACTTTTCATTGGCCCTTTGCGCTCGACTGACTCCGCCCTCTCCCGAACTTGAAGCCCGCTGATTGGCTGGTTAGCAGTCCGGAGCTTCCGTTCGGTGTCATGCACCAGATGGGGCACATATGTTTGTCATTTAGTGGGCAGACCTTCTCTGTTAATGTAGAACGTATCACCAGGGCGTGTGATCGACTTCTCCTGTCCCAAAGAATCCTTCCCATTTTTATTTTGGATACTGACATACGATTTTATTCATTTCTATGGCATTCATTGCTAAAACAATTGAAGTTAAATTACCCCCCTCTGAACTGGGTGGCTCTTCTCTTTTTGTTTTAGCTGCCGCCAGGCGATTATACTCATCTCAAAAAGCGCGTTGGCTTGGGTATAAACAGAATTAGCGAAGGTAAAGTGTTGAAGAGCATACGCCAGGAGGCGCTGAGTAGCGGTGAACGAAACCGTCCGTCTCCTTTTGCCCTAATATGCGTTCTAGGGACTGTTTGGGGAGTTAAATGTCACTGCTAGGTAGTCTGAGAGAAGTGCGGGATTCGAACCCGCGACTAGGAAGATACAAGACCCGCAGGCTTTACGCCAACTACGCATTTGGTGGTTACCGTCTTTTGGGTAAGATCAGGAAGGGATTGAAGGTTTGGGTGTAATCAAATAATATCTTTCGCAAAGGTGACGTCTTCCGCAGTTACCCGACTCGTGTAAGACGCTTATTCATCATTTCCTGGCTCCGTGTCCATTTGTTGGTCTTTATATCTTTTTATTGTATGTATGTGTTTTATTTCATTTATTTATCTATATGTTTATTGAGTTTTCCATCTTTTTCGCCATCTTTTTTTTATCATCTTTGTCTTCTTCCTCGTCGGTCTCATTCTTTTCTTCGCCCTCTTCTTCTTCTTCTCCTTCGTCTTCTTCTTTCTCTTCTTCATACAT
>NC_134818.1:27307178-27312178 GCF_046742065.1 Oratosquilla oratoria | reverse complement strand
TGGTGTTTGTGGTGGTGGTGGTAGTGGGGAAGATGGCGGTGTGAGTTGTCTCTTAGACTCGTTTGCGCTCTTGTGTCATGTTCACATTTTGTTCATCTTCTTCTTCTTCTTCTTCTTTTTTTGACAGAATATAATAGTTACTGTCGTCTTCGTCAGTTTAAGACTCGCTGAGAGCCCTTCTCCTTCTCTTCCACCTTCTCCCTCTTCTCCTTCACTTCTGCCTCCTCCTCCTCCCCCATCTCCTCTCCTTGTCCTCCTCCTGTTCTTCTCCTCCTCCTCTTCTCCTTGTCCTCCTCGTACTCTTCTTCCTTCTCCTTCTTCTTCTCCTTTTACTGCTATTTCTCCATATCCTCCTTCCTTTCCTTTTTCTCATCCTATCCATCCATTTCCTCTTCCTTCTACCTTCCTCCTTCTCCTCCTTCTCCTCTTCCTCCTCCTCCTCTCCTTCTCATCCTCAATATCCTCCTCCCCCTCCTCCCCTTCTCCTCCTCCTCCTCCTCTTCCTCCCCTCCTCCTGCTTCATCTCCTTCCCCTTCCTCCTCCTCCTCTTTCTCCCCTCCTCCTTCCTCTCCCCCTTCTCCCTCAACCTTCTCCTCCTCCTCCTCCTCCTCCTCCTCCTCCTCCTCCTCCTCCTCTTCTCCATCTCCTTTCGTGATTGCCTCTTTCCCCCTACATTCTGTCATAACATCTCGAGCGCGGGCGTCAGATTTCAATTAAATTAAATTAATATTTTCCTCGCTTCTCTTCTTTATCCCTTCAACACTGACTCCTCTTTACTTCCTCCTCCTCTTTACGCTCCTCCTCCACCTCTTTACACTCCTCCTCTCTCCTCCTCTCTAAACGTTTGGCCACTGTAGGAAGATCAGGGCCATTGGCCATCGTGTTGCCCTGTCGCGTGTATTGAGGGATGTGTGTGAAGAGAACCCCATAGACCAGGGTTGGGCAACCTTTTCTAGTGTGGGTGCCAAAACCAGCCAAATCATTGATACAAAGTTTTTTCGCGTGCCAACGGAGTAAAATCGTAGGCCTACATACGAGTGTGGGCCCCCATACTCCCTTCATCTCCTATGAGGGCCCCAATCAACCGCCCAGCGCAATTTGCGGTTCCCAATGGTCATACAGTAGCGGCCAAAATATAAGGGTAAGTGAAAGCATATGTATTCAAATGCATATATTGAAATTAATACCCTACACAAGAACTTCATATTTTGTATACAATTAGATATACATTATATCTATATTACTTGAAAATGTGAAGCTTATGCAACTCATACAAAGAAAGTTAGTAATTAATAAAGAAAAGAGTGTGCAACTTCTTGCGGTCAAAAGTTAAGGGTAGCTTAGAAAATAATGAAATTCAACTTATTTTAAAAGATAAATAGCAATAACATTAATATTTGGTGAACAATCCTTTATTGTCAATCGTCTCCTGACACCTGTTGCCACATGAATTGATCAATTTCCTACAAAATGATGGAGTAACAGTGCTCCATTCAAATTCCAAGAACTTCCAGAGTTCATCTTGATTTTTTTTATTTTTTCGCTGTGCCCGTTCACCAATTATTTTCCAAACATTCTCTATTGGATTTAAATCCGGGCTTTGAGCAGGCCAGTCCATCACATAAAGTTCTTCTTCAGTAAAGAATGATTTGACCTTCTTGCAAGTGTGGCAAGGATATGGGACATTGAACCCTTGAAGATCTCAAATATGGAAGGGCATGCTGTCGAAGAATCTGTTTATACACCTCTCCGTTGATCTTCCCATGCAAGCGAACAAGAGGGCCAGTACCAGCAGCAGAGATGATCCCCCACACCATCACACTTCCTCCGCCGTGTTTCACAGTTTTCTTCACACATTTAACGGACAATCTTTCGCCAGTCGTTCGTCGGACATAATTCCTGCCATCTGAACCAAGTAAATTAAACTTAGATTCATCACTGAAGTAAACGCTTGACCACTGATCTTCCGTCCAGACAACATGTTCAATACAAAACTTCAGGCGGGCTTTTTGGTTCTTCTTGGATATCAATGGTTTGGATGCAGGGACTCGGGCATTCAAACCAGCACTTACTAATCTCCGAGACACTGTTTTACGTGACACATCGCATTCATAAGATGCATTTAACTCACGGGATATCTCTGCAGCGCTCATGAATCTATCCTTCCGTGACAACCTTACCATAAGACGGTCCTGCTTAACTGAGGTTTTGCGTGGTCTACCAGTTTTAGGTGGTGAAATTATTGATCCTGTTGATTTATATTGAGCTACAATACGTTGCACCACACTCACAGACCTTCCTATCCTCTCTGCTATGACTCCATTTGAATGTCCATCTTTATGAAGATCAACAATCCTCTGTTTAACTTGAGAAGACACCGGACGTCGTTTATCAGCAGCCATGTTTACAAGTTTGAGGTTCCAATATTTTAAACGCTAATTTTATGTTGCGGTTCTGATTTGACAGTCTTGTAAAGCATAGAAAGTCCTTTTTTCTAAGATACTCTTAACTTTTGACCGCAAGAAATTACACACTCTTTTCTTTATTAATTACTAACTTTCTTTGTATCAGTTGCATAAACTTCAATTTCCAAGAAATATAGATATAGTGTATATCTAATTGTATACAAAATATGAGGTTCTTGTGTAGGGTATTAATTTCAATATATGCATTTGAATACATATGCTTTCACTTACCCTTATATTTTGGCCGCTACTGTATAGTAGATGTTACAATTTTATTTTATTTTATTTATCTATTCATTTATTATTATTATTGTTATTATTATTATTATTATTATTATCATTATTATCATTATTACTATTATTATTATTATTATTATTATTATTATTATTATTATTATTATTATTACTACTATTATTATTATTATTACTATTATTATTTGTTTTTAAGGTGAGCCCCGGGTTTCGCGTGCCGGGAAAAAACTCGTCAGTGTGCCAGGTTTTGCACGCGTGCCAAGGGTTGCCCACCCCTGCCCGAGCGGGTGGTCAGAAAGAAACAAAGTGAAGAAATATCCGGGAAATGGCAGACTCAATGTAAATCTCAAGAACAAATAATTTGTTTCCAGGCCAATGGCTACCTGACCTAATCAACATTAGTGCGTTCCTTTCGTGTTTCAGTGATGAAGTTTAATGGTTACGATTGTTGTGATGAATCAAGGTTATTGATGCTAGCCAGAGTATTACTGGATTATTTTTTTTGTGTCAATAAGGATTCATTCTTTTTTCTGGTGTTCAGTTGAATTTTCATGATTATATTTCTAAAATCAGCTATTTATGAAATTATATTTAAAACATAGTTATGTGGAGTTCATGTTTATAACACATATTTTGGTGTGATACCAATGGTTACTGTAGTATTTCGTATAAGTTTCCAGCGCTTCAGTCTGTCCTTGGAATAGAGCTAATTCACTCGACTGAATAGATTTTGTAAATGGATATCTAAGAGGAATTATATCGATTGAATAAATGAACAAGTGATATAAATAAATAAACAAATCAGGACACTTGAGCATTATGTCATTCATATATAGAGTCTGTGAATGGGATGAGCTCATAAGATGTTTAAGGGTGTTATTTATGTGATTCTGTTTAGTGCCTTCATGTTGTGTGTTGTAGTTTACTCTTTGACGTGTATAAATGAATTATCTATACATATTTGTTATTTATATTTTTATTTATTCGTTTTACTTCATGTATATTTAATTTATCCATTCATGTATTTTATCAATTTTTTATGTATTAATTAATTTAATTATTTTTCGTTTCAGGTAAGCCTTCACAACTTCCTAGGCCATGTTAGAGATCATAACTGGTAAGTTTTGAGATTTTTGTCCTGGCACCCCAAGTACTTAGGGCAAAGGTGACAGCTTCGGTCGTCACCTGTCGAAGTCCGCTCATTACTTTGAGGACCAAAAGCTCATTCAGAAACTCCCACTCCTTCTCCTCCTCCTCCTCTTCTTCTTCTTTTTCTTCCTCCTCCTCCTCCTCCCCTCTCCCCCCATTTTGATACTTGACCTTCTTTGACCTTTGGCTCTTGCTCCAAAGGTCAACTTCATCTTCCTCAAACCTTCATCATCATCATCTTCTTCGCCTCTAACTCAGACATTTCCTAATCCAACTTCCTCTCCTCACTCCTCATTCTCCTACTCCTTCATCTCCCCTCCTCCCTAATTTCTTTCATCTCCTCCTCCTCCTTCCCCTCCTCCTCCTCCTCCTCCTCCTCCTCCTCCTCCTCCTCCTCCTCCGTCTCCTCTCCCTCAGAATTACACTGAATAAAACACACGAGCTAAGAAACTGAAGAATTCACAAAGAAAAGGGAGACGGTAGTAGGCTTCGAGTGTTGGTCGAAGGGGAAGGGAGGATGCTCGAGTTTGGAAAAAAATCATCTGAATTAAAAAAAAAAAAAGGAAGGATAACAGATATTGCATTAAAGGAGACGGAGGGACGAAAAGAATTTTGATAAAAAATGAAAAGATGTAATAAATAAATTCGAACTATGGAAGAAGATGAGAGGAAGAGGGAATGATTGAGGCATAGAAGGAAAGAAGACAGAATGGGAAGCAAAAAGGGAAGAGGGAAAGAACGAAGGAAAAGAGGGAAAAGGGAAGAGGGAATGAAGGAAGGAGGGAAGGGAAGAAGGAGGGAGGGAAGGAAGGAAGGAAGGTTTGGAAATGAAAATATATAAAAATGAAAATTCAGTGAAGTGGTTAGGATTTAAAGAAGAGGAGTTTTGTATTGGGTAGGAGGAGGAGGAGGAAGAAGGGGAGGAGGTGGAGGAGGAGGAAGAAGGGGAGGAGGAGGAGGAGGAGGAGGAGGACGAGTAGAAGTAATACGAGTAAGAGGACGAGAAATAGGAGGAAAGTAGACATTGGAATATGAATATGAGTAAGCGAAGAAAGCAGAAGAGGAAGATTAGGAATAAGAGAGAGGGTCGATTAGAAAGGAGGAGTTGGAAAAGGAAGAAAAGAGGAAGAAAGT
>NC_134818.1:27294678-27302178 GCF_046742065.1 Oratosquilla oratoria | reverse complement strand
TGGCACCAAGGCTTTTGATCCCATGAATAAGCCCGCCGAAAGCCTATGTGAGGTCAGTGGTGCCAAGGTGTCTCGAGGCACCTCGGCCTAACATATGGGGTCACTCAGGTTGTCCCCCTTAGAGCAGTGGTTCTTAACCTTTTTCAGTGTCCGTACCACCTTGATATTTCTGAAAAAATTCTCGTACCCCCATCCAATACAAATACAATGCAAACATATGAAAAGGATAGTGATACACACCTTACTTTGGTTTCTCATTGTAAATATACATTACCTTTGTACTGGCTATCATGTCTCGTACTCTCAGGTTCAAGGTTTCGTACCACGAGTTAAGAACCACTGCCTTAGATACACACACACACACACACACACACACACACACACACACACACACACACACACACACACACACACACACACACACACACACACACACACACACACACACACACACACACACACACACACACACACACACACACACACACACACACACACAAGACCCATAACTTGTGTACGGGCGTGATAGGGAAGAGGACACACGAGAAAGAGAAAGAACGTGAAAGGGGATCTTCTGAACCAAGTGTTTCAAGATATCATATCCAAGATGTATAGATGTTGCAACGAGAAAAAACAAAACATATACAATATAAATAACAAAGAACAATACAGACATATAATGTACCATTTCCCCCCAGGCATTTTATATGTTACGGCATCAAAGTTTTACCGTAGATCCTACTAATTCCATTTCCCCCTTTCCCAGCTTGACCCTTGACTCCATTTCCCCCGCCGTTCCTCCTCTGACCTTCTGGTTTTAAGCCGTCCTTCTTCAAATTCCGAATATCACCCAGATCGCAGCTCTCTCTCTCTCTCTCTCTCTCTCTCTCTCTCTCTCTCTCTCTCTCTCTCTCTCTCTCTCTCTCTCCCCAGCGGTGGTCTCTCTCCAACATTGTGGCTCTTTCTCCAATGCTGAGGCTCTCTCTCCAACGTTGTGGCTCTCTTCCCTTCAGTGGTGCTCTTTTTCCAACGTTGTAGCTCTCTCTCCAACACCTCTCTTTATCAATGCCTCTCATCTCCGAATCGGTGCTTTTTATGCTCTTCTCTTAACTCTTTTCTTCTTTTTTTAGATGATTTTCATTTATTAGAGAGGTCTACTTAAGGTGAAATAGGATCACAATCCTAACCTAATCTAACCTAATCTAGCATTGCCTAACCTAACTTAATCTAACCTAATGTAACCTAATCTAATATTACCTAACCTAACATAATCAAACCTTACCAAACCTAATCTAATCTTACCTAACCTAACGTAATCTAACATTATCTAACCTAACCTAATCTAACCTAATCTAACGTAACCTAACTTCACCTTCCCTGAGCTTACCTTACCTAACCTATCCTAACCTAACCTAACTTAACTTTACCATACCAAACCTTAAACTAACCTAGTTTAACCTAACGTTACTATACCAAACCTCACATTACCTTTTCTTACCTAATCTAACCAAACCTAAGCAAACCTTGCAAACCTAACCTAATCTCTCCTAACAATTTCAGTTGTAGATTACCCATCAACCGAAACAATTCAAATGTCAACAAATCTAACAACATGTTAACCCTTTCACTTATGTTGTGGAGTGTGAAATACCAGCGCTTCTATCGTTGTGGATAATCTCGCACCGCCAGCCGATTTTCTTCAGCTAAGGGAACACCATCCGCCATCCCATCACAGGGTTAGGCCCTGTTCACACCAGCGGTTTGAACCGTGGCGGTTCAATTAAAGTGTAAGTCAGTGGAGGCGTTCACATACAGCCGCGCAGTTTTTCCTTGACTATGCGGCACCGCAGCGGTTTCCGCGCGGTTTAAACCGCTAGTGTGAACAGGGCCAAAGGTTATTTGGGCACCCTTCAATGCCTCCCCTCCCCTCCATTTTTTACTCTAATTTTCTATCGACCTGAAACCGTCGACCTCATTTCTTTACGCAATTACTCTTGACAGTTCTCCTCGTGTCTTGTCTATTCTCTTTGTACTCGTTCTCTCTCTTCGTACTTGTTTATATCCAAGACTATGAAACTCTTTTGGTTATGATCGGCCATGTAAACTCTTAGCATACGGTCTATAGTTGTTTGCTCTTAATGATTATTTAAAGAATTGTAGTCTTGTTCTATGATAGCTATGAACACATATGTATTGTCGATTGTTACTTAATGTTGTTTTTATATACAGGATTTTTCTTTAAGTATAGAAAATTACTGTCAACAAGATTATTAATGTATTAACAAAGGAAAAGAATATCGGTCTTCTTATGTTATATCATGAGTCAGTTTCAATTGTCCACGTATACACACATGCACACGTCATCAGAATTATTTCTGTTGATTGGGTCTCGCTCGATTCGGAATTCCTTCAGGCTGGGGTCCAACTCCTCAGCTAGAAATAATGGCGTGTCGTTAGCCAGAATAAAATCCATATAGTAGGATAATGTGCCCTTTGCTCTTTAAAGAGCTCTCTCTCTATTTATCCATATATCTATCTGTTCCCCCTCTATCTCTGTATCTCTTTTTCTCTATCTATTTATCTATCTATTTATTTCTCTCTCTCTCTCTCTCTCTCTCTCTCTCTCTCTCTCTCTCTCTCTCTCTCTCTCTCTCTCTCTCTCTCTCTCTCTCTCTCTCTCTCTCTAAGCCCCCCACCCGTAATTGGTAACTGTATGGTAGCTATTTCCCTTTGTTGCAAGATTTTATTCAGCTGCGGCCCGGAGCCACCTCGCGTACAAGGCCCTTCTGTATCGAGCCGGGCCGCTGGGGCAAACGAGCAGCGGCCATTACCAGGCTCCCTGCGGCCATGTTTCCCATTTAAGAGTAATTTTTCTTGTGGACTCTGAAGAGGGGTCACGGCCCTCGGCCCTTGCGTGTTCTGGAGGTTCCTGGCCATATTTGGTAATGGAGAGGTTACGTCAGGCTTGATGAGCCCTCGCTATGTCAAGGCTCTGGATGGAGTGACTCTTGCAGTAGCTCTTCCATGTTCTTGAGGTTTCTGACCATATATGGTAATGAAGAAGTATCAGTCTTCAAGAACCCTTTCTCTTTATCTAGTGATAATCTTTGATGTAATTTATTGAGCGCCACACAATTTTATTCATAGAGTATTCTTTCGGTAGTGAGGAGTTTCAATTAGTTTTTTGAACCCGTTGGCAATTTGCGTTGGTCTTTATCGAATTTCTTCTTAAAAAACAAAACAAAAATTCACTCCAGGGCCTCTACGGAAGCTTATTCCACTCGCCGACGGCTCGGTGGGAGAAATTGTGTCTTCCAGTTTCCAGATTAAATCCAGGACCTGACAGCAGCCAACCTGCATGGAAGTGGCAGGTGGGTGGGGCTGCTCACGGAGGCAGACTTCCAGAGACGCCCACAACATAATTCCAGACCCGAAGCTGGAAGCCGCGCGAAAACACAGATTTGGTATTTCGTTGGCGATAGCCAGTGCTTCTGTCCTTGGGAATATTATCCTACCGAAGAAATGGAGAGACGGAAATGGTATAGAATTAAGGAGGACGGAAGAAATGAGTGATAGAAACTGAGAGTATTAATTATTTTTTCTCTTTTTCCTTTTTATAAATTTTTCATTTTAACTAAGGCTTTAAGATCCAACCAAGCTCGGTTCAAAGATTCAACCCCTTTGGTGTTTAGAGGATTCCCTTTGCTGAATAAAATCACTTAGCAGTAGCCAGAATAGATTAAGTTGTGGGTAATAATAATGGAGTTGATATTGATGAATAGGGGAGTATTCAACCCGGTTGAATAAAATCGCCTGGCGGCAGCCATGATGGAGGTAAATGTTGGTTGTGAAGTGTCTCAAAGGGCCTCAACCACTCCCCCTCTTATCCATTCTCTTCAAAGCTCTTTTATGGTTAATATTTTCTTTTTGTAATGAGAGATTAAAGAAAAAATATAGATCCTTTGTAACAAAACCCTTTATAGTCTCAGAGCAAAATGTAGTTTTTAGAGGAAAGATTTCCTGAACTTTGTTTGACGGACGTTTACAAAACATTTTGGGGAATATATATATATATATATATATATATATATATATATATATATATATATATATATATATATATGTATATATATATACATATATATATATATATATATATATATATATATATATATATATATATATACATACACTAATTTGAATAATACGTGAGATGATCTTTGTGGTCATTTTTTCTGTTCTATAATTAATTTCTTTCTAAAAAGCGGGGTTTTCCTCATTGTAATAAAATCGCCTGGCGGCAGTAAGAATAAAATTAAGATTGTTAAAACTGAACGAAAGGGTTGAATAATAAAGAGGTTCGAATCCCGTAAACTGGGTGACGTCAGGCGATTTTATTCAGTTGATCTGGTAGGTGATGGTGGTGGTTGGGATAGATTGGTTGAATTAATTTTTGTTTTTTTTTTATTTATTTTATTTATTCACATATTCATTTGTTTATATTTGTAGTTATTCATTCATTAATTCACATATGTTAATTAATTTACTTATTTATGTATTTACGTCTTTATTTACTTAATTATTTATCTATTCATTTATTTATTTATCACTTTATTTATTCATGTATTTAGAGGTATATCCTGCATGACAAATAAAGAAGAGATGAAAACTTCGAAACATAAAAGGAAATCGAAAGATTCTCACGAAGGAAGGAAGGAAGGGAATTAGAAAGGGAACTAGTGAGACGCGGACCATCAGGGCCACATGAAGGGCACCCATGGGAAGGTAGGAGGCCATAATGGCCCAAGGACTGCCGCCTAATGAGGCCACATAGGCACTTTGAGGTCACTGCTATCAGGTACTTTGGCTGGCAAAGGGTCTGTATTAGTGCCCAGCGCCTCGAGTTGTGTATTTGAATATCTAAATATTTTCGGTTTTAGATATTGCTCATAGATTCTCTTTCGTTTATGTTATTCCGTTTCATTTGATGGGGTAAGATTTTTTTTCTTTAAGAACGAGGAGGAGAATAGGTCAGAGGTCTCTGTACTGGAAGACAGCGTGCCGCGAGCGCGCGTTCCAGAGGTTATGCGTGGGCGGAGAAGAAGGTCAGGGCCGTTCCGAAAAGTGGGGAGACCCTCCCTGTTTAGTCTGAAAGGTCGAACTCCGGCTCGAAGATCAGGAGCTCCACAGGGAAAGGTCGAAGGTTCTCTCGAGCACTGAAACACCCGGTACGTCAGTGTAAGTGCTACCTTATACCACTTCGATATACAATATATGTGTATGTATGTGTATATATATATATATATATATATATATATATATATATATATACACATATATATATGTATGTATGTATGTATGTATACGTCTGTGTTTGTGCGAGAGAGAGAGAGAATGAGAAAGAGAGAAATTTCACGGGTCGGGTTCGAGTGTTTGTAGAAATATAATGAATAAAGCACTCTAAATACATTAAGTTTTTCCTTATTTAACATCTCTTCCTCTCTCTCTCTCTCTCTCTCTCTCTCTCTCTCTCTCTCTCTCTCTCTCTCTCTCTCTCTCTCTCTCTCTCTCTCTCTCTCTCTCTCTCTCTCTCTCTCTCTCATTCTTTCGAGCGCGCTCATACTCATACGGAGATGAAAAATTCTAAATTAGCTATCATCTAAATTTTCTTTCAATTAACACAGCCCTTTCCTCCCTCCCTCCCTCCCTTCCTCCCTCCCTCCCTCCCTCCCTCCAACCTTCCCTCCCTCCCTCCCCCTCTCCCTCCCTCCAACCTTCCCTCCCTCCATCCATCTCCCTCGCTCCCTCCCTCCCTCCATCCATCCATCTCCCTCCCTCCCTCCCCTCTCTCTTCCTCCCTCTCTCCCTCTCTCACTTTCTCCTTTATTCTTTCACTCCCATCCTTCCTCCATACTTTCGTCTCCTTACTCCATTGTGCACACTCCCCATATTCCATAACTGTTACTCTATACTTCCTTCGCTGCAAACCTCTCAGGGAGATTGAGATTAACCCTTACCTCGATGAAACGGTCTGGCCTTATCCGGAACCGGTGTGGGAAGTGTGTTTCTTGGGTTGAGCTCTCATACCTTCGATCCAGGAACCCGGACATCCACCCCCCCCCTACCCACCCAACCCTTTTCCGTTATGCTGGTTACACGTGTTTAGCATTGGGTACTATCTGATGTTGGAGTGCCACAGAGGTGCTTAGATTAGGTTAGCATAGGATAAAGTTGGGTTATATTGCACTGTTGGGGCCTTCTTCCTTCCACTTCATCCTCTCACACTTAAAAGAAAGAAGGGGAAGAGGTCGTAAGTAGTTTCGAGTTTGGAAGGGTCTTTTCGCAAATTGCGACGATCATCGCCCCTGTGTGACGGACAAAGATAACAAGAATGAGAAGAGGTTCTAGAAGCCCGGCCAAAGATAATTGGCGAAGGCCGCACAAAGAGTCTCAGGAGCTTCTGGTGTCAAGATTTTTCTTCTTCTTCTTCTTCTTCAGGAGTGGAAGGACCTCAGGGGACAATGACCTCCACCGCTTGCTCTCTTCTTCTTCTTCGTCTCCTCTGTCTTCTCCATCTTCTTTTTCTTCTCATGCGTCTTCTTCGTCGTCTTCTTTGTCTTCCTCGTCTTCCTCTTCTTTTTCTTCCTCTTCTTTCTTTGTCTTATTTGTTTTCTTCGTCTTCCTCTTCTACTTCTTCTTCTTCCTCTTCTTCTTCTTCCACTTCTTCGTCTTCTTTTTTTCTTCTTCGTCGTCTTCTTTTTCTTCTTCATCATCTTCTCCGTCTTCTTTTTCTTCTTCATCTTCTTCTTCGTCTTCTTTTCCTTCTTGTTCGTTTTTTGTCTCTCTTTTTTTCTTGTTGTTTTTCTTGAAGGAACTTCATTTGGGGGCTCATTCCAAATCTCAACTCGGCCCAAAAGGAAAACCAAAGAATTCTACTTAACGTCGTCCTACGCCTTCGACGTCCACCTCCATTCACCTCCATCCACCTCCAACCACCTCCATCCACCTCGCCACACGGAGCGAAACGACTGTCGATACAGCCACCATCTCCACTTCCACCTCCACCACCTCCAGTTTCACCTTCACCACCTCCACCGCTTCCGCCGCCTTCACCACCATCTCCACCTCCACCATTTGCTCCACCTACATCCATACATCCAAATCCTCCTCCTCCTCTACCTTCTGTACCACCACCACCACCTCCTCTCCCTCCACCTTCACCTCTGCCTCCACCCTCACATCACACACCGTGTTTGCTTAATACACAGTGGTAGCCACTCACCACAGGGAACCCGGTGACCGAACAAGCTAGAGCGCCATCTATGAAAATGACTAGCCAAAGGGAGGTGGTTCGAACCCGGAGGCAACACAGGGCGGCAGTAAGTGCGCCCGGTCTTAAATCCATTGTGTTGGCCAGTGTCCGTTTCGACTTCTATGATAAAGTTATATATGATAAAGTCCAGACGGCAAGCTATGGCAATCGACACACCCAGCCTCAGT
>NC_134818.1:27287178-27289678 GCF_046742065.1 Oratosquilla oratoria | reverse complement strand
ATGTTACAGATTTTTCAAAATACTTGGTCCATGGAGAGTGATTTTTCTTTTAAATATTGCTATAGAGAATGCAGAAACAGAAAAATGGTTTATAAAGAGAAGGAAGATATAATTTCGGGAAGGCAAAACTCATAGATTTGGGGAAATTCTTTTGTAAAACAGATTAGAGAGAATTCAGAGAGACAAGAGAAATTCAGAAGAAATGGAATATCCTTCTGAATGTTTACAACTTGGGAGTGGAAATGTGTGTACGAAGACTAAAAGGGGAAGGAAGTTGGAGGAAGGATTGGTGTAATAGAAGATGTGAGAGATAAAATACAGGAAACATGAAGAAGCAGAAAGAGCAATAGAACAAAAGACGATTGCGGAAAACCAGAAATAAGATCCAGAAGAGAAGCTTTGAAAAAAGGTGTAACCGACATGTGCAGAGATGAACTAAAGTTGTTTTGTTGATTTGTTAAAAGTTAATTGAGATATAGTCAAGGAATCGCCAAATTGAAAATATATGGAATAGCGTACAGATTGCAAAACGAAAACTGAAACTGTGAATAAAAGAACTTTGAAGAAATAACTAGAAAGAGTGTTGAGAGGTACAAAAATAGAAGTGTGACAGCTACAAAATTGCTGTAGACACTAGATGTGAGGAAAGCCCTGGGGCTTGATGGGACCTCAAACTAGATATTCAAAGAATGCCATAAACATATAGTGAATAAGACTCATAACCTAATTTTACGTTCATTAGAAAGAGGAAAAGTGCCGAGAGATTGGAAAAAGGCCAAAGTGGTTACAATTTATGGAGGAGGAAACAAGGAGAAACATCTAAATTTTAGACCTGTGTCCTTGACCAGCATGAAAGCTAAAATGTATTGACAGAATTGCCAAGAGACAGATGGACAAAGTATTTGGAAGAATGGAAGGTCTTGGCAGATTGCCAATTTGGAAGGCCCTGTGTTTCAAATTTGTCAAATTCTTACTCGGTCGATGTGCTTCAAGAGATATGGGTTGGTGGACTGTGTATACCTGGATCTGAAGAATAGATTTAATAAGGTATTTCACAAAAGGTTGATATGGAAATTGGAATATGTAGCAGGACTTAAAGGGAGTCTGCTGGAATGGATGAAGAATTTTCTCCTCCTCTTACTCCTCCTCCTCCTCCGCCTACTCCTTCTCTATTTCCTAGCTCCTCCTCCCGCTCCTCTTCCTGTTTCTCCTCCTCCTCCTTCTCCCCTTCCCCCATCCCAGCCTTTCACCCTTCTCTCGCATGGATTCCTTTCCCTCCCAAACATTCCTTCATCTGCCCAATGGCGCCTCCGGCCCTCACTCCCCCCCCTCCCACTTTCCCTCCCTCACTGAAGCATTCCTGAAGCTGACTAAACGTGCCTATCCCTTATCTCTCTTCTCCTACTCTTCTCCAGCTTTGAGATAAGGGAAACCCCATTGGCTGAATAAAACCATCTGGCGCTCTGTTGGAACACATGCTTTTATTCTGGTGGGCTGCAGTAAAGACCAGTGGTCCTCAACCTGTGGACCATGGGGCCCTTAGTGGACCACAAACGCTCCCAAGTGGGGCTATAAACCGAAAACTAGTGGTAGTTGGTGGATGCCAGGCGATTTTATTCAGTGTTGAAGTGATCTTCGGGTGGCTCAGGAACAGCAGTGCATAAGTATGGAAAGTTAGGAAAGAAGTTGGGAGCAACTGGTCTAAACAACTATGAGGGATACAGGACTACGTAGATTTTCCTCTGCTTCTTTTCGTTCTCTCTGGTCCTGTTTTCTACCCTCTCCCGACACATAAACAATTATCCCCTCTTTCCCCGTCTTCCCCCATTCTCCTTCCCCGTCCTCCCTCGTTCTCCCCCGCTCTTCTCGTATCATCCATTCTCTCCCTTCTCCTCTTACAGCCAGCTCGGGTACAGAAGATTTGCATTCTGCATCCACACTGAACAACAGCTTCACATATTAGCTAAAACATTTTGGTATGACTGCCATCACTGCCAAATTGGCCAGGCCTGCAATACGTTATTGAGCCTTTGGGATCCCTTGAGGAGGAAGGAGCCTCCCTCAGAAGGGGAAAGGGTCCCCTGGGAAGCGGGGAGAAGAGAAGGGGATGTGATATCCAAGTTCCCTAATTGTAAAGTTGACTTCAGAGTCGCTCGCAAACTTCTTCTTGGACGATTTCCGTTACATCCAAGCTCCAGGTCGACATGACGTCATGAATTCGTTGTGGCCGTTAAAGGCCGTTCAGGGCTGTTCCCTGAGTTTGATTTAAAAAGCCTATTACGGGATGTATCGTAAATGAGAGGATCAGAGGGAAATGAAGCAAGTGGGTGCATAAACCGGCCGCTGCAGGCACCACGAGAGATATTTCACATATTTTATGGGATGAAATATTCGAAAGACGTAAAAAATGGCAGTTGAGGAGAGAGAGAGAGAGAGAGAGAGAGAGAGAGAGAGAGAGAGAGAGAGAGAGAGAGAGAGAGAGAGAGAGAGAGAAAGGGAA
>NC_134818.1:27267178-27272178 GCF_046742065.1 Oratosquilla oratoria | reverse complement strand
CCTCCATCTCTCTCTTCTCCTCCTCCTTCTCCTCTCTACTCTTCTCCTCCTCTCTCCTCTCCTCCTCCTCCTCTCCCCCCTCCTCCTCCTCGTCTTCCTCCTCCTCTCTCTTCTCCTTCTGCTCTCTGATAATAATGCTCATTTCATCATCTGAGTTTTCTCCTGTTTTCTTGTTCTTAACATTTTCTCAGTGCATACAGGCACTGCCTTATGCATTCTATTCACCATTTGTTTTGTTTTTTCTCTTGGTTCACGCTTAATCCTGTTTCTCATTTCCTACTCACCGGATCTACTGTCTTGCTTTTATTTATTATTTTTATTTTTTTCTCTCTCCCTACCTCCCTCTGACTCTGACTCTCTCTCTCTCTCTCTCTCTCTCTCTCTCTCTCTCTCTCTCTCTCTCTCTCTCTCTCTCTCTCTCTCTCTCCAATTCTTATCTTCTCTTGTCAGTGAAAAAGGAACTCTGAAATGAAAACTACGTTTTAAGTGATTTTTCTTATTGTATTTAAATCCGAAAATCATACCTATTTATAGAAAGAAATATATTATTCTCATTCACAAAGAGAAACAATCGTGGACGTGTGTGAGCGTTTGTGTGTTCGTGTGCGTGTGTGTGTGTACATGAATACATGACATGCATGAGTATACAAATTCTTACGACATCATGCACGGTTTGACTGCAGTTGCTTGTGTGTTCGAGTTCTGTGTGCTTTATATACCGTCATGCCCATTTACATTCGTCAAGCGTTTTCTGTCCCTCTTCCTGTCTGTTGAGTGTTCGTTTGAGTAAAAACGACTTTGGTTACAATATTTAATTTTTCAAACCTCCAAATATCAAATCACCTTGTCGTCATATATAGCAAAGCTGAATGATGTACTTATAAATTATAAAACCTATACGGATGCTAGACATACTATTGAAATGTCCTTAGATGACTCAAAATTTCCGTAAGCGAAGTCAAACTTTAGTTATTCAAATGGAGGTTGGAGGTAGAACGTGGAACGAAAAATCGCCCGGTGTGATAACCCTTTTAGACAAGGTATAAGAAAGGATCTTGTTTCTGGTCCTGGGGTCTGTGAATCTGGGGATCTGGTGTCTGGAATGGAAGGTCTGGGGGTGTGTGGTTTAAGGTCTGGTTTGTCTAGAAATCTAGATTCAACTAAGATGTCTGCAGGGAAAGGTTTGGGTAGGATTAGGGTGGAGAAAGGGCTCCGTGTCCCTGGTTTTAGGGGCAGAGGGAAGGGGAAAGGGCTAGGGACAGGAGAGGGGGCTGCGCGATGGCTGTCCCCCGTCAGCCAACCGGGACTTGGGGCTTTGGTGACAAAGCTGATCCCTGACAAATTGCAAGGATTTGTGGCGGATTAGAACAGATTTATTAGTTAACTTCCATGCAGGGTCACTCTCTATTTCTGTCCTATATTTATTCTATTTTATTTTTTTTCAAGCGCTTACACTCCTTTTCTCTTTCTGTCTCCCTCTCACTCTTTGTCTCTCTCTCTCTCTCTCTTTGTGTGTATGAGTGGATGTGTGTTGGGTGTGTATGTTTGCATGTGTGTGTATATATGTCTGTGTTTGTGTGTTGGTGTACGTGTGTTTGCTTGTTTTCTATTATTGTTATTATTGTTTTATCAACATTATTATTATTATTATAGTTGTTGTTATTATTATTATTATTATTATTATTATTATTGTTAATTATTATTATAATAATCATTATCATTATTATTATTATTATCATTATTATTATTGTTGTTATTATCGTTATTATCTTTAATATTATCATTATCATTATCCTCATTATTATTATTATTGTTGTTATTATTATTATTATTATTATTATTACTATAATTACTATTATTATTGTTATTGTTATTATCGTTATTATCATTAATGTTATCATTATCCTCATTATTATTGTTATTATTATTATTATTATTATTATTATTATTATTATTATTATCATTATTATTATTGTTACTATTATTATTATTATTATCATTATTGTTATTATTATTATTATTATTATTATTATTATTATTATTATTATTATTATTATTATTATTATTATTATTATCATTGATGTTCTTTTTTAATTTTTCACTTTTCCTCTCTGTCTCTCTTCTTGCCTTCTCCATTTATTACTCGTTTTCTGGTATATCTCCGTATTCATTCCTCTTCTCCCCCATTCTCTTCTGTTATTCTGTTTCACTTTTCGATTTCTCTCTATTTTACTCCATTTGAAAATGCCGGCTTCGTTTTTAGATTATTTTCCATCCATCTTTCATTTTGTAATATTGGTTATTTTTCTAATTGTTTCATATCTTTATCGCCTTTTGTATGCTTCTTACTTTTCACAAACACACACACACACACACACACACACACACACACACACACACACACACACACACACACACACGGTGGAGCGATGGGTAGAGACCCAGACTGTCAGTACGGCGGTAGCGACTGTACCTGGTTCGAATCCTGCCCAGGGCTGAAATTATTTCAGTATCGCTGCATTTCGAGTCGTTACTCCAACTCTCGTGGGCGGGGAGTTGGGAGTGTGTGTGCGTGTAAGGTCATAGCATTACCCATTGATCGGTCATACGAGCTCTGAGCTCTCTTCCAGGAGGGAAATAGCTGTCGATCACGAGTCCAACACGTGAACCAAAGACCAAGGTGAATACACACACACACACACACACACACACACACACACACACACACACACACACACACACACACACACACACACACACACACACACACACACGATACTTTCCCCCGTTATTAGTGGGTAGCCTAATCAGAGATTTTTTGTGGTAATTAGATCGTTAGCTCTTTCTTTTTGAACATGTGACCCTCCTCATCCTCATTTCCAACCCCCCACCCTCCTTTGTCTCCTCCTCTCCACCCCCCCCCCTTCGTCTCTTCCTCTTCACCCCGACCACCACCCTCCACCCCACCCTCCATCGTCTCCTCCTCTTCACCCCCCCCCCCCCCGTCGTCGTCTCCTCCTCCGCCCCCCTCTGATGGAGGCCATAGGTCATATTGTATTTATTTTGTTTAATGTTATTTTATTTCATTTTGTTTTATTTTATTTTTGGAGATTGTATTTTGTTTTTATTTTTTCTCGTACTCATTTTAACTCTGTTCTCTCTCTCCTCTCTCTATCTCTCTCTCTCTCTCTCTCTCTCTCTCTCTCTCTCTCTCTCTCCCTCTCGTCTCATCCTATCCGTCATCCACCCCTTTCCATTCTCACCATTTTTCTTTAATCTTTGCCCATTACCTTTTGTCTACTCTCCCCTCATATTTTATCGTAACGTGTTTATTTATTTTTATACATATTTGTGATCCCTTCAACATGGAATTTTATTTTTTTTTTTTTTTTTTTTTTTTTTTTTTTTTTTTTGTTTTTTTTTTTTTTTGAAGAATGAGGACTGAAGATTTTGTTTAGTGAAGGAAGGGACTCTGGTCCGTAGGGTATGTTTTTCTCATAGCTTCTCACCCATCTCCTCGACTGAATAAGATTGTGTCCAGGGAGGGACCAAAATCTAGTATCGACATCATCGCGTTATGTGCATTTATTTTTCAATCTATTGTCATTGTTCTTACTTGTTTTTATTTTTATCCCTTTTTCTGTTTTTCCTATTTATTAGTTTATTTTATTTTCGTTGTTTTTATTTGTTAATATTTTTTATTTTCTATTCATTTGTTAATTTTGTTATATCATTTTATTTATTCATCTTTCATGCCATTTGTCAATGTCTTTGTTTATGTATTTACAATTTGCATTTGTTTGTTTTTGTATCTCTCATTCTATTTGTTTATTTAGATATTTATATTTTTTAATTTCGTTCCATTTCTTTATTTACTTTATTTCTTGATTCACTTTTTTATCTGTTCACTTATATCTTCATTTCTCTTCCTTCCCTGTCCTTCCTCTTTTCCTTCTCTCTTCCTCTCTCTCTCTATTTCCTGCCTCCGGTATTTCTTCTTTATTTTCATTTTTCCATTTCGACTCTTTTTCTTTCCACGTCTGGTTCCTTTCCCCCATTCGTCTCTCGATAAAATTCCTTACCCTCTCCCCTAACCCCTTTTTTTTCTTTCTTTTTCACCTGAGTGACTCTTTGCCCATCCATTCATCCATTTCTACCGTTTACGCCCCCCTCCCCCCCTCTCTATCCATCTATCTATGCTCTGTGTGTGCGTGTGTGTGTGTGTGTGTGTGTGTGCATGTGTGTTTGTGTGTGAGTGTATATTTGTGTATGCGTGTGTGTATGCGTGTGTGTGTGTGTGTGTGTGTGTGTGTGTGTGTGTGCTTGTGTGTGTGTGCATGTGTGTTTGTGTGTGTGTATATTTGTGTGTGCGTGTGTGTATGTATATTCGTGTGTGCGCGTGTGTGTATGTGTGTGTGTGCATGTGCGTGTGTGTGTGCATGTGTGTGTGTGTGTGTGTGTGTGTGTGTGTGTGTGTGTGTGTATAGCAATGAATTACTTTTTCTATTTCAATAACTCCACTTATTTTCATCTTCATGAAGAACCTCGATTTAAAAGGAACCTTCCTTTGCTCAGCCCACGAGGGCAGAAAACCCGAAGAGTCCACAACAATGTCGCAGTTCGAAGTTCCCGAGAGACGGACGTTCCTCCGAAGTCTTCAGAGACTATCGAGTCTTCGGCAGATCATAATGACCAATAGCTCTCGAACTTGAGGGAAAGGTCCCAAGTAGTTATGTCTTTCTTTCGGGAAGAGAGCGATGGTAGTTTCAGCTTCCCATTAGTCTAAGTGAGTCTTCAGCCTTTGTGTCCACTGCAGGATCCTCGAACTATCCACTGGGGGAGGCTAAGGGGCATGTCATTGCTTTAGGCGGTTTTTCAGACTCCTCGTTGTTTTTGTCTTAGTCTATTTCCGTTCGTCCAATTTGTTCCTTATCTGTATTTTTATCACATACTTATATATATATTTTTTCCAATTTCGTTCCCATTTATGCTGTTGTGTC
>NC_134818.1:27259678-27262178 GCF_046742065.1 Oratosquilla oratoria | reverse complement strand
ATTAATGATGTATAGATTATTTGAAGAACAAGATTGTAAAAAGAATCATATTTTTCATTCTCAACAAAAAACTACTGCTAGAAACTACTTATTTTTAAATAATATCGAAAACAAAACTTATGTGCACAACCGTACATACGAAATAATATTGAATTTTGGATGGACGTAAGGGCTTCTGTATTCTGAAACGAAATTCCAGGACCCTGAGTCCAGAGGCCGTAGCAAGCAACTCTGGTCTTTATTTCCTCTGAGAATAAGGCTTGGTGTACCTTTTTGAGTCTCTGAAAATTTGATGAAGACTGCGACTCCAGGAAATATGATGGAAAATGTTCGCAATGTGGAGGAGCAAAAGAGAGAGTCAGCGGAAAGAACCAAGAAATAGATGTATGGAAAAGGAACAGAAAAAAAAGAGGTAGCATGAAGGGAAAGATTAGAAGAGAAATAGAAATGGACGAGAAATAGATGTGTGAAGAAAGAATCGAATAAACGAAAAGGAGAAGAGGTTGTTTGGAAGAATAGAAAACTAAGAGGAGAAATATGAATGGGCAAGAAACTGATGCATAGAGAAGTAACAGAATAAAAAAAAAGATAAGAAAGGAGAAAAGAAAAATATGAAGAGGAGAAATATGAATGAGCGAAAAACAGTATGTGGAGTGATAGAGAAAAAGAGATAAAAAGAGATATATAAATGAAAATTAAGTTAATTCTTTCGGTATTAGAATTGACTTCCAGCTGAATTTTTTTTCATCATATCCAGAATAACATTTTATTTACAACGAGCCACAGGCTTCGCCCGACCCCGCTTCTCGGGGGCTCAGTCCTTCGGGCCTCGTTGTACTATTATTGGAAGTATGAAATAAAGGGAAGACTTACACAATTGATATTTTTATCAAACAATTTTCTATTCTCCTCTTTAACATGTTTGAGCCCCTCTTTCAGATCCTCTTCTCTCTTCTTGAATTCTTCTCTTTTCATGGACTCTTCTTTCATTTACTTTTTTTTTTTTTTTTTTTTTTTTTTTTTTTTTTTTTCTTTCAAGTCCTCCAGTAAACTAATAGGCGCGTAGTCCTCGTCAACGTCTTTGTATCTGCTGTCAATATCGCGACATTCATAGTCAACTGGATCTGGCTCAAGGATCCTGACAACTTCGTCTTCTACTAAATCGTAGTCGGACTTCTGTTTTAGAGTTCTTTCCTCTTCGTCTCCGTCCTGGACTCCATCTGGTCCAAGGGACCTTAGTTGCCCCATTTTCGGATCCTAAGAATTTGTTAGGGATCGTACTTAAAGCCAGCATTCTAGAGATTACTTATTTATTCGTACAAAGACACAGATGCTAATAGGTTGGTTGTGGATCTCGACCATTTTCACTCCATTATTCATTTCATGAATGCTCAACATTCGTGTGGATCGCATTTTCTTCCGAATCACACTTCGCCAAGAAAATTATAATGATAATAGTGATAATGATAATAATAATAATAATAATAATAATAATAATAATAATATCATTGATATTATTAATATTAATAATGATAATAATAATAATAATAATAATAATAATAATAATAATAACATTAACAGTAATGATATTAATAATGATAATAGTAATAATAGTAGTAGTAATAATAGTAGTTGACAATGATAATCATCTTTTGTCAGGACAGAGTGATGGATTTTATTTATTCATTTATTTATTAAGTACGGATTCATCACATGATATAGAAATGTAAAATTTGAAAAAGCAGGCCAAAGCCTTCCTGAAATTCTTCTTGTCACGTTTCCCTTTGGTGGGTCCCCATGGCCTCCGGGTTGAGAACCATTGAACTCAAAGAATGTACCCAAAGAATTCCTCTGAATAAAATCGTCCGATATTAGCACGAAAAGAATATCTAATTCCCAAAACGAGCACATATACGAGAAAAAGTGAAGATATGTCAAAAGTACTGTAGGAAGAGAAAAGAAATGAAAGGAGAAAGGGAAGAGTAAAAAGTTTATTTTTTATTATTTTTTTTTTGTAATATCCGAAAATCGGTGTTTGCCGTGAAATGCTCGAATATGGTTTTTGGTCAGTTCAACATTGCTTTTATTCGTCTGGGGAGTTGTGGGTGGGAGGGAAGGGGGAATAGGGGGGAGGGGGGAGTTTGGGGTAACTGGGGTCATGAGTGTTGCAAGTCATGCTAAAGATCGAAATTGCTCTTCAGCAAAATAGTAACGTTTGGCGTATGCGCTAATGGACTTTCGTAACAAAATGGTAATGAAGAGTCTCAGGGAAGAAATACTCAAAAAATTTTGGAGACCAAAATTTTCGATCCCAAGAAGACCCCCGTCTACATTTTTTTTTTTTTTCGAAAACCGGACGATTTTATTCAGCCGATCGAGGATCCCTTCGACCCGATGACGTCCTGTGTATGTACTCTTACTATACATTGAGATATTTTATTCTTGCGTAAAGACCCAAGCGATTTTATTCAACTGAACACTGCAGACTCTTCAGTTGGAC
>NC_134818.1:27247178-27254678 GCF_046742065.1 Oratosquilla oratoria | reverse complement strand
CTTCTTCTTCTTCTTCTTCTTCTCCTTCTTCTTCTTCTTCTTCTTCTTCTTCTTTGATCTTCTTCATCCTCTTCATTTTCTTCCCCCTTGTCCTTCTTCTTCTTCTTCTTCTTCTTCCTCTTCTTCTTCTTCTCCTTCTTATTCTTCCTCCTCTTGATCTTCTTCATCCTCTTCGTCTTCGTCCCCTTGTCCTTCTTTTTCTTCTTCTTCTTCTTCTTCTTCTTCTTCTTCTTCCTCTTCTTCTCCTCCTTCTTCACCTTCTTCTCCTTCTTCTTCTTCTTCTTCTTCTTCTTCTTCTTCTTCCTCTTCTTCTTCTTCCTCTTCTTTACCGCCTAGTTCGTAGATGGTAATGACCTGACCTTTACAATGAGAAAATTTCGTGAACTAATGAAAAGACAGGACGCTTTTTGTTTATTCACTTGTTTATTTTTTATCCATTTGTTTATTTTTAACAAAAAGGGTCAGAAAATCGAGATTGAAAAAAGTCTCCTTCGATTTTCATGAGAAATCTTTGCCCATTGAACATCGCATGGCGTTACTTAATAAACATATGATCAAGTCCCTTACCCAGTGATAATAGTAATAGTAATAGTAATGATAATAATAATAGTAATTATAGTAATAATAATAATAATAATAATAATAATAATAATAATAATAATAATAATAATAATAAGGATGATGATGATGATGATGATATGGTTTAACGTCACACACTCTCCCCTATCGGGAGGCTAGGACGGTGCCCCTCACAGAGGGCTTTGTAGCGTGGAATTTAATGAACCATGCCCTTGGTTCAACTTCGCTGGTGGCATGATATGAACTGCTCTCACCTCGACCTTCGCCGCAAGTAACGACGCCCTAACCCGCTCATAATAATAATAATGATAATAATAATAATAATAATAATAATAATAATAATAATGATAAAATAATAATAATAATAATAATAATAATAATAATAATAATAATGATAAAATAATAATAATAATAATAATAATAATGATAATGATAATAATAATGATAATAATAATAATGTACCTATATACCAAGACCTTTTTCCTCCTTATAAGGAAGGTAGCCAAGTCAAAGGCAGGTATCTATTCCTACCCATTCCACTCCCATCCACCACCTTCCCCCTTCCCTCATCTTAGCTCCTCATGGATGACGGGTCATACCTGTATCCCGACCACTGCTGTGGGTCAAACGCAATGCAGTAAGACACAGTACATCCACAGCAAGGCCGCTTCACTTAATCGGCGACCCTCCCTCTCCATCCCCTCCTGCAGAAAAAGAGAAGACGGGGAGAAATCCCTTCGGACTGCGTCAAAATATCATTCACACATAAGCATCGCATACCCGCACTCCCCTTTACTCCTTTCCTTGCATAACAATATCTATCTATACACAATCACTCTCGACCCATCCCTATCTCATGCCTTCTTCCTTGCTTGCTTACCAGGAACAAAGAAAGAAATTAATAAAACAAAGAAAAAAATCAAAAGCAAGACAGCGCACGGTTAGCAAGCTAACTCGATCAAGAAACTAAGTTAAGGAAGATTGAATTTGATAGAGAGATTGGGTGTCTCGGGCGAATTAGTAAGACGAGCGGTGTCCGGTAACCGCGTGGGGATTTCGGGTGTGTGTTTGAATCCTGACCACTGTGCAGAGGTTAGGAATGGGATTCACTCTGAATAATGCCCCCCCCCACCCGACCGTTGGTGACCTCGGAACCTTTCGAGGTGACCTCAGCTTCCTTCTCCGGGTATTGTCACTACAAGAGTAGCATCATACCGTGGAAGACACTATCTCCTTCTGCGTTCATGTATTATGAACTGTTGGATCACCTCCAAGGTTGTAGTCCGGACGGGTACGAGCCCTGCAAACCGTCAAAGAATGCCTCACAATGCCTTCGTAGTGGCATTTTGTGCCACCGAACAGTGCCATTTGGAGGAACAGTGTTGTGTCTCTATGTTTCCTTCATGAGATCTTAAACACTGGTGATGATGTTGGTATAAACTTTGTTTATGGTATTCGGATGCATACACGCACGCGTGCTTGCACACACACACACACACACACACACACACACACACACACACACACACACACACACACACACACACACACAAACACACACGACAGGACTTCTGGCTTTGATATTCTGTCCCTCTGCATCTGTATAGTGTGTACACTTGGTAGTACACTGTAGATTACTTATGTACATTTTGTGAGGGCATATATGATTATGTTTGATTAATGCTTTAAGTAGCATATGCTTAGGCACAAAGTATGCTTTACATCGTAAATATTTTCGTCATTTTTGTAATTATGGTGAAATCCCATTCCCTAAACCGACTTAGAAAAAAGAATGAAATGAAAAAATAATAATAATAGTAACAATAAAAAATGTTGAGCGCTGTTTTGCGTAATCTTATTTTTTCAGAAGAAATGTTTTCGTTCTTGTTAGAGTTTTGTTTATTTGTTTTTATGGTTTCGTTTTGTTTGTTTTTCATGTGGTTGTTTTGTCTATCTATTATCTATTTTTGCTGGGTGTTGCTATTGTGATTTTTTTCTCGTTTTTTTTTTTTTTTCATTCGTTTTGGTTGGAGTAGATCTTTTGTTAGTTGAATAGAAAAATGTCGAAAAAGAAAGTCACTGTCACAGGAATATGTAACAAACAATTGAAAGAGACGACATAAAGTCTCCGACAGAATGTACAATTAAGTTCCAAAGTTGGACGACATTTTATTTTCCTTATGTTTGATAGATGGCGCTGTCATAACTACGTATTGCCTTGTTGTTTTATACATTTGAAAAAAATGATCGCGAAATGGAAATATCGCTAACTTAAGATATAGATAAAAATCAAATGCATAAGATGAATTCTAATAAAATAAGATTAAAATGAATAAAATAGAATAAAATGTCGCTGTACCATAAACAATGAGTAAGTTGACTTCTCCAGTTCTGAGAATTACCTCAGTTGTATAAAATCGCCTGACAACAGAAAATATCTTACACGCAGCAAAAAGGGATAATGGACAATTGTCAACTAATCTGATTATTTGTACTTATTTTCAAATATTTCGTTCTTGTTTGTTCATTTTTATTTGTTTTATTTATTTTTAGATATATTTATTATTATAATTTTTAGTTCTTGCATATTTATGTATTTATTCATTTATTTGTTTATTAATTTTAACTCGATGCTTAATCTATCACTGCGTTTCAAAAATATAGTACGATTTTTTCGAAGATTCTTTTAAATTTATTTTGAGCTGCAAAATCTGCTAATTTATTCTAAAAATGTGGTATGATTATTTTTTCTATTTCATTTTGAATTACATTAGACAGACTCAGTTCCAAAAAACGTTGTATAAATATATTTTTTATTTTTTTTTATTATCATTTCATTCATCCTAATCTATTTTGTTTTTATTTCTGTCTATGTTTGAAACATGTATAATTACGTTATCATATATATTTTTCATTATTTCTTTTAATCTACTCTGTTTTGATTTTGATTGTGGTCTTTAAGCTAAGAAAATGTTGTATGATTATTTTGTGGATTTTTTCATTCTATTCCGAATTATAGTTCTGTCATTTCATTGAAAATAGTTCTGCAATTATTTTGTTGATAGTTTTGTCATAATTTCTTTTATTCTACACTATTTTCATTTTCATTTCTGTCACTACGTTTCAGAAATGTGCTATAATTATTCTGTCGGTTTTTATCTTTATTTTTCATATTTTCTATATATTGACTTCATTTCTTTCAGTTTTAAAAATGTGCCGTAATAATTTTATGTTTTCTTTTATTATATTCTATTTTTAATTTTATTTCTGTCACTCCGTTTAAAAAATGTGCTATGATGATTTGAACGACCATCCCTTTTGTTCGACTTTCCGCGCTGTCCATTCTGTCGTGGCCTCTGTCTTGATCTGCAAAACGACAGACAAAAGCCCCCAGGGTCGCTGAGTCCTGCCGCAAGTTGGTAGTATTATTATTATTGTTGTCATTGTTGCAGTTGTTGTTGTCAGGATGTGTTCAGACCACAAAATGACAAGACTATGTTTATGTTTATGGTCTACAGCTGAGAGAAGCTGGGGTATTGTGTGCGAGAGCGACCCGTGTGTTACCAAGAATGGGAAAAACAAAAACCTAAATCTCGCTTTAAGTGTATGTCTGTATTCTCGGTTGAGATGAAAATCAATTAGACGCTTCTCTAGTTATTTACTCAGACAATAGAACCACAAATAAATACATGGATTCATAATTCGTTCTCAGTTTTAGATTAAAGTGTGATTAGACTTGATATGTAGTATGAAACAAAACTGGTTCGCTAAAGGGAACGACAGAGATAAGCAGCAAAGCGACATGACGTCATTGTAGGAGGGGCTTAGCCAACCGACTTATGTGATCTAAGGAATGTCCTCTTACGCTGGTACATATTACTCTTTCCTTTCTGTCTCCTCTTCTTCCATCCTTCTTAATGATTTTTCACTTTCTTTCTCTTTTTTCCTCTTTTTTTCCCATCTAGTAGAACGAATTTAGCACAGCCTGCCTCCCTCCTACTCCCACCGGCTTTCTCATAGGAAGCTGGTTTGCATTTTACGTCACGGATGCCGTTATATACGGACACCTGGTGAGATTTGTGATAAAAATACCCTCTCCCACCCCACACACCTTTATTTGCACCCAAGATATGGTGATAATGGTGAGTATGCGAGTAGGATTTTTTTTGTGCGCTTTTTCGAGTCCCCGCAATATCGTTATAATCCGTAGCACCGGAGCCTGGTAGAAGTTTTTTTTTTTTATTATTTTGTTTTTTATAGCAGACGCGTCGTGTTTACGTTCTGGTGTGAACGACATGGAAAGCTGCGAGATCAATGCAGACGATTGCTGCCCCTTTCCGCCATTTGCAGGTCTTCGTTGGGTTTTACCTCGTTTTTCTATTTGAAAAGCAGAAAATAGCATCTATTCAGAATTGATTGGCGGTTAAGAGAAGTAAATAGAAAAATCAATTCGCCATTGAGGTCGGCCATCGAAGCTTTTAAAAGATATGACAGTTTAAGATAAATTAAGTCGAGGGTATATAGAAATTGCACTGTTGGAACTATAGAACTCAGTTCGGTGAAGGAGTACTGCAGGGGAGAGGGGGAGGGGGGAGGAGTGGTTGCTTGTAAAGATTGAGAAAAAGTAGTAACATACTTTGTATTTAAATCAAGACAAAACTCATTGTCTTCCTTCCTCTCTTCCTTCCTCCCATTGTTTCTTTCCCTCTCTCTTCTTTGTTTTCTTTCTTATTTCTTTCTTTCTTTTTCTCTTACCTTCTCTTTCCTTCTTTCTTTTTTCTTTGTCATAAAATCAAAACAAAACTCTTTGTATTTCCTTTCTTTGCTTTCCTGCTTTCTTTCCTTCTTTCTTTGTTTTCCCCTCTGTTCTCTCTCTCTCTCTCTCTCTCTCTCTCTCTCTCTCTCTCTCTCTCTCTCTCTCTCTCTCTCTCTCTCTCTTTTCTCTTTCTTTTCTTTGCTTTCCTTCTTTCTTTCCTTTCTTCTCTTTCTTCTTTTTTTTCTTTAAACACATGCTCAACGGTTGTTCGCACTGTACCCAATAGAAGGGTGTTTACCAGATTACTTTATTAGAAAGCGGATTTAACTCAAATTGAATAGGTTCCAAAGATAATCCGATCGATTTAAAAGGCTGATTTCTGTTTTTGCATCGTGTGTGTATGCGTGTGTGTGTGTGTGTGTGTATTCATTCACTTGGTCTTTGGATCACGTGTTGGACTCGTGATCGACAGCTATTTCCCTCCTGGAAGAGAGCTCAGAGCTCGTAGGTCCGATCTATGGGTAATGCTATGACCTTGCATACACACACACCCCCAACTCCACGCCCACGAGAGTCAGAGTAACGACCCGAGGCACAGCGATACCGAAATAATTTCGGCCCTGGGCAGGATTCGAACTGGTTACTGGGAGCACTTCCGCTTCCCAGTTCAGCGCTCTGCCAACTGTGCCACCGAGTCGGTGTGTGTGTGTGTGTGTGTGTGTGTGTGTGTATGTGTGTGTGTGTGTGTGTGAAACAGAGTGCATGTGAGAGAGAGAGAAGAGAGAAAGAGAGAGAGAGCTGCGGGCCTTTATATCCCTAAGTATTTTGTGTGTGTTTATTTTATGCATAATTTGAAGTGATGTAGACACATGCTGGTGACACTATTATATTAATGTTTGGGCGAAAACATGTTTCTGACCATATGAGCTGGTATTTCATTTTCATATATTGTTCTAGATCTGGGCAAATATTTTTTCTGTAATTATTTATTTTTCACTAATATTATTCATCTATTACACTTATTTATTTATTTGCAAACAGAATTTCTTATGTTCTATATGTCGATGAAATGACCTTTCAAAGACATTTACTAGATGTGAAATAGTTGTAAAGATCAAGGTAACTTTAGTTAGTAGAAAAAAGGTCATGGAACCCTTGATAAGTAGAAAAGGTCATGAGAACTATAATAGGTCATTGGGTACTTTTTCAACAGACATGGCCTAATATATATATATATATATATATATATATATATATATATATATATATATATATATATATATCATTGAACCTAAATTCAATCTTGCTTCAAATTATAATATTGGTGATGAAATTCGACAACATTTTGGCACAAACGAGCAGAAAAAGTAAAAGAACAAAAAATTACACTGGTAATTGTGTACGTTTGACCACCAAACCATTTTCTATTAATTATTCTTTTTTTTTATATTTACCTACCGTCATGGTTGTTTCTACGTATAAAGGGGTGGTAGACCACCCAACCCTGGGCACAGGGATTGCCTAGGTCAAAACAAGGTTAAGAAAACGACGCCCTAAACTCTTCATACGTGGTCACACGCAGTATAATGTCATAGGCTTTCACAAAATCACAGTCTATGAAGTATATCACCGTGTGGGGAAAGTGGTATGTGTTAATTAGCGTTGAGAAATACATATTATTGGTTCAATACTTTGTTTCGTAGTTGGGTAGAGAAGGTAAGGATCTTTTGGATTCGGTCGAGGCGTGACATTTACCATAAGTGTTAGGCTCGTCAGGGCAAGTTACAGGTATCATAAGCTGTTGGGAATCGACCCCATGTCTTTGTTGATTCTAATAGAGATGTAAGGCCTATTAGTAGGGTGCATATAAATTAGTAATGATAAAAATAATGGGCCTTTCACTGAATATTTCTGCACGCATTGTATATATATATATGTATATATATATATATATATATATATATATATATATATGTATATATATATATATATGTATATATATATATATACATATATATATATATATATATATGTATATATATACATATATATATATATATATATATAAATTTTATTTATCTATTTCTTATCTATTTTATTTATTTATTTATTTTTATTTTATTTATTTATTTATTTATTTATTTTTTTTTTTTTGTAAAATTCTG
>NC_134818.1:27234678-27242178 GCF_046742065.1 Oratosquilla oratoria | reverse complement strand
AATAGAGACTGTAGAGTGCGCCAGTGTAGGAAAAGAGGGAAGGAAAGAAAGCAAAGAAAAAGAGAGAAGGAAAAATAGAAAGAAAGGAAAAAAGAAGGAAAGGGAGGGAGAATCAAGAAAATGAAGGCAACCCTGGAAGTTTAAGTACATGGGGCAAAACGGACGATCTGGGTCATACGTGTCTCTTGGTGTAAAATAATGACCACCTTTCAGTATGTATGTATGTATATGTATACATATATATACATAATATATATGTATATATATATATATATGTTGGTACATTGTGACAAGTTGAAGAAGGTGGAAAAAGAAGTCACGGGTCTAGTTCCGAGTTCCTGAGTTTATTCCTGACCGGTTTCGCTCTATGTTTCTCTGAAGAAGCATAGAGCAAAACCGGTCAGGAATAAACTCAGGAACTCGGAACTAGACCCGTGACTTCTTTTTCCACCTTCTTCAACATATATATATATATATATATATATATATATATATATATATATATATGTGTGTGTGTGTGTGTGTGTGTGTGTGTGTGTGTGTGTATGTGTGTGTGTGTGTATGTATGTATGTATATATATATATATATATATATATATATAGATAAATATACACACACACACACACACACACACACACACACACACACACACACACACACACACACACACACGTGTGTGCACGTTTTTTTAATATGGAGACTGTTTTACGGTAAGGCGGACCATCAAACGAATAAGTTCATTTTACATTAGCCAGAACCAAATCCGCAACTTCAGCCGCCGTAATGTCTTGTTCGGAAGTCTCTCAGCACCAGAAGTTTTCCAGCTCAGGAAGTTTCTGGGATTAGGCCTGCAGCGACTTCCGGAGGGGTGGGGGTGGGAGTGGGGTGTGGAGAGAGGAGTGCCTAGTTGGACCTCAGTGCCAAGTTATGTGGCACCCTTCTGTAGTTTCCTAACCACTTTGGATTAGCTTCTGAAGGAGTCGCTTGCAAGGAGCCTTGGCAGACCCTGAGGCCGCCTCCGGGCCCAACCCGTAAGGCCTACTTGCCCGCAGTTTCGAAAGTGAATTTCACCCTTGAAGACACTGGATCTCAACCGATTTCAAAGTGTATCCCGTGCTTATGTAATGCTGTTGATTAACCTCCTGGAGGTCACTTTATCAGTGGATAGTATCGAGTAGTATCCTAGTTTTTTATTCTTGGGTCATTTTCCATGCTACCGTGGCCGCCTAGGGGGATAGAGAACTACTGATGAGATATAAATATATATATATATATATATATATATATATATATTTTTTTTTTTTTTTTTTTTTTTTTTTTTCTAGCTAAAATGAGATAAATTGGGAGAATTTTTCTTCACTATCTGTTTATTATGACTACCGCTAGACTCTTTTATTAAGTTTATTTGTATTTATTTGTGGTCCCGTGCTTAGCGAAGGGTTTGGTGTATTGATTAAGCCAGTTATTTTTGTTGTATTTTCTAACCCGCTAAATCGTATAAATGTTTCTCAGAAACAAGTAATTTGGTCTAGCGTTACCCGGAACTAAATTTTCAAAATTAAAATTTCTTAAAGAGTGTAGAAGCTGAGGAAGAGCCTGCAAACCGAAACAAATTAACTGGTTTAGTAAAAGAAAGAAAAAAAAAATATATATATATACCGTATATATACACACACACACGAAGGAAATTAACTTCAATTAATCCATACATATGTTAACTCCTTTCCAACGATGACGTTGTAGCAGATTTCATTCTGGCCAGCAAGACACTATTTTATTCATCTGAGGGTACAAATCTTCTTAGAATCGATTGGTGGCTACATCCGACACCCTTTCCCGGCGATTCTTCGTGGGTACAAATTCTCTCTCTCGTTACGATCCACATTTCATTCCTGTTTTTGTATTCACGTTAATATAACTCCTGATAGAGTTGAAAGACGTCTTGAGTAAAGAAATATGTACCTTGGGGAATTCATCAATACCCTTACCTTCAACCTTTCCTCTCTCATAAGAAATATTGAGAGTAATTCATACCAATTGAACAATGCTACTGCTGCTGTAGACTTCAACAAAACCTTTATTCAACATGGGCTCCTTCCCCCACATACACAAACACACACACACACGCACACACACACACACACACACACACACACACACACACACACACACACACACACACACACACACACACACACACACACACACACACACACACACACACACACACACACACACACACACACACACACACACATATATATATATATATATATATATATATATATATATATATATACATGTATATATATGCGTGTGTGTGTGTGTGCGTTTGTGTATGTATGTAGTTATAGAAAGAAGGTAATTTTCACCTCGACGGATTAATCGAGAGTGCCTTGAATTAATTCTTAGAATCCCGAGCTGTTTCATTTGTGTACACAAGATCCCTTGGTATCAGCCACAATGGAATTTATAAAAAGGTCAGCTTACTCGAAAAAATGAGATTGAATTTTTTATTTTCCAGGTTATAGATGGATCCTGCGTTTCAGTTAACTTAATTGGATCGTTATTCGTTATTTTTCTGGATGCCGCCAGGTGATTTTATTCACTGAAAAGGAAGCGTCTTTGTCTCCGTTTCTTTGGTGCTTTGTGTCTTGGTGGACTTATGACCCTTCACGTTTCTTTAGACTCACAGTGTTTCTTAACCTCTCAGGCTTTGTTTATATATATTCAGGATATCATTGTTACGGGGTTAAATAGGTTATAGTCACTTTTTCTAATAATTTAGTGATACGAAAATTATTACATATTATACAAATCATCGTCACATTCTGAGGAACTCAACTAGCCAGGGGGAAATGAATATCTCAATTAAGACAGAGTGTCAAATCATGTATATATATATATATATATATATATATATATATATATATATATATATATATATATATATGCAAGCAATCACATCACCGTGATACAAAAATGCAAAATAACCACAGAAGAAAGGAAACTTGTATATATATATATATATATATATATATATATATATAATATATATATATATATATATATATATATATATATATATATATATATATAAACGAAACTATGACGAGATTAACTATAAAGTTTTGAATTCAAGTCTTGCGGACTTCTGGTTGAGAAGCCCTGCTTTAAAGAATCGCCCGTTTTCGTATCAAAACGTGCTGTGTTATCAAACTGCGGAGTTTGACAAAATGCACTCACCTTTTGCATCGTTTTGCACTCACGGTGTCTATAGCGACAGTCTTTCATTGTTATTTTGTTTACGAACCGTGGTGTTTTGTTTTTTTGTGTGTGTGTTTTTGGTGTTTTGCGTATTTATGTGACGTGGTGATCGTTTCTCTGATGTGAGATCCATTCCTTTCATGAGCCGCACGCTCGGTCGTACAAACTCGATATAGAGTTTTAATGTTTCGAAAGGGTTGGTTATTAGGTTTGTGTGAAAGAGCTTCCGTTCTCTCGAAAATATGATGATAAGACCACGGTTCACAATTAAGTTTTTAACCATTTCTCCACTTTTGACCCTATTTTTTTTTTTTTTTTTATTTTGTTTATTTTATCTTATGTATATTTTTGTTGTTATTATTCATTCATTCATCTATTAATTCCATATTTCATGTTATTTTATTTTTTACATATATATTTATTTGTTGATATTTTTATTTATTCATTTACTTATTTATTTACTTTTAGCTTCAGGATTTTTGCTTGTTCGTTAAACAAAAATATCATGGTTTTCTTTTCACATTTTCCAACTTTATCTCCACACTACTTTATTTTTATCACAGGAATATTTTTACACACGTGACCCGGATAACCCTTCCTCTACCCTCAGCTCCACCCTGAGACTCACAAAATGCCCCTGATTCCCCCATCGTCGGGGTCTTGACTTTCCCCGGCAACAAAGACTCGAATCGCGCCACCAATACGTCCCCGAAATTTCATTTCCATAAAGCCTTGATTCTTCTCTCGGCATCACCATCTCAATTCCTTACTCCCGAAGAGTCTGCCATCTCCAGGTCGAGACTCCTTTTGCCTCTTCCCTCCTCTTTCACCCTCCCTTCCTCCTCCTCCTCCTCCTCCTCCTCCTCCTCCTCCTCCTCCTCCTTCTCTTCCATTTCCTCGCCTCCCTTTCGTCTCTGCTTCCTTCTTTCTCTTCCCTTCTCTCTCTTTCTTCCTTTCTCCGTTGGTCTACTTTCTCCGGCATTCCTTTTCCATCTTCCTTTGTCCTTCTTCTCTTCTTGTTATGCTTCTTCCGTCTTCCTGTTTCTGTTCCTTCCATAACTTTTTTTTTTCGAATCCACTTATTCCCTCCTCCCATCCGTCCGCCCCTTCCTCCTTCCCTTCCTCCTTCCCTTTCTCCTTCCCTTCCTCTATCCACCCTGAAGCCTTCCACGACGCGTCAAGCGAGGCATAACTGCTTAACGGACATCCTGGCCGTTGAGCGGGCTTTCCGTCCGTCTTTGAAATTTGAAGATTCATAAAGTTTCTAACGGTTTTTTTTTTTTTTTTTTTTTTTTTTTTTTTCGGTTGCCAACTATCGTTCCTCTTAAGGTGCCAGGAAGATGAGGCGCCGAGCTGGGGCCCCCGGGTATTCTTGCTCTGGCTGTACTAATTTGTCGTGGGGGCCGGCACTTCGTATTTATCTGGCCTAACCGGGATTTAGTCTTAGGGACCTTTCATAGTGGCGAGGTTCCATTGGACTGAGTGACCTTATTCATATTCTTATGATCATAACATACATGCAAGTAGGAATCAAGAAAAGGGTTGGGGTTAAGAGGCCTATCGGGTGATCAAAAAGGAAATAAATACTTCTTAACCCATTAAAACCCGATGACAAGATGTCTTGTCATTTGGTCAAATAAAACAAAAAATCATAAAACACCAAAATGTTTGATCAAACACCAGAAAAATATGACGTCAATCCTCGCCTCGCCTGACGTCCTATTTTTCTGGTGTTTGATCAAACATTTTGGTGTTTTATGATTTTTTGTTACATTTGACCAAATGACAAGACATCTTGTCATCGGGTTTTAATGGGTTAAGCGCCTCCCAGGCGACTTGACCCCAGCCCCCACCTGATCACTTCTTTAGTTTGTTTATGAGTTGGACGGCCCTTTGTGATTGGTCCGCGTTAGTCTTTAGGTCTTAAATTTTTGGACTTGAGAGTCCAAGTCTAAAAGTAGAAGTGATTGGAAAGAGTTTGAAAAGAAGAAGTTGTGTGATTAGAAGAGATTGAAGAGAAAAGAATTGGTATTAAATGGGCGTATTACTTGATACAGTGAGAGTCCTATTCCGAAAGTAAAAATAATTGGAAATAGTTTGAACTGAAGAGGCTGTGATTAGAGAAGGTTGATGAAGAAAAGATTGGTTAGGAATGGTGAAATAATAGGATATTGATTAGCAAAGGATTAGTTCTCGTGATCCAGACTCCTTACATTCCCCTGAGCACATAGGGCAAAGGTGACGGCCACGGCCGCATTTAAGTGCCTCCTGACGTATACTCATCTTCTTTAACCTTATGTGCTATTATTCTATGCACTGATCTTAGGTATAATTTGTATACCGGTTGCGTTCTACATGATATTGGTATAGTGTTCACCTTGTATAGTGTTCATGTCATACAAGGACAGAAGAACATAAGAATGTAGGAGAAATGACTCACAGTCAACACCTATTGAATGCGAGATTAATTAGTGAGTGATTAGTTCCAAGAGGTTCATTCTCTAAGGACTGATTGGTGTGTAGGATCCAGGGGGTGAAAGGGATAAGTAGATGATTATATAATTATTATTGAAAACTCCGTTCCTTGTTAGGGATGATTAATTTTGGTTTACTAATTTGTAAGACAAACGAACGAATAGTGTGCGAGTTTTCCTGCCCGAAGAGTAAGCCAGATATTTCCGTTTGAATATTTTCCTCTTGCCAATCGAAATGATGAATATGGGATTGGCGCCGAAAAGGATAGTTTTCTATCAGTCAATAGATGTATTGATTTAGAGGTCTGCAAGGCGATTAGTATTTGGTATGCTTCTAGTGTGATGAATGTGTCAGTTTTTCCTGTCTAGCCACTTTTTTTTTTCTCTTGGCTTGTTCCTTCCCTCTCTCTCTTTCTCTCTCTCTCTCTCTCTCTCTCTCTCTCTCTCTCTCTCTCTCTCTCTCTCTCTCTCTCTCTCTCTCTCTCTCTCTCGCTGACATCTTTTTCTCTTTTTATATTGTGCCATTTTTTTCCTGGACACATTTTTCTGTCTCACGTCACTTCTTTTCCTTTCTTGATGCAAATTTTTCCTCTTGAGCTAATTGTTTCCCTCTTAGGCCACTTTTCCCCCTCTCGAGCCACTTTTTTCCCCTCTTGAGCCAATTTTTTCCTCTTCTGCGAGATACCGAATGGTGAAAGGGTCCGTGAGATGCCGATTGATCATGGGGCCTCGATTTAATTTGATTGCATAGGGATGAGGTTATTGCTGGTAGAGATTGATTTTACGGGGAGGAAAGGGGGATGAACTCGGTCCAATATTTGGAAATCTGGATGGGAGAAATCGGATGGATGATTGACCATGGATGAGAGGGTTGGATGAAGCCATGGGTGACACTTTGGTCTGGTTGCCTTCAGGTGTATAAACAGAGCTTAGTATCGTTTCAAAGCGGCGCGTACATAATTATCTTAAGTAATAACTGTACATGTACTCGATCACTACATCCCTCTGTCGCATGTGATTGGTCGGTGGTGGGAAGAAGGAAGATGACAGAGACTAACTTTTTTTTTTTCTGGGTCCATGGAGGACCTCTGAGAAGGAACAGATAATTTCAAAAAAGGGGCCACGATCCTAAAAATATTAGTAGTGGATGATTTTTTTTTATTAACATTAAAGTGGTCTTCTCTAGGAGACTAATGAACAGCAATACATAAAGTAAAGGATACATAAAAAAAACATGAAATCTCCGTGTATAATGGCGTTTATCAAGAGCCACAACAGAGAAGAAACATGGTATGCTATTTCATAGGAATGAACACAACGTTTCTGAAAGCGAACGAGGAACAAAAGAAAACGAAAATAAACACTTTGCATAAGAACAATATTTGTACAAAATCTTTTGATGATGAAATACAAAAACGGAAGATGCAAGGAGAAAAAGCATTTCATGAACGTTCTCTAATTTTTTTCTCTTCCTTACTCTCCCCCACGCTTCACTATTCGTCCTCTCCAATTGTTATTCATGATATATATGTATATGCATATATATGTATATGCATATATATATATATATATATATGTATATGCATATATATGTATATGCATATATATATATATATATATATATATATATATATATAATGTAAAACTTAAACCCTATAATTGTAACTGCTGAAGAGGACTACAGTTAGTGGTCGAAATATACGGTTTACTCTGTATCTCAGCTTATCTTTCTCCGAGAGTGGGTTTAAGTTTTATTTT
>NC_134818.1:27219678-27222178 GCF_046742065.1 Oratosquilla oratoria | reverse complement strand
CACACACACACACACACACACACACACACACACACACACACACACACACACACACAGACAGACACACACACACACAACACACACATGCCGCATACACAATACACACGTACACACTTATACACACAAACATATGCACATACGTAACACACACACGTATACACTTATATATACACATGTACACCCATGCATACGCACAACACACACACACACATACACACCAACAGCTTAATGGGAACTGTAACAGCTTATAGTATTAGCTCATTTTTTAAAGGCTTGAGCAAGCGTCGTTGTCGGGTTTATATGGTTGCCAATCCCTCGATGCTAACGATGACGTTAGCAATTACGAAAATTTTCTAAATGATTAATATGATGTACAGATAGATTCAGATCTTAGAAAACAATTTTATAATACTCGTACATACTCACAGATAGAGCCACATGCGATGTAAACATATGTCTGCGAACTTTAGAAAAAAAAACTCTTCGTGATTATCATATTCATTAAAAAGAATAATCAGACTCTGTTCCAGATTCTTCTTTGCTTGTACGAGAAATCCAGGATTAGTTTGACGAGGGTGACGAAGGGTTAGATTTCCTTGAGAATAAAAGATAAAAATATTGTCAAGGTTCAGGAGAGGAACAGACATGAAGAGGTATGTGAGAAGGTGGTTCGTGAGTTATTGCAGAAATTCTTGACAAGAATCCGTTCTCCCCTCACGCATAATTCAAAAGGATTGTCACTCTTTAAACATAGAAATAACATTTCATTTATTTTGTTTTTATGATATATATATATATATATATATATATATATATATATATATATATATATACACACGTATATGTGTGTGATTCACCATGGTCTTGGATCACGTGTTGGACTCGTCATCGACAGCTATTTCTCTCCCGGAAGAGAGCTCAGAGCTCATACATAACCGATCTATGGGTAATGCTGTGGCCTTACATGCGGACACACCTCCAACTCCTCGCCCACGAGAGTTGGAGTAACGTCTCGCAGTGCATCGATACTGAAATTATTTCAGCCCTGGGCGGGATTCGAACCAGGACCGCCGTAGTGGCGGCTGCAAACGCTACCACCGCGCCACTGAGACGTGTGTGTGTGTGTGTGTGTGTGTGTGTGTGTGTGTGTGTGTGTGTGTGTGTGTGTGTGTGTGTGTGTGCGCGCAAGCGCGTGTGGATCAAAAGAGAGAGATAATGTAATTCTAGTGACAAAGAGAAAAAAAGACTTCTTAAAACCACAGAGAAATCTTGATATGCCTGTGGCGGAATGAAGAGAGAAAGTAAGAGAGATAGAACCAAAGACACTCTTCTTCTTCTTCTTCTTCTTCTTCTTCTTCTTCTTCTTCTTCTTCTTCTTCTTCTTCTTCTTCTTCTTGAGTCATCCGCCGCCTTTGGAGAACTCTCACTTCGACATCTTAACATCTCAAGGAGACCCGACCAAGGCTCCTTCCCCCAGATAATAGAATACTTACTTTCTCATTCTGGAAGAGACAATGAGAAATTCGACGACTTTGCTATGAGCCATTACCCCTCGTTAGTGAGAACCTCCAGCCATTACACTGTGTAGTTTGGAGTATCGTTTCCCAAGGTTGTTACGAGAAGTCGTAAAAGAGTATGGAGAAGGAGTACTCGTTAAAGTGTGCTAAGAAAGCTGATGAAGATGGTCTCCGAATAAAAGAATTTGGCTTAAAGAGTATGTAGTTCTCCGTTGGAGGTAACCAGTGCTTCTATACTTAGGAGAAATATTGAGCTGGAGTCACAGAATTGGGGAAAGAGTGATTTAAGGTGGTTAGTAGAAAAAAGATGATAGGAGTTAAAATTGATTTTTTTTTTTTTTGTGGAAATTGGTTTCGTATCATAGATTAATGCTGCGTGACTCAGATCCATAGGTATGCCACAAAATTATTTAGAATATGAACTTTATATCAAGAGAGAGGGGAGAGAGAGAGAGAGTGGTGGGGGGGAAGGATAAAGCATTTCTTGTTACCAAAAGAAAAAGACTTTGAAAAAGCACAGAGATATCTTGATATCCATGTGGCAAAACAGAGAGAGAGAGAGAGAGAACGATTCCATAAGACAAAAAGAACTAATTGAGAACCACTGGTCTAAGACGTATGGACTATGGCCAGAGTAGACTCTTGTTTCATCGAGATTGATTTTAAAATGGACGGATAGCTTTTGTAGTACAATTTGCAGTGTACCGCAGTGAGGAAGGGGCTCAATATTAAAGGGTGCGTTCATATATATGTATATATGCATATATATATATATATGTATATATATATGTATGTATATACATACAGTATATATATATATATATATATATATATATATATATATATATATGTAAAGAGAGAGAGAGAGAGAGAGAGAGAGAGAGAGTATCAGGTGGTCACTGTAGACACCATGTGAGGATAGAACCATTTTTCAAGAAAATAGACGTAGAGTACAACCTTTAAGTTATTTTTACATCTTGGAA
>NC_134818.1:27207178-27212178 GCF_046742065.1 Oratosquilla oratoria | reverse complement strand
GACCTTAATGCTAGAGTGGGAAATGGTCCAATCGATGGAGTGGTTGGGAAGTGTGGAGTTCCAGGAAAGAATCGTAGTGGAGAGTTGATGGTGGAAATGTGTCTAGAAAGAGAGTTGATGATAGCAAATACAGTGTTTCGGAAGAAAGTCAAGCATAAGTACACATGGGAGAGGGTGGTGGAGGGAAGGGTGGTAGATAGAGCGCTAATGGATTATGTAGTGGTAAATAGGATTATGATAGGAAGAGTTAAGGATGTACATGTGCTAAGGGGAGAAGGTGGGGGAATATCAGATCATTTTTTGGTGGAAGGTAAGTTGAGAGTGGAGGATAGATGGAGAAGGAGGAAAGGGACAAAAGGTAGGGAGGTTCTTAGAGTGAACTCCTTGAATGAAAAGGAAAAGGAGAAGGAGTACGAAAAGAAGCTGAAGGAGGAGTGGGAGGGAGTAAAGGATAGAGCAGAGATGGGTGTGGAGGAGGAATGGGGATGGTTCAAGGAGGGAGTCACAAAGTGTGCAAGGATGGTGTGTGGAACAAGAAGGACAGGGGGAAATAGAAGAAAGGGTAGTGAATGGTGGGATGAGGAAACAAAGAAGGTTGTAGAAGAGAAGAAGCGAGCATTCACAGATTGGTTACAAAAGAGGACAGGGGAGTCATATGAGACGTACAAAGAAAAGAAAAGAGAAGTAAAGCAAAAGGTAAAGGAGGCAAAGAGGAGAGCAGATGTGAAATGGGGTAGGAGTATGACAGAAAATTTTGAAAGTAATAAAAAGATGTTTTGGAAAGAAATTAAGAGAGGAAGAGGAGGCGAATCAAGTAGGGAAGAAAAGGTAAAAGGTATAGATGGAGAGTTGATAATGGAAGAGATGGCAGTGAGGGGAAGATGGGCAGAATATTTTAGGGAGTTGCTAAATGTGAAGGAGGATAGGGAAGGAAAGATAGCTGCAGTGGGAAATACGAAGAAAATGAGAGTGATGAGTGAGGAGAACGGAGGAGAAATAAGGAAGGATGAGGTGAAGGCAGTTGTAAAGATGATGAAAGCAGGTAAGGCACCTGGTCTGGATGGATGTCATGCAGAATGTCTGAAAAAGGGAGGTTCAGTGATGGTGGACTGGTTGGTGAGATTATTTAATGTTTGCTGGAGAGAGGGTAAAGTACCGGAGGACTGGAGTAGTGCCTGTATAGTTCCTCTTTACAAGGGAAAAGGGGACAAGTGTGAATGTAGTAATTTCAGAGGGATTAGCCTGTTGAGTGTAGTAGGGAAGGCTTATGGGAGAATCTTAATTGAGAGGATTAGGAGAGGAACAGAAGGAGTAATTGGTGAAGAACAGTGTGGATTTAGGACGGGTAGAGGTTGTGTAGATCAGATCTTTGTGGTAAGACAGATATGTGAGAAAGCTATAGGAAAGGGGAAGGATGTTTTTTGGGCTTTTATGGATCTGGAAAAGGCTTATGATAGGTAGACAGAAAGGCACTGTGGGAGGTTATGCAGATTTATGGGATAGGAGGAAAGCTTTTGGGAGCTGTCAAGAGTTTTTATGTGAGTAGTAGAGCATGTGTTAGGATTGGAAATGGAGAGAGTGAGTGGTTTGAAGTAAAGGTGGGATTTCGTCAAGGATGCGTTATGTCGCCCTGGCTGTTCAACTTATACATGGATGGGGTGGTGCGAGAGGTGAATGCTAGGGTAGTGAGTCAGGGATTGGAGATGGTTAAAGAAAATGGAGAAAAGTGGGAGGTGAGCCAGCTGTTGTTTGCGGACGACACTGCGCTTGTGGCAGGGTCAGAGGAGGGATTGAGGAGGCTGGTGGCAGAGTTTGGGAGAGTATGTGATAGAAGAAAGCTAAAGATAAATGTGGGTAAAAGTAAGGTGATGAGATGTACAAGGGGTGAAAGTGGCAGTAGACTGGAAGTGAACATTAAGGGAGAGCGACTGGAGGAAGTGGATAGTTTTAGATACTTGGGTGCAAGTGTAGCAGGAAAAGGTGGAGTGAAGGTGGAGGTAGAATGTAGATTGAGAGAAGCGAGTAAATGCCTTGGTGGTTTAAAGAGTGTAATGAGAAATAGACATTTGGGAATGGATGCGATGAGGAGACTGTATGAAGGAGTGATTGTGCCAACAGCACTGTATGGGGCAGAAACGTGGAACATAAGAGAAGAAGAGAGAAGGAGTTTGAATGTGTTTGAGATGAGGTGTCTGAGAAGTATGGTGGGGGTTACTAGGCTAGATAGAGTGAGAAATGAGGAGGTGAGGAGGAGAACAGGGGTGAAAAAGGATTTGGGAGAGAGGGTTGATGAAAGAATATTAGGATGGTTTGGACACATGGAAAGAATGAGTGAAGAAAGACTAGTAAAAGAGGTATGGAAGGCAGATGTGGAGGGAGTGAACTTGAGGGGACGTCCTAGGATGAGGTGGATGGATGGGGTGAAGGGGGCTTTGGGGAAGAGGGGAATGTCTGTTGAGGAAGGAAGGGAGAGGACAGAAGACAGAGGTGAGTGGAGAATGGTTGTATATGGATGATGTTGTGACTGCATGAGGAGGAATAGGCGGGGGGGTGGGGGTGGGGTAGTATGTGTGAGTAAATTTTGACGCAGCCCGAAGGGATTTCTCCCCGTCCTCTCCTTATATGCAAAGGGGGACGGAGAGGGGGGGTCGCCGATTAAATGAAGCGGCCTTGCTGTGGATGTACTGTGTCTTGCGACACTGCTTCTGACCCAGGGCGGTGGGCAGGGTTCAGGGATGACCCGTCATCCAGGAGGTGCTCAGATGAGAGGAAGGGTGGGAGGGGTGTGGAGTGTATTTAGGGATGAAATGGGTGGGAGTGTTTTTATGCCTTTCCTTTTGTGGCTACCTCCCTTGGAAGGGGGAAAAAGCCTTGGTATATGTATGTATGTATGTATTATTATTATTATTATTATCATTATTATTATTATTATTATTATTATTATTATTATTAGTTATCATTATTATTATAATCATTATTATTATTATTATCATCATCATCATCATCATCATCATCATCATCATCATCATCATCATCATCATCATCATCATCATCATCATCATCATCATCATCATCATCATCATCATCATCATCATTATTATTATTATTATTATTATTATTATATTATTATTATTATTATCATTATTATTATTATTATTATTATTATTATTATCATTATCATCATTATTCTTATATTTATTTTTATTATTATTGTTACTATCATCATTATCATTGCTGTTCTAAAAGACTGTAAAAAAGACTCATCATGGTTTTGTAACTTTCCTGTCACTACCGGAGCCGTGAATTGCGGCCGGACATTCAAATGTGACCCATAACGACACTTAACCCATTCAACTCCGATGACAAGATGTCTTGTCATTTGGTCAAATAAAACAAAAAATCATAAAACACCAAAATGTTTGATCAAACACCAGAAAAATATGACGTCAATCCTTGCTTCGCTCGCAGCGAAGCGAGGACTGACGTCATATTTTTCTGGTGTTTGATCAAACATTTTGGTGTTTTATGATTTTTTGTTTTATTTGACCAAATGACAAGACATCTTGTCATCGGAGTTGAATGGGTTAATGTTCCTTTTGGACCTTAGTCTTAAGTAAATTTTCTTATTTAACAGTCAGCTCGTTCTTGGGAAGTCTGCGAACCCGATCAGTTATGTGAGATTGTATGTCGGTCAACGTGTATGACAAGTTGTTGTTAAGTTTGTCATTATTGTTATTATTATTATTATTATTATTATTATTATTGTTATTATTATTATCATTATCATTATTATTGTTATTATTATTATTATTATTATTATTATTATCATTATCATTATTATTGTTATTATTATTATTATTATCATTATTATTATCATTGTTATTATTATTATTATTATTATTATTATTATTATTATTATTATTATTATTATTATTATTATTATTATTGTTTCTAGATAAGTTGATACTACTTAAATGCTTTGATAATGAATATGTCTAAGATTTTAGTAATTTCCTAAGTTTGGTATCTTGAATGTACGTCAGTTTTTATTGAGATACTTTAATTATTTTTGTACTTTTTTCAAAAACAGGACCCTTGGTGGCCATTAATGTTTCCATTTCGATTTAGAGTCTTATGTTTCTAGTTTTCGTGAGATTGGGAAGGCAAGATTTGTTCTTGTGGGCGGTGCACCGGCTGATATACTCGCCTAATGTTCATTCTCCTCCTCCTCCTCCTCCTCCTCCTCCTCCTCTTCCTCCTCCTCTTGGTCACCGACACTTAGTGACCGGATGTAAAACTTCGGTACAATCCTGGATGTTGTTTTTGTGTTGATTTCTTTCACCTTCTGCCCAATATAATATCCCGATTCATACATCAGTTCTCGAGTGTTACTTCATATATCTCGCATCCTACCTCTTATCTCTTACCCCTCACATCCTATCCACGAACACGCACATCCTGTAAATCACCTGTTATCCCTAATATCTTATCGTACATCTTACTTTCTACCTCTTATTTCGTATCTCTTACTTCGTACTTCTTATTTATTATCTTAATTTTACCTCCTTTCTCTCTCCTACCTCCTACTATCGCCTTATATTTTAACTCTTACTTCCTACCTCTTATTTCGTATCTCTTATTCCTCACTTATTATCTTACTTTTACCTCCTATCTCTCACCTACCTCTTAACTTTCATCTTACATCTCAACTTACATCTCAACTTACATCTTCTGCCTCTTATCTCTGAATGGACTTCCCCAATAACCTCTGCTGATTCTGACCTTCTATCATTTGTAGACGTCAGGAAAGCCCTGGTGTCAGAGTGGCCAGATTTAGTAGAGTTATGCTAGATTTAGCATATTTTCGCACAAAATAATACTAGGTTAATAAAAGAATATAACAGAAATTGAACGTATTAATAGGAACAAAAGCTTTAGCATTATTTTTGCCTATCAAGCATAATTTCAGATGTTATCTAGCATATTCCCGTTTAAGAAAT
>NC_134818.1:27192178-27202178 GCF_046742065.1 Oratosquilla oratoria | reverse complement strand
GTTCTGTGTTAATCATGGAACACTATTCATTTTTGGCAGATACGAGGAAAGACTGGTTTGATCTTGTTCATGATACAGATTATTCATTTTCGGTATTTGGAAGAGAAGAAAAAGTTTTCGAAAAAAGACCCAGGAATTCCCCCCCCCCAAAAAAAAAAAAAAAGTAGAATCATTTTGGACATATACGATCAAAGAAAGACTATTTTCATCTTGTTAATGATAAAATATATATATTAATTTTCATAATTTGGATTTTTTCGAAAAGAGACAGAAAAAGCCACCCCGAATCCCTTCCCTCCCTCCCCCCAAAAACAAAAAATGGAAGATCCTGACTCTAACATGGTGACTACAGTACAGCTGCGCTGTACTACAGCCTCCCCGATGTACAATTTGCATGTACACTGTACAACTTGATGAGAAAGTGTGTTCTGGAAACGGACAACACCTAGTTGGAGCCTTTCCCTTGCCTCCTAGCCCAGTGGAGCATCTCACAATGTTGTCCTTTCCGTTGTATAGTATTTAGATACAACTCACACCTCTTGCATATCTCTGTAAAGCAGTTACTGTTATAAAACAATAGTTGTGGTTTTTATTTCGTAAAGGATTGGGGTTTTAACGAAGGCTGGGAAATAGGAATGAATAAAAATGTGTGACTCAAAGAAAGAAAACTGAGTTAGGAACGAAAGAACTGTGTAATAAAGAAGAAAAAACAGTTTGGATAAAATGAATAAACACAAAAAATATAAGTAAAAAGATAAATAAATAAATATGTATTTCTATTTTCAAGACCTGTTTTCATAAACTGATTATGCACCCAACTTCCCCCTTCCCCCTTCCCCCTTCCCCTTCCTCCCTTCCCCCTCCCCCTCCCTTTCCCCCCTCTACTCCCTTCCTTCCCCCTTCCCGTTCCCCTTCCCTTCCCCTCCCCCTCTTCTCCCACCCTGCCCTTCTCTCCTTTCTCCTTTTCCCTTCCCCCTCCCCCTCTCTTCCCCTCCCTCTCCCCCTCTCTTCCCCTTCCCCTCTCCCTCTCTCTTCCCCTCCCTCTCCCCCTTCCCCGGAAAAGAAAGAAAGAAAGAAAAGAAAAGTACAATTTTTGAACTGCATCTCGATTTTCATCATTGCTTATCTTAATCGGGTCGTGCGTTTGGAGAAATGGTGCAGTTGGAAGCCATTTATCTCGTGGAGAGTGAGGCTGCGGGCACAACAAGAAAGGATTGTGGAGAAGATCGCAAAGTTAGATAATCGTTAAACCCATCCGCTTCGATATTACCATTTTTCATATATATATATATATATATATATATATATATATATATATATATATTTTTTTTTTTTTTAAACGAAAATTTTCACTTGAGTGATGTCTTGTCACTCACATGAGTAAAATGTTTTAATATCGGCCAGAATAAAGTAGATAAACAGCGTTACTGTAGCTTAGTAATAATATATACATATGCCAAAAGGCTTTTTCCCCGTGTATAAAAAGGGTAGCCTAGTTAAGGCGTGCACGCACCCTTCGTCCATCCCACGCCCATTCGTTGTCCCTTCTGTCTTAGCTCGACTGCTCGGATGAGGAAAGATGCAACAGAACGCGTTAAATGAAAGAATAAGAAAATTAGATATGTAAATAAGTAATAAATAAATGGATAAATTAATAAATAAATGAATGAATAGATGAATAAGTGAGTAAATGAATAAAAGAATAAATAAATGAATATATGAAATCATCGTAGTCTTGCTCTCAGATGCGGCGCTGCGCTCTGAATCCGAGTTCGAAGTGGGGACCAAGACGACTCTTGCGGACTTCGATAATGAACCCCTTCAATTCGGTGTCGCGATTCAAGGCTTTCAAATCGGCCAATACCAGGTGATTCTATTCAGCTCAGGGGTCGATCCCTATCCTGGAATGGCTCTCCAACGTCCGAGACCCACCTGGAGACAAGAACCCGACTCTTCATTTTAATTGAATAGTTTGTTTTTAGCAAGAACAAAGTCTGATGTGCGTCACCTTGTTGAAGACCTCGAGATGACTTTCGGCGTTCCTCCGCCAAGTTGCGTAGTTTAGAAGTGTTGGAGTTGATTGCGGGTCTATGTTCAACTCTGGTTCATAGGAAGGAGAAGTGAGCACCCGCATCTGAAGGCCAAACCAAAATTGAACACAATCATCTAATATTAGTCGGACCAAGAATGAAAAGTTATGATTTTTATCCATTTTTTCCCCTTACCGAGCTATGGGTCAACTTTGTGGTCGTAGGAATGTCATCACATTGAATATTAAAAAGGAAAGAAAGAAGAAATAAGTTTCAAGAATTTTGGTTTTGAAGAAGGCTGTTCTTCCAGAAAATCAAATTGTTTGGCGTGGGTCAGAATCAAATTTGAGGAGTCATAACTTCAGATTAAAGTCTCAGCTGTAACGGAGAAACGTAGAGTCTGAGAATATCGTACCATAACTCATTTGATTTCGTAAGAGCAGTCGGTCGGAGGTCGGCGACCGTTATAGCCAAGGGTCCGTTATAACCAAGGATCCGTTATAACTAAGGCGCCGCTATAGCGAGGCGGTCGGCGGTTGGAATGGTGGCTTCGGAGATTCATAATGGACCCGGAGGATTCTGCCTTTACTCGGAAGTGGCTGTAGTTGTTTAGAGTGTTATGTTCAATTGAGTCTGGAATAGACCTCGGGCTCCTAATGTGTTGTGGCCTGTTAACGGGAAGTCCCTTGATATTGGCGCTTGTGTGTCTTCGTGTGTGTTTGTGGGTTGCCGTGTATGCACATATTTGACTGTATGTATATTTGTGTTTGTTTTGTTCATGTATGTGTGTGTGCGTGAGTGTGCATGTGTGTATGCATGTGTGTGTCTGTTTTGTCTGTATGCGAGTGTGTGTGCGTGAGTATGTATGTGTATATGCATGTTCTTGTGTGTGTGCGTGTGTGTGTGTGTGTGTGTGTGTGTGTGTGTGTTTGTGTGTGTGTGTGTGTGATGTATGTCGATGTGTGTATTTGTATGTGCATAGGGATGAGTGTTCAGACGTTTGTGTGTAGAACTCTGGGCATATATTGTGTATGCATATATATATATATATATATATATATATATATATATATATATATATATACATATATATATGTAACTGATATGTTCATATTTTTCTATATGTGCATACAGAAAAGTTCTGTATCTTCATAAGTATTTTTTGTCCCTCCACTGATCTTTTATTTCTTGTGATTCTATCTGTGTTGATGGTAACCATATTTCAACTGCGGGATTTCTGTTGTCTTTCGTGAATCCATGCGAATGGGCAAGGAAGGACAAGGAAAATCATTATTAAAAATTGTTTTGTGTATGGTCTATATATGGAAATATGTGTATATACATACATGCATGTATATATACATATATATATATACATACATACGTACATGCATACATACATGCATACATACATACGTACATACATATATACATACGTACATAAATAATGTATTCGTACATATATATCGGAATTGTTAGAGAGAATCAGTTTAGTGGTACACAAACATACACGCGTGCACACACACACGCGCATATAGATATCCACTCTCGTTCTTAGTGTATGAAGGTATCAATGCCACGAACAATTATAAAAACAATAACCAATTATATGCTATATACCCAGCTTACTGTGTACCATACGTACCTAATGAGAGTGTGACACGCACACAGATCACTCTAGAATTCAAAACAGGTAATGGTTTCAATGGAACTAATGGTAAGAGAGAGAGAGAGAGAAAGAGAGAGAGAGAGAGAGAGAGAGAGAGAGAGAGAGAGAGAGGGAGGGAGGGAAAGAGAGAGGGAGAAAGAGAGAGAGCATTGCAGTTTCGATTTAAGCTTGTGACACTCAACAGCATGATTGCTCTCGTCCGCCCTTTGCGCAACAGATTAAACTTATCACAAAAACAACTTTGTTATTTTTTAAAAGCTGCAATGCCATTGCGCAAATAAGGTTGCACAATTTAACAGATAGTCATTGCATTGCTAAAACAAAAGTAATTATCAATTCACTTGATCGGAGAGAGAGTGTTGCGTTGTGTTCATATGGAGTATTATCCTGCCCTCCACCTTCATCAATGTTTTGAATCTTCCTCGTGGTAATGGACTGAAATTGGACAAATTTAGGTTTAAGGTTGAAAGAGGCAAGAACTGGTTTACCAATAGAGTGGTTAAGGAAAGAAATAGACATGGCAAACATGTAGTGAGCGCTGAACCTATTGGTTGATTTAGGAGATGCTTAGATAACCTTATGAATAGGGGTAACAGGTGGTAAGGGATATGGAACTGCCTAGTGTAGGCCTTATGGTCTCTTGTAGTCTCCTCCATTCTTATGTTCTTGTGTTAAATTGGAAAGAAAAATCCATGGTGACACATGGAGCAGACATGAATTTAAAGGATTAATGAACATAGATTGTGAACTTTCCAATGCAGTGGATTAACTCATAGGATTAAAATTTTCATTGAAGAAGATTAGTTAGACTATGTATATTAACCAAGAAAAGAAAGTCACTAAAAAGGATTTCGTTATCGCTATCACTATACACTTCTATTTCATTCAGTTCAAGAGAAGAACCTAGTTGTATATATGTTACAGTAAGAACACGTACCTAGGGATTACGCGTAATCCCTGAATGTTTCAGTGAATACGCGTAATCCCCGTTTCACTAACCTAACCTAACCTTAGGTTAGGTTAGGTTAGGTTAGGTTAGGTTAGTGAAACGGGGATTACGCGTATTCACTGAAACATTCAGGGATTACGCGTAATCCCTAGGTACGTGTTCTTACTGTAACATATACACTCTTCGACTTGCGAACGAGTTACATTCCGAACAGTCGTTCCTAACACGAAATATTCGTAAGTCGTTATTCAACGTCATTTTAAAGGTACTCAAATTTACATGCGTAGTATGATATAAAGTTAATACTTTTTTTCTTATCCTAAAACACATTACAAATGATAAAAAAAAAAAAAATAAACTGTACTACTAATACTTTAATGTAGGAAGTCTTACCTTTGAAATTGATCAAGTAAGCTTGAGGCTTCGTTTGTATGTCTGAAAGTTCGTATGTAGAGGAGCGTCTGTATTTATCATTACGTCGCCAGTAACCAGCGTTTCTATCCTTGGGGATGATATCGCACCGAAAGAAATAGGGTTAACAGGGGTGGTAAAGGAGAGATTCAAGGAGGGTAGAAGAACGGACAGGGACTAGAAATTAAAACAGATATATAATCATTCTTATCCATGAGAACTTGGGCCTCAGAGGATTGGAGATAGGAGGTAGGTTGAGGTTCAGAGGTTAGGTCGGTTCAGAGGTAGGAGTTAGGAGAAGGAGGCAGGAGTGGGGAGGGAGAGGAGGAGGAGGAGGTAGGAGTGGGGAGAAGGAGGAGGTAAGAGTGAGGAGAAGGAGGAGGGGAAGGAGGAGGTAGGAGTGGGGAGAAGGAGGAGGGGGAAGAGGAGGTAGGAGTGGGGAGAAGGAGGAGGTAGGAGTGGAGAGAAGGAGGAGGAGGTAGGAGTGGGGAGAAGGAGGAGGGGGAGGAGGAGGTAGGAGTGGGGAGAAGGAGGAGGGGGAGGAGGAGGTAGGAGTGGGGAGAAGAAGGAGGGGGAGGAGGAGGTAGGAGTGATGAGAAGGAGGAGGGGGGAGGAGGTAGGAGTGGGGAGAAGGAGGAGGAGGAGGTAGGAGTGGGGAGAAGGAGGAGGGGGAGGAGGAGGTAGGAGTGATGAGAAGGAGGAGGGGGAGGAGGAGGTAGGAGTGATGAGAAGGAGGAGGGGGAGGAGGAGGTAGGTGTAGGGAGAAGAAGGAGGGGGAGGAGGAGGTAGGTGAAGGAGGTAGGAGTGGGGAAAAGGTGGTCGTTTGGCATCTCGAGGAGTTCTTTCATTCTCGAGCTGCCTAGTCGAGTGGGAGTAACTATTGACCTCTCAAGGTCGTGGTGCCCCTGCAGGCCCAGAAGGAGGCTCCGGCCGCAGGAAACGTAAGGGACTACTTCGTTTACTTCGAAGACGTCAGATAGAAACTGAGGCCCTGTTCACACTATCGGTTTCAACCGCGGCGGTTCAATTTTTATGTGAGTCAGTGGAGGCGTTCACACAAAACCGCGCAATTTTTCCTTGACTATGCGGTACCGCCACGGTTTCCGCGCGGTACAGACCGATAATGTGAACAGGGCCTAAATGTCAAGTCTTCTAAATTTAAGGGCGAATCAGGATTGTTTAGAAAAAGCTCTGAGTGAAAATTTGTACATAAATGTACACGTCTATGAAGCATGGAATAATACTCTACATATTCACCAAGCGAACGCCATATTTGCATGACAAAAAAGAAAACATAAGTTGCTCAAGGACTTTTGCCTATAACTGTACAGTGTCCAAAGGCCTTTGCAATCAGGGAAGTCTGGCAACCCATTTTGCACAGGCCTGTGTTGCAATATAGCTTTGCAACAGCTCTGCCACTTCCGAATGCGATTGGTCAGCATTGTTGCTGCTAAGGTGTATTGTTGCAGCCATAGCACATTGGTGCAATGCACACAAACGCTTGTTTCCTCAAACGATCAAAAGCTGAGCTGATTCTCTTGCATAAATTGAGAGAGGAGAGGGAGGGGAGGAGGGAGGGACGGAGAGTAGGAAGGGAAGAGGAAGGGAGGGTGTGTAGGGAGGGAGGGAGGGAGGGTAGGGAGAGAAGGAGGGAGGAAGGGTAGGAGGGGAGGGAGGGAGGGTAGGGAGAGGGGAGGGAGGGTAGGGTAGGAAAGAGGGAAGGAGAGAGGTAGGGTAGAGAGGTAGAAGGGAGGGTAAGGTAGGAAAGAGGGAGGGAAAAGGGACGAAGGGTGGGTAGGGAAGGAGGGAGGGTAGGGAGAGAAGGAGGGTAGGAGGGGAGGGAGGGAGGGTAGGGAGGAGGGAGGGAGGGTAGGGTAGGAGAGAGGGAAGGAGAATAGGGAGGGAAGGGAGAGGAAGGGTGGTTAGGGAGAGAGAGTAGAGAGAGAAGAAGGGGATTGAGGGAGAGAAGAGATAGTGGCCGAGGGAAATGTAGGAAGAGTATTTACTCCTTAAGCTGAATAAAATCGCCTGGTGGGTAGTACCTCGAGATGGATTCTGATCTTTAAGGGTAATTTGGAGAAAAGGGGCTTCCCCCTGCCCCCCCCACTCTTGAATAAAATCGCATGCCGGCAGTCAGGAGAAAATATTTATGAACGAAGGAAGCGCCTCATTAGGACAAGAAATACGAAGAGAAAGATTATACAAGTCAGGAAACAGAAGGAAAGGGATGGAAGGAAACAAATTATTTCCCCAATTATATTTACTTAATGGTAGTCTATGGAAAGGGAGCTACATTCGTGAGGTCCCGTCTCTTATTTTCCAATAAACAGACCTTCTTTTAAATCTACATGTTTCTCCAGCTTGGGTAATTTGATCCCAAAGGCTATTGCGGTAGTTTACATGTCTGTATTTTTTCAAATATTTCAGACAATATATGAATGTGGAAGTGGAAGTCCTGAGATGAAGAGAAGTAAAGTAGGAAGGAATGTGTGTAACGTTACAAGGAAGGGAGTGAGTGAGGAAGGAAGTGAGGGGGGTTGAGGAAGAGGGTGAAGAAGGGAGTGTGAAGGGAAGTTTTCCTTGGTGAAGGGACTTAGGTAAAAAATCTCTTTATGAGTAAAGAGGGAAGAGTCGAAAATATTGAAGAACTTTTGTCGCTTTTAAATGATAAACTAATGTGTACTACACGAAGCATTTCACAACAGGTTTTCGTAAATCGGGACAACGAATACCGAAATTCGAAAACCGACAATTCGACTTACGAGAGGGAGAGAGAGAGAGAGAGAGAGAGAGAGAGAGAGAGAGAGAGAGAGAGAGAGAGAGAGAGAGAGAGAAACCGTAAATCTTGATTTAGTCGTGTACGTATAAGAAATAAGGGTAATCCCTTTAAGTCTTATGACATCCTTTATTGATTTTTTCCTCTGTCCAGTGCCAAGAGTCGGGGGTTAGTGTCGTGGACTGTAATAGTTCGAATGATCTCGTGAGATTCAATGGACCGGACAAATTGCTCGACCGGGCTCCGGAACTAATGGGGTACAGGGAAGGAAGAGGGAGTAGCGGTGGGGAGGGGAGAGGAGGAGGAGGAGGAGGAGGAGGAGGAGGTGGGAGTTGGGAGTAGGAGTAGGTGGGAGTGGGGAGGAGGAGGAGGTAGGACTGGGGAGGAAGAGGAGGAGATATGTGTGGGAAGAAGGAAGAGGAGAAGGAGTGGGGAAATGGAGGAGAGGGGGAGGAGGGAGGAGTGAGGAAGGAGAAGAAGAGGTAGGAGTGGGGAGAAGTGAGAAATATGAGGTAGGAGGAGGAAGGAAGTGGGAGTGGGGAGGGAGAGGAGGAGGCGGAGTAGGAGTGGGATGGGTGTGGGAGTGGGGAGGATGTAGGAGTGGAGAGAAGGAGGTGAAAATGGTGGTGGAGGTGGTGAAAATGGGATAAGAGTGGGGAAAAGAGAAAGTAGGAGTGAGGAGGAGAAGGAGGAGGATGTAGGAGTGGGGAGGAGGAGGATGTAGGAGTGGGAAGGAAGAGGAGAAGGAGGAGGAGGTAGGAGTGGGGAGAAGGAGGAGAAGGAGATAGGAGTGAGGAGAAGGAGGAGGTAGGAGTGGGGAGAAGGAGAAGGAGGAGATAGAAATGGGGAGAGAGTAAAGGAGGAGGAGGAGGAGGAGGAAGAGGCAGAAGTGAGGAGAAGGATGAGAGGGAGGTAGGGGTGGGGAAAAGAAGGAGGAGGAGGTAGGATTGGGGAGATAGCGGAGGAGGGGAGGAGGAGGTAGGGTGGGAAGAAGGTGGAGGAGGAAGGATTGGGAAGAAGGAAGAAGAGGTAGAAGTGGGGAGAAGAAGGAGGAGGACGAGGAGGGAGGAGAGGGAGAGGAGGAATACAAGGGAAGTGAATGGGGAGGAAGAGAAGGTTGGAATGGGGTAAAGAGAAGGAGGAGGAAGAGGAAGAGGAACAGTAGGAAAGAGAATGAAGAAGATAATGTGGAGGAGGAGGAGGACAAGGATAAGGAAGAGGAGGGTGATTATCAAGAGAGGAAAAAGAGGAGGAGGAGAAGGAGATGAGGAAGAGGAGAAGAAGAGATAGGGAAGTGCCAAATAGATGAATAAAATCTCCTGGCGCTAATCATATACAAAGGAAAAGTGCCACCCGGAACGGAAGGGGTTGAATGCATTAAGGTCAGAGTAGTGATAGCCAAAGCGTTGTCCGACGTATTGGAGTGGGTAGCTTATACCAAAAGATACGGAGACGAGGAGGCGGGAGATAATGGAGGAAGAGGAGGAGGAGGAGGAAGAGGAGGAGGAATGGGAGGATATTATGGTAACAGCCCAGAAGCCCAGGGATTCCCAAGAAGAAAAGAGGTTATAGCCAAGGAAGCCCGAAGAAGGAGAACTCCCCTTGAGGTGTCTGAAGACCAGGTGCCGAGTACAAGAGAGCCTGGAGCGAGTGTTCTTCAAGAGCGTCTGGAACAGGTGATCTGCTGGAAGGACCTGGAACAGGTGTTCTGCTGGAAGGACCTGGAACAGCTGTTCTGCAAGAGGACAGAAGTGCAGGACGGAAAGGGAGAGTGGGAAGAGAAATGGGATGGTGGAAGAGGAGGAAGAAAGGGAGGAGGGAGAAGAAGAGAAAGAGGAGGCAAGGAGCTGAGGAAGAGGAAGCTTAGGAGGATGGAAAAGAGAAGGAGAATGAGGATGAAAGGAAGGAGAGGGGACAAGAGGAGTAAGAAGAAGAGGAAGAAGAAGAAGAGTGGAAATAAAATAGGGGCAGAGTAGGCGAAGGAAGGAGAAGAAGAAGTAGAAGAAGAAGAAGAAGAAGAAGAAGAAGAAGAAGAAGAAGAAGAAGAAGAAGAAGAAGAAGAAGAAGAAGAAGAAGAAGAAGAAGAAGAAGAAGAAGAAGTATAGCAGATGATAAGATTTAAAGAAAAAGAAAGGTGAAGAAAGAGATTGGGGTTCAAATCATGA
>NC_134818.1:27174678-27189678 GCF_046742065.1 Oratosquilla oratoria | reverse complement strand
GTCTATCTATCTATCTATCTCTCCCTCTCTTCTTTGTACTCAGTTTCTTATGCCGCCCAAGTCTTTTTGGGGATGAAGACCTGAGGCAGTGTTTCTTTATGTTCGTGTGTGTCTCTTTGTATTCATGAATGTGTGGATTTACATTGGGATGTATGTGATGTATGTGTGTGTTTGTATGTATACATGTCTAGAGAATGTATACGAACCTCGCTTACAAATTTTGGGAATATATATATATATATATAATTATATATATATATATATATATATGTACATATATATATATATATATATCTATATATATATATATATATACATATATATATATATATATATATATATATATATATATATATATCCACCCATCGAAAAACAAAACCACTTTCTTCTATAACGAAATGCAAATGAATAAGTAAATAAACAAATAGATAATAGATCAACGTATAGATAAATAAATAAGTAAATAAAATTCGATGAAAAATAAATGAAACAATGGGTAAGACCAAGTCAGTACACTTTGCAGCCAACCCAACACCGACGCCCCATCCCTCCCTGGTCTTTGTCTCCCGCTTCCTCATCAGTCAGTCGATGGTTGTGGACACGATAAAGGAATGGTAATTTCTTGTCTACATGTCGCTCTTTCATTTAAGCCCCAGTCACACCAAGTTTATGACCTGTTTCCGACCACCTTCGACCGAAAATCAAGCGATTGGTCGGCGACTCTAAACCTATGGAAGGAATTGAAATGGAAAAAGTGAATGTGGTCGATAAGATGAAAATCTATGTACTGGGGACTATTCATTATGTGTTGTAATAAATCTCTCTATCTATCGATCTGTCTATTTATTTATCTTATTACCGACTACCAGCGACTTCCAAAGACTACCTACAACTGGCCGGTGACCACTTGCAGGTCACCGGTGGTCGGAAACAGTCCGTAAGCTTGGTGTGACTGGATTCCTTACGATTCACCCAGTCGATGTTCGGTTGATGGGATTTGAACTCGCATTTTCTTCTTCTATCTACTTACTCATTCATTTATTTATTTATCTATTTATTGATTTATTTATATCTAAGTTTACTAAAACATTGGACCCCTGTAGTACAAGCTTCTTACACAGACATTTTGAATTGCATGCAAATACAATACGATGCTTTCTTGAATACATTAGCATCTCTTATTTCTTTATTGTCTTTAATCAAAATGATTACCTTCCGCAACATGTCAGAAATTTCTGAAACAACGTTTTGTTTTATCTTGATTCTATACTGATTTACTTAATCGTTTGATATCGTTATTACATTTGATTCCATTATCACTAATGTCATTCCCACTGACATAAAGTTAATTGCTAGACATGATTGTTCAGTAATGAGGAAATGCATTCATATGTTCAACACAGTGACGCTTTTGTCCCGGTTTTTGGATTCATAATTATATCTTATTTTATTTTGTTTAATTTTTATTTTATTTATTCATTTGTTTGTTGATTTATTGATCAATATGTATTATTTTTTTTCTGAGAATTTTTTGGAAAGTTCAGGCGAACCTGTCTTATATATATATATATATATATATATATATATATATATATATATATATATAATATATATATATATATATATATATATATATATATATAATTCCACATGTGAATCTTTTCCTTTATTTTTTTGTCCCTCTGAAGAGAACTTTTTATTTCCAAAGACTTTATCACCGGTGAAAATCATCGCAAACAAATAGTAATGGCTTTATTTAATTTTGAAAGTGATAAAATTGATCCGTTTTTATTTTCTTTGCTGTGTCACACCACCACTACTCCTCCACCTTCCTGGTTCTGGTGAGGCCCATAGGCGGTGTATATTCTACAGGTTAGATAGTTGGAATAATTTCCATATTGTAATTATCTTCCTCCTCCTCCTCCTCCTCTTCCTCCTCCTCCTCCTCCTCCTCTTCCTCCTTCTTTTCCTCCTCTTCTTCCTCCTCTTCTTCGTCTTCCCCTTCTTCTTTTCCTCTTCCTCCTCCTCTTCTTCATCTTTCCTTCTCCGCCTCTTCCTCCTCTCTTCCTCGTCTTTCCTTCCTTCTTCGCCTTTTCCTCCTCCTCTTCCTCGTCTTTCCTATCTTCTTCACTTCTTTTTCTTCCTCTTCTTCATCTTCCATTTCTCCTCCTCCTCTTCCTCGTCTTCCTCTCCTCTTCCTCCTCCTTTTCCTCGTCTTCCTCTCCTTTTCCTCCTCTTGCCCCTCCTATTACTCGTCTTGCCCTCCTTCTTCTCCTCTTCCTTCTCCTCTTCTTCCTCCTCATACTCCACTTTCCCTCCTTCACTTCCTCGTCTTTCCCTCCTTTCTCTCCACTTCCTCTTTCTCCTGTAAACCTGTTTTTTATTTACTGCTCTTTTATTCAGTGTACAACTTCTGGGCAAATGTTTTCCTACTTGTGTTAGGTTTCTCCTCCTTCTCCTCCTCCTCCTCCTCCTCCTTCTCCTTCTCCTCCTCCCCCTCGTCTTCCTCTTCTTTTCACTCTTCTTCCGCTTCTTCTTCCTCTTCTTCTTCTTCTTCACCATTTTTCTTCTCACTCCTACTTTTCCTCTTCTTTTTCTTCTTCTTACTCCTGCTCTTCTTCTAACGCTTACTCTTTTTCCTCCTCCTCTTCTTCTTCTTCTTCTTCTTCTTTTCGTCTTCTTCTTCTTCTTACTTTTACTCTTCTTCTTACTCATACTCTTTTTCCTCCTCCTTCTTCTTCTTCTTCTTCTTCTTCTTCTTCTTCTTCTTCTTCTTCTTTTTCTTCTCCTCCCTCTTCTTCTCTCTTTTTCTTCTTCTTCTCCCTCTTCTTCTTCTTCTTCTTCTTCTTCTTCTTCTTCTTTTTCTTCTCCTCCCTCTTCTTCTCTCTTTTTCTTCTTCTTCTCCCTCTTCTTCTCCTCCCTCTTCTTCTCTCTTCTTCTTCTTCTTCTCCCTCTTCTTCTTCTCTCTTCTTGTTGTTGTTGTTCCTCTTCTCCCTCTTCTCTCTCTTCTTCTTCTTCTTCTTCTCCCTTCCAGTCCATCTTCTTGTTCTTCTCAGCCCTTCCCTCCTGTACCGTTCTCCGATCATCCCCTCTCCCCCCTCTCCCCCTCCCCCTCTCTCCCCCTCCTCCTCTCTCCCCCTCTCCCCCCCCTTCGGCACTTTTCTTCTCTTTCAGTTTGTTTTCCATTTAAGACATCCTTGTTATCGCATCTCTTTCCTCTTCTCAATTTTCGCGAGTTCTCTCTCTCTCTCTTTTATTTCATTATTTTATTTTTTATTCGCTCTCCTAACATCTCTAATCCATAGACCCACTAATTGCTTTCCTTCCTTCCTTCCTTCCTTCCTTTCTTCCTTTTTCTCTTCCTTCTTCTCTTCCTTCCTCCCTTACTTCTTTCCTTCCTACCTCTCTTCCTTTCTTCCTTTCTTCCAATCCCTCCTTCTTTCTTCCCATCTTTCCTTCCTTCCTTCTTTCCTTCCATTTCCTCCCTGGCTTCCTCCTACCTCTCCCCCCTTTTTCTTTTCCTTCCTTCCTTCCTCCTTCCCTCCGTCCTTTCTTCCTTCCTTTTTGCTTGTCACCTGAGTGTCAACATACCCATTTTATCTTATTTTTTCTTTTCATCTTCTTTCCATAATACCATTTTCTCTCTTGCTACCTCCCTCCCTCCGTCCACTCCCCTTCCCTCCCCTCCCCTCCCCTCCACTCCCCTCTCCTTCTCTCCCCTCCACTCCCCTCCACTCCTGTCCCCTCCATTTCCTTTGTTTGATATTCTTCCGACGACGTTGCCCAACTCGATCCCTTAATAGACCCCGAGACCCCATTTTTTCTTCTTCTTCTTCTTCTTCTTCTTCTTCTTCTTTTTCTTCTTCTTCTTCTTCTTCTTCTTCTTCTTCTTCTTCTTCCTCTTCTTCTTCCTCTTCTTCTTCTTCTTCTTTTTCTTCTTCTTCTTTTTTTTCTTCTTCTTCTTCTTCTTCTTCTTCTTCCTCTTCTTCTTCTTCTTCTTCTTCTTCTTCTTCTTCTTCTTCTTCTTCTTCTTCCAGCGCCTCTCGGGTATCCCGCACTTCGAGTAGTCCTTCATCCTTCATCCCGTCCTCCTCTTCCTCCTCCTCCTCCTCCACCTCCTCCTCTTCCTCCTCCTCCTCCTCCTCCTGCTCTTCCTCCTCCTCCTCCTTCTTCTCCCCCTTTGCCTTCTCCTTCTCCTCTTCCTCCGCCTCTTTCTCCTTCTTCGCCTCCTCCTTTTCCTCTTCCTCCTCCTCCCTTCCCCCTCCTCCCTTCCCCCTCCTCCTCCTCCTCATCCGCCTGATCCTTTTCCTCCTCCTCCTCCTCCTCCTCCTCCTTCTCTTCATCCGCCTACTCCATCTCCTCCTCCTATTCCTTCTCATCCTCTTCCTCCTCCTCCTCTTCCTCTTCCTCTTCCTCTTTCTTCTCTGCTTCCTCCGCCTACGCCTTCCACATCAGTGGCACTTAGTAAGACCCGTTCTCCCGTCTTCGTCTCCTCCTCCTTCTCCCCTCCTCCTTTCCCCCTCCTGCTTCTCCCCTCCTCCTCCTCTTCCTCCTCCTCCTGCTTCTCCTCATCGCCTCCTTCTCCTACTCTCTTCCTCCCCTCCTCCTCTTCCTTCCCTTCTCCTCTTTTTCATCATCGTCATCCTCATCCCCCTACTTCTCCTTTTCCTTCTCCACATCCTCCTGCTCCTTTTTCTTCTCCTCTTCCTCCTCCCCCTTTTCCTTCTCCTCTCACTCCTCCACTCCTTCTCCTCCTTTTCCTTCTCCTCCTCCCCTCCTCCTTTTCCTTCTCCTCCTTCTCCCTCTCCTCCTTTTCCCTTCTCATCCCTCCTCCTCCTCCTCCTCCTCCTCCTCCTCCTCCTCCTCCTCCTCCTCCTCCTCCTCCTCTCCTTCTCCTTTTCCTTCTCCACTTGATTTTTTCTACTTCCTTTTTCTTTCTCTTCCCCCTCCTACTCAATCATTTCCTCCTCTCCCTCCTTTTCTTCCATCTCCCCTTCCTCTTCTTCCTCATCATTTTCTCTCCGTCTTTTTCCTCCTTTGCTTCCTCTCCTTTCCCTTCCTTCTCTCTCCTCTCCTCCTTCTCCTCCCCTTCCTCTTCCTCCTCCTCTAGTTCCTGCCCATCATCTTCCTTGTCTCCCTCACCTCCTCTATTTACTTCCCTTCCTCTTCCTCTGCTACTCCTCCTCTTCCTCCTCCTCTTCCACTTTTTCCCTCTTTTCCTCCTCTACTTCCTTTTCTTTCTCCTCTTCCTCCTCCTGTCTCCTCCTCTTCCTCCTGCCTCCTCTTCCTTGCACTGTTCGTTCGAGATCTTTCTTCCCCCTTCTTGTCTCCGTCGCATTCAGCATTTCTTTCCTTCATCTCTTTCCAATTTTCTTCTGTTTCTGCCATTCAGGTCTTCATTACGTTCATCGCCCTCCTCTCTCTTGTACCACTTTCTCTCTCTCTCTCTCTCTCTCTCTCTCTCTCTCTCTCTTTCTCTCTCTTCTTTTTCTCTCGTCTCTATAATCCTTTTATTTTTGTCCGTTTTCTCCTCCTTGCTTTTCTGTCTACTCCTCCACCTCCTCCTCCTCCTCCTCCTCCTCCTCCTCCTCCTCCTCTTCTCACACTCTGCCCCATCCTCTTTCCGTTGGTCTTCCGTTCTCGACGATTTTCCAATTGTTTTTACTCCCTCTCTCTTCTGTTTTGGGCTGTGATGTTTATTTTTTACTAATTTATTAGTATCATCTTTTAATAAAGAGATAGAGCTGAGATCTCTATTCATTTATTTGTTTTATTTGTTTATTACGGTAACAACAAATTAGCTCGTAAATATTCATTAATTCATTCAGTTATGTTTTTCATTATCATTATTTTCCTTTTTTAAACAAAGAGCTTGAGCAAATTAGCCCGTTATATTAATTAATTAGTCTATTTATTTATCTGTTTATCTTTATCTTTTTATTGTCGTTTTTTAACAAAGAGTTTGAGCAAATGCTCCCATGAACAGCTTCTACAAAGAGAACGAAGTGACAGATTGAGCTCAGTTCCTCATCAAGGCGTCTCTCAGGAATCAACAGCAGACTTGCCCAGTACACAAGACCACTGCAAAGGACCTCTCCGGAGGATCCATTCCGAGGAGAAATACTTCCCGGTAATCTCTTACCGGAGGCGTCTGGGTGTCACCGCCCACGGCACGGGCACGCCTTTTTTTCCTCCTCCTCCTCCTCCTCCTCCTCTTCTTCTTCTTCTTCTTCTTTTTTGACATCGTTCTAGGTCGAATGCAACAGAGCGGATGAATGAACTTCGGTGGTCATCCACCCGTACGTAATAGGCTCCTACATTGACCGCCGTTCGTCTTGAAGTGGTCTGCCGAAGTCTGTAGAAGACATGAGCACGTGGGGTCTTCATCCTCCTTGAATACCTGGAGGGTCTTGCTGGATTTCTGTGAGTGACACGAAGAGGTGTGTGTGTGTGTGTGTGTGTGTGTGTGTGTGTGTGTGTGTGTGTGTGTGTGTGTGTGTGTGTGTGTGTGTGTGTGTGTGTGTGTGTGCGTTTGCCCATATGTTGCATACAGAAAATGAACAACACTCGTGAGGTCCTGTCCCTTTCTCTCCAATTTATCATACCTAGCTTCAAATTTATGTCAGGTTCCAACCTGTGTTATACCCTTATTTTCCAGTTATCAAACTTAGATTTGAATTCATATATTGTTCCAGCTTGGGTTGTATCACCTAAGCTAAGTGTGTGTGTGTGTGCGTGTGCGTGTGTGTGTGTGTGTGTTTGCATGTATGGCCGCACATGTACATACATTTGTTTAAATACATAACACTCCATCTCGCGAGCACTTCCAGGCTAACAGGACGGGTCATGGGCCAGCTTAATCGTTCCCAAATGTCTAATAACAGTCTTCATCGGCGCTGAGGGAGTGTCGTGGTCTTGGGAGCTGAGATGCGTTCAGTGCACTTATCGCTCGTCGTCCCACACTCCAAATCTCCAGCCCTTGTTGTCCATGAATGGTTTCCACCGAGTACCATCTGAATGAGTACCATCTGAACGCAGATGTGTGTGTGTGTGTGTGTGCGTGTGTGTGTTTGTTGTGCGCGCGCGTTCATTGTGCATGTATACGTACACACATTCATGTGAGATTACATACTCTCCTGCATCTTAGTAATCGTTCTCCTGTGTGTGTGTGTGTGTGTGTGTGTGTGTGTGTGTGTGTGTGTGTGTGTGTGTGTGTGTGTGTGTGTGTGTGTGTGTGTGTTCGCTGTGGATGTGTAAGTACATCCTTCATGCGAGATTGCATAAGCTCCTGGATCTCAGTAATCGTGCTTCTCTTTCTCCAGACATGGAAACAACACGACGCATGTTTAATCAAGGTTTTGTACGAGTCCGCGGTTTGTATAGACTCTTGTACGTGCTCTCTTGGCTGAGGGCAGAACCCGGCTGTGCTGGATATCCATCTGAATGTGGAGAAAAGAATGGGAAAGTGATGAAGTCAGGGACGGAGGTTCCCCAATAGGCCGGAGGGGTTCTGCGAGGTCTCCGGGTGAATCAAGAAAGACTCGAGTACAAAAAAGTCTTATGGAAATGGAGGGAAGAAGCAGTGTATGATAACAAAAGGGGAGAGAGAGAGAGAGAGAGAGAGAGAGAGAGAGAGAGAGAGAGAGAGAGAGAGAGAGAGAGAGACGGAGAGAGAGAGAGAGAGAGAGGAATGGTATTTTTTTCAGTCATGTTAGTGTGGAGGGGAACACATGGATAGGTCGACTGAAACAAGCAAACCATGGAGAACGTATTCCTCTGAACAGAATTCAACCTTTAATATGAGTAAGATTAATATATGGAAATGTGCATAACACAAGTGTTTAGTAAGCATATTATAAATACATAAATGCAAATGTACACACATATTTTGTACATATATAATGTACATGCACGCATGCTCTGAATATGACTTAATGTAAATCCATACAACTATTTTTAGATTCTTCACATGTATGCATATATACAACATACATACACACATACATACATAAATACACGAGTGCATGTCCACATACATACCTATATTCATACACACACACGGGCACACACACACAAAGAAACAAACGTAGACACTGTTAACCTAGTGGAGCCAGTGGCACTTGTGCCAGAGCGTGCCACGACAGCCTCTGCAGCGTTATCTCGTTGAGTGCCAGCAGACAGACCACAGCTCCACTTCGAGCACCACTGTTAGTCTTTGAAGCTCATTTGTGTCGCAAGAACCAAAGAAATTCATAATATACGATATTCATGATGTTCATATGTGTATATGTGTTCGATACAATGTATTATGTATTATTATGTATAATATATATTATATATTATATATTATGTTATATATTATATATAATATATTATATGTTATATATTATATATTATGTATTATATATCTTATATGTTATGTATAATATACTATATATTACACATTATGAATTATGTATTATATATTATATATCATATATTATATGTTATATATTATATATCATATATATTATGTAATATATGTTATACATCATATATTATACATTATACAGTATATATTATATATCATATATTATACGTTATACATTATATATATTGTGTATTATGTATTATATATCATATATTGTATATTATATATCATATATTATATATTATATATCATATATCATATGTATTATGTAATATATGTTATACATCATATGTTATGCATTATATAGTAGATATTATCATATTATATATTATACGTTATACATTATATATTGCATATTATGTATTATATCATATATTGTATATTATATATAGTACATTACATACTTTATGGTATATATTATGTATTATATTTCATATATATCATATACATTATATATTGTATATTATATATTTTCCATTATATATTATGTATTATGTAATATATTTTATTTTATATATTATATGTTATATATCATATATCATACATTATATATTATATATTATATGTTATATATCATGTATCATATATTGTGTATATCATATATTATGCATTATATATTTTATATTATATATCATATTATATATTATACGTTATACATTATATATTGTATATTATATATTATATATCATATGTTTTATTTTATATGTATGTTATATATTATGTATCATATATTATGTATTATATATGATATGTTGTATATTGTATATTATATATTATATGTTATATATCATATATTATATATCATATACTATGTATTATATATTATATGTGTATTATGTAATATTTGTTATATATCATGTATTATATGTTGTATTTCATATAAGTTATGTATATGTTACATATCATATATTGTATATATCATATATATATATATATATGTATATATATATATATATATATATATATATATAATATATATATATATATATACATTGTATATTATGTTATATTGTGATCGTTTTCCCTGGTTCCTTTATGTTTATATATTAATTCATTTATCTATCTATCCTTTTACTTATTATTTTATTTATTATCTCGCATCCTTCATTACCCACCATGCCTCATGTTTTATCTCCCTTATCTTGATCAAGAACATCACAGCATTCTTGTCGACCTTAATTCTTGGATACTTCAGAAATTACCCTTTGATGAATATCGACGTCTTTTCTTTTATAATTTTTTATCTATTTATCTTTTGTTTTATCATCATCTTGAGAGGCAAAGAAATTGTTTAATATTACGTTCATAAAATGTATGTTCAGCATCGAATTTTGATAGTCAGATTATATGAGCTGCCTTGGCCACCGGAGGGGTGGATAGGGTGGTCGTGGGGTTGGACCATGAAGATGAATTAAATAGTCTGTTAGCAGACAGAATACATGTAAATGTCTTCCCTAATGGTTCCGTGTCAAATGTCCAGTTTCGATTTTTTTTATTTATTTATTTATTTATTTATTTATTTTGAAAGCGTAGATCTGCTTGCAGATAATGAGGTTATGGAAATTGTGGTTCAAGAAGACTTTTGTGTATGTAACTATGTATGTATAAGAGAATGTATATATGTGTGGTTCACCATGGTTCACCACGGTCTTGGATCACGTGCTGGACACATGATCAACAGCTACTACCCTCTCGTAAGAGAGCTCAGAGCTCATATATGACCGATCTATGGGTAATGTTGTATATATGTATGTGCGTATGTATGTATATGTATGTATGCATGAATGTATATATGTATGTATATATGTAAGTATGTATGTACGTACGAATATGTGTATATATGAATGTATGCATGTGTATATATGTGTATGTATTATGTATATACGAATGTACTGTATGTATGTATGTACGTGTGTACATACGTGAATGTATGTATGTGTATGTATGTAGGTTCATACCATAATTTATTTTCTGTCCTAAGGTGACAGGGAATTGCACAAGAAATGTGAACAAGTAAAGGAAAAAACGGCACAGAATGAACCAATTCGAAGAGTTTTGGGAAAGACGTTCTTCGTCGTATGGAAGTTGAAGAACTTCCAGAAGCAAGTACCGGAAAATAATGTCTGGTTGAATTTGATCCGGTGGAAGGGTCCAGCAAGGACTCTGGGAGGGGAATGGAGGGTCACCTGGTATGAACATTAAGAGTCCGAGACTTCCAGTTGAGGTCCAGTGCCTTCTTCAGGAGAAGAGAACTCTCTGGAAGGTCTCTGGAGAGTCTGAGCACCCTGTGGGTCGCCGTGGTTTTTAAATGTTTGGTTTCAGAGGCTAACTTTGGTTCCAAGAATCAAATATGGTACTAGGCGCCAAGTTTGGTGCCTGGAACCAAGGCTTCTTGTGGGTCTGGAACCACGGAACCTTCAATTGAATCATTTGGGGATTAGGATAGAGGGTTAGTGCTGGAAAGGAGTGTTTGGTAGGTTGGTTGACAAGAAGGTTATGGAAACGTTCCTTGCTGGTTTGTCTTCTGCAAACGAAGGAGGAGAGGAGTCTGAGTTCGTTACCAGGAATGATATTCTCACTCGTGTCTGCAGACACTATGATACTCGAGTTGTGGATGGGGAGTAACAATCGTAGCTGCTAGGGAGCTTTTGAGTTCTAATGAAGTATTGTATCTTTATTCTGTGTGCTGCAGAATAAAAAAATGGATTTACAGCCCTGAAATCAAGATATTCAACAGTTTCTGTCCTGTGACAGTTTTAGCCTTATTTATTTATTTATTTTGTTTTATTTTGTTATTATTATTTTTTGTAAACAAAGATGCAGAAACTGTCACGAATAACCATCTTTTGTTTCCTTAGTTATTAATCCTAGCACTTTCGGAAACTTTCTTCAATTATCTTATAATAAGTTTTCTTCTTCTTTTACATCCGAATAAAATTCTTTAGAAAACAACACACGTTGGCATATTGTCGACAAGCTTATTCTCTACACTGTAACCTTCCTTGGTCCCTCGACACTAGACGTGAATGGTGATAATGGATAGTAATCTTAATGGATAGTATTAGGTTTATCATTTCTGGTACCTTATATATATGAAAGGGGGATGGTAATGAATAGTGATTATGGTGGATAGTGTTAAGTTTGACATGTCTTGCACCTTATATTTGAATAACAGATGATAATGGATATTAATTATAGTGGATAGTAGTCAGATTAGTATTGCTGATGAATAGTGGTAAGGAGATAATTATAATGGGTAGTGATAGGTTTCTCTTTGCTAGTATCTTATACATGAATAGTGCTAATGAATAGTAACGGAGTGTGTTAAGGTTGGTATTACTGCTGAATAGTGGAAAGGTCATAGTATAAGAAAAGGGAATGTTGATTGAGGGAGACTGTTGTTTACTCAAATGGACTAAAAATGTTCAACTTAAAGCTGAAACAAGACCCCAAGTCCTATTCCACAAAGACTAGAAAGATCAAAGGCTAGAATGCGTGATATAAAAAGGATAATTGTACAGAGACAAACTAGAAAGCTAGAAATAAGAACATAAGAATGGAGGAGACTGCGAGAGACCATAAGGCCTACACTAGGCAGATCCATATCCCTTACCACTTGCCTATTCCCTTCTCAAACTTAAATTTGTCCAATTTATTTCCTTTATAATAAATAAGAAAATTTGAAGTGACAACAAAGGGTGCATGTACAAAGATTACACTAGTAATGATAAGAAGAAGGCATGAATAATGTTTTTTCAGGATTGACAGGAGAATGATAAGTAAAGAGGAATTATGAAGAATGAGATCAAGATGATAGGTATACAAGGCTTCCTATTGATAATAGGAGTAAGATAGGCATACATTAGATCTAAGGATTGTAAGGAAGAATATACTGTTCGTATACAAAGACAATCCGAAAAAATATACAAGAATGAGGAACAGTCATACCCACTTTCCTCCCTACTCCTCCTCCTCCTCCCGCTCCCCCTCTCCTTTCCCATCTTCCCCTCCCCTAACTCCCCTCCTCCTCCTCCTCCTCCTCCTCCTCTGGTGGTGGTGGGGAGGGTGGGAGATGGTCAAGGTGAAACGCGCAGGCATTTGCTGAACCTCCTCCTCCCCCCCTCCTCCTCCTCCTCCTCCTCCTCCTCCTCCTCCTCCTCCTCCTCCTCCGCTTCCTCCCCTTCCTCCTCTTCCCCTCCTCCGCCTCCTCCTCCTCCTCTTCCCCTCCTCGTCCTCCTCCTCCTTCTTTCTCTTTTCCACTGCTGGCCGGGGCAAAGAGTAAGAAGACTTGGAAAGGAAAAGAAAATGGTGATAAGTAGAGGAGAGAAGAATAGACTGGGCGAAGTTATATATATAGAAAGAGATAGCTAGCGCAGTGAGAGGTTTAAGAAGAGGAGGAAGGGAGGAACAGGAGGCTAGGAAGTAGTAGAGAGTGTATGTCAAGAAGCCTCCACTTTTATATCTTTTTGATTATATTAATTTCATCATTTATATTTTTCTTATTCTTGGTGTCTATATCATAGCCGAAATTGCGGGCTCAGTCCGGGAACCGAGTACCAGCACATTGGGTTGACATGTGAAGAGCTTCACTTCCTGATTCTAAGCCTGGGTGACCCCAGATGACCTAGGACAGGGGTGAGGGTGGGGGTGACCTCTCCGCAGACTTCCTTGTCCCCCAATAGGGAATTCTTTCTTTTGTTGTCTTCGTTCCTCGACCAACAGCGTTACTGTTTCATCCTACGACCGCTCGAACCCTCCTCTTCCTCCTCCTCCTCCTCCTCCTCCTCCTCCTCCTCCTCCTCCTCCTCCTCCTCCTCCTCCTCCTCTTTCTCCTCCTCTTGTCTTTTAGCGTTTTCATGATTGCTATGATCACCACGATCGTCATCGTAATTGTCATCTTCGTCATCATCGTCGTCATCATCATCATCATCATCATCATCATCATCATCATCATCGTTGTCGTCGTCATCATCATCATCGGCATCATCATCATCATCATCATCATCATCATCATCATCATCATCATCATCATGACCACCGCCACCATCTCGTTCCTCTAATGGCGACCTACCATTTCCTTTCCCCCGTGCATATTTAGTTTTTCTCCCCTCCAATCCCTTACTGTTCACTCCCCTCTCCCTCACCTCCCCTCCTTTCCCCTCTTTCCATCAGTTTGGTCTTTTCCCCTCTTCGTACCTTGTACTTCCTTTCCAGCTCTCTTTCTTTCTTCATTTACATGGATTCCCCTCCATCCCCTTCCTCTTTATTCACTCTTTCTCCCCCCACTCCTCCCCTCTCCCACTCTCCTCTCCCTCCCCCACTCCCCTCTCCCTCCCCCCACTCCCTACCTCTAGTCATGCTACCTCACAGTCAGTGTTAAAGGTCACTGTATTAAACATAGATCGATCTGTATACGAATTCTGAACTCTCCTTCGGGAAGGTAATAACCGTCGAGCACGTGTCCAGCACGTGGTACAAGACCATGATGAATCAGAGCCTCTAATTGTCCATCCTTTATAGCCTCCTCCTGTTTTCTCTTTCTGCCTTCTAATCCTCCCTTTCTCCTTCCTTTTCCGTCCGTCTCCCCCCCCCCTCTCTCTCTCTCTCTCTCTCTCTCTCTCTCTCTCTCTCTCTCTCTCTCTCTCTCTCTCTCTCTCTCTCTCTCTCTCTCTCTCTCTCTCTCCCTCCCTCTCTCTTTCTCTGTCTCTCTCCCTCCTTCCCTCCTTCTCCCTCTCTCTCTCTCTCTCTCTCTCTCTCTCTCTCTCTCTCTCTCTCTCTCTCTCTCTCTCTCTCTCTCTCTCTCTCTCTCTCTCTCTCTCTTTCTCTCTTTACACCTTGCCTTCCCTCATCCCGCATATCCTTGTCATCCTACCTTTTCTCTTTTTTTCTCTTTCACTCTCTTTTATCTTGGTCGGTCTCTCTTTCATTTGTCCTCATCATCTTCGTCCGTGCATTCTTTTATTCCTCCTCCTCCTCCTCTTCCTCCTCCTCCTTACTCCTTTTCCTCTTCTTTCTTCTTTCTCCTCCTCCTTTTCCATTTCTTTATCCTTCTCCTTTACCTTTTTCTAATTCTCCTCCTCCACCTCTTCCTCTTCTCCTTATCTTCCTTCTTCCTTCTTAACCTACTTATCCTCCTCCTCCTCCTCGTCATTCGCTTTTTAATTTCATCTTCCTCTCTTTTTTTTCCTTCTCTCCTCATCTTCCTCCTACTCCTCCTTCTGCTCTTCCTCCTCTTCCTCCTCATTCTCATCCCTCTGCTTCTCCTCCTCTTCCTCCTTCTGCTATATCTCCTCCTGCCCTCCGGAGATTTTATTCAACCCTGTGTTACCTTCTCGGTCAAACTCTATTTCTATTTCTATTTTTTTTTTTTTTTATCTTCCAGGCTATTTTCGAAAGCCAACCGCACCTCCCTCGCCTAACCATTCTTTTCTTTTTCTTCTTCTTCTTCTTCTCCTTTTTCTTCTTCTTTTTCTTCTTCTTCTTCTTCTCCTTTTTCTTCTTCTTCGTTTTTTTTCCTCTTTTTCTTTCTTGAACTTTTCATTCTTATTTTTCTTCCTTTCGTCCTTTCTTCTTGTTTTTCATTTTTCTTC
>NC_134818.1:27157178-27169678 GCF_046742065.1 Oratosquilla oratoria | reverse complement strand
GTCCTTCTTCTGGAAGCTTCTGGAAGCCTCTTGGATCTTTGGAGAGCTTATAGGAGTTATTGGAAGCATTAGGAAGCTACTGGAAGGTTTTCGATGCTTCTAGAAAATTCTGTAAGTTTTGGAAGCACCTGAAAGCTTCTGGAATTTTTGGAAGCTTTTTGAAGTTTCTAGAAGTTTTTGAAAGATTCTGAGCGCTTTTGGAAGCTTCTGAAAGTTTCTGGAAGTTTCTAAAAGCTTCCGGGAGTTTCCGGGTCAATTGGTGTCGAAGTGAGTGTTTCTGTGTTTTTGTTATTGATATTAGGGTTGCTTGTATTTGCTCACACACACACACACACACACACACACACACACACACACACACACACACACACACACACACACACACACACACACACACACACACACACACACACACACACACACACACACACACATAGCATGAAATATCGTACACATTTTTTTGTTAACTATGATTAATTATCGATTACAGATGAACTTCACACAAGGTGGATATTTTGTTCAGTCGGTATTTTATTATTCGCGCGTGAACAAGATAATTACTATTTTGCGTTGTCAAAAGTTGTCATGCGAGTACAATTGGATTTATTAGTGCAAAAACCACAAGCTTGTGTGTGTGTGCGCGCGCGCGCACGTGTATGTATGTGTGTGTATTTACCTAGTTTACCTAGTTGTATTTTACGGGAAGGGGAGCTATGCTCGTGAGGTCCCGTCTTCATATCTCATTTTATCTAAACTATTTCTAAATTCATGTATTGTTTTTGCACACACCACTTTCTCATCTAACTTGTTCCAACTGTCTATTGCTCTGTGAGGAAAGCTGTTCTTTTTCAAATCTCTTCTATAGTTGTCTTTTTTTATTTTCTTTCCGTGTCCTCTTGTATTTCTGTCATCCCATTTTATCAGATTCTCTCTATCAGTAATTTCTATGCCTTTCATGATTCTGTAAATAGCTATCAAATCTCCTCTCTCTCTTCTTTGCTCTAGTGTCTGTAGTTTAAGTTTTTGTAGTCTCTCTTCATATGATAGTTTTGAGAGTGTTGGTGCCAGTTTAGTAATTGCTCTTTGTATTCTTTCAAGTTTTTTTATACATTTTTTTTGTACTTGGTGACCATATCGTTGCTGCATATTCCAATCTTGGTCTTATCAGGGTGATTAGGATTTTCCTCACCATTTCTTCATCCAGGTATGTAAATGCCACTTTGATTGTTCTTATTAAATTATAAGTTTCTCCAAAAATCTTATTTATATGTTTCTCAGGTGACATATTATTCATAACAATGACTCCCAGGTCCCTCTCATTTTCTACTCTTTTTATTCCTTCTTCTCCCAAATTATATGATCCTGTTATTCTGTTTTTGCTTTTTCCAAATTCCATTATACTACACTTTTTTGTATTGAACTCCATCTCCCACTTCCTACTCCATTCTTGTACTTTATTTAGATCTCTCTGTAGTGATTCACAATCCTCTTCAGTTTTCACTCTTTTCAGTAATTTTGCATCATCTGCAAAGAAGCTCATATAGCTTTCAATTCCTTCATCCATATCATTAATATATATAGCAAACATTATTGGGGCCAGAACTGTTCCCTGCGGGACACCGCTTATTACTTCATTCCATTTTGAGTGCTGATCTCTTATCACTACTCTCATTTTTCTTTCTTGCAAAAAGTCTTCCATCCAATTTAGCAGTTTACCTTGTATTCCTCCTTCATATTCTAATTTCTTAAGCAACTTCTTATGTGGTACTTTGTCAAAAGCTTTTTTTAGGTCTAGAAATGCACAATCAGCCCATCCATCTCTTTCTTGTATTATATCTATTAGTCTTGAATAGAAACATATTAAATTGGTGACGCATGATCGTCCTTGTCTGAATCCAAATTGCCTTGGATTTAGTACGTTGTTTTTTTCCAAGTATTTTACCCATCTACTTTTGATAATTCTTTCACATATTTTTGCTATTGTACTTGTTAGAGAGACTGGTCTATAGTTGGTAGGTTCTTCTTTATTTCCTCCTTTATATATAGGTACTATATTTGCTTTTTTCCAATCTTCTGGAACTTTTCCTTCTTTTAAGGAACTGCTTATTATGCTATGTATTTTGTCTGCCAGTTCATTCCTACATTCTTTCAGAATCCAGTTTGCTATTTCATCTGGCCCATGCGATTTTCTGACATCAAAATTACCCAAGTGTGTCAATATTTCATTCTTCGTTACTTCTATTTCTTCCATAGGGGGGACTTTTTCCTTCCACTCAATCTCTTCAGGTTGTATATTTTCCCTTGTAAACACTGATTTAAAATGTTTGTTCATAATTTCTGCCATTTCCATTTCCTCAGTGTATTCAACTCCTCCTTGTCTTAATTTCTCCAAGTCTTGTTTGTTTTTCAGTTTATTGTTTACAAATCTGTAGAATAGTTTTGGTTGATCTTTACACTTTTCTATAACATCTTTTTCATATTTTCTTTTTTCCTCTCTGCACTTTTGTACATATTCATTTCTATAACCAGTATATATTTTCCATTTTTCAGGTCTTCTGTCTTTTTTCCATCCGGTCCAGGCTTTGTCTCTTTTGTCTTTTAACTCCCTACAACTTTTGTTGTACCAGCATTTTACATATTCTTTTTCTTGTTTTTGTCTTGGGACATACTTTTCCACTCCTTCTTTGTAAATTTTTGTCAAAATATTCCATTTCTCTTCCACTGATGTTTCTTCTTTGTATATTTCTTCCCAGTTTTCTTGTTGGAAGAATTCTCTTATTTTATCAAAGTTTGTTTTTTCATACATCATTCTTCCTTTTCTATATTGTTCATTTCTTTTCATATATTTTTCTTCATTAAGTTCCAGTTCAATCAATATGTGGTCACTTTTACCTATTGGTGTTTTATATTCAATCTTGTCCACTATTCTAGGTTCAGATGTAATTATTAAGTCTATCCTCGATGGTTCTTCTTCATTTCTATACCTAGTGTTCTCTTGTATCCATTGTGTCATTGAATGGTCAGTAATCATCTCAAGTAGAGCATTTCCCCATGAGTCATCACCACTCTTTACTGTCATTTCTTCCCAGCAGATTTCTTTGCAATTAAAGTCGCCCATCATAACTATTCTTCCTCCGTCTTCCATTATTTTAGTTAATGCTATCTTTGTGTCCTCTAACATACTTTTATGTTCACTCTCCTCCCATGAGGCTGTTTTCGGAGGCACATAATTGATCACAAATTTTCTGCTCTTCTTATCTCGGTCTTCCACTTCTATCATAATCATCTCTACTGTATTCTTTCCATATATGACACCTTTCACGTTTATATCCTTCTTTGTCAGGAACATAACTCCACCCCCTTGTTTTTTCTCTCTGTTTCTAATCCAATAATTGTATGTATCATGTCCTACACTGTTGGGTGGTAGTGGGCCTTTTAATTTTGTTTCTACAATTCCCATTATGTCCGGTTCTTTTTCTTTCAAATAATCATTCAGTTCATTCAATCCTGTTATCAATCCATCTATATTTGTGTAAGACACTCTTAGTTTTCTGCCACTTCCATTGTGTTCTCTGTTTCCCTTATGTTTTTCTTTAGTATGTCGAACTGCTTTATTTTCATGTTCACTACTCTCCAATAGAATCTCTCTTTCTCTGACTCCGTTCTTTCCTCGTTTTTTGCCTTAGCTTCAATTCTTTTCTGCTTTTCTGCCTCTCTTTCCTCCTTATTCATTTCTCTTTTTATCCATACCTTTTTATATTGATCATTTGTTGCTAGTTTCCCTGTCTTGGATAGAATTTTCTCTGCCGTTGTTTGTGACCTGAATTTAATCTTAATTGGTCTGGTCTTATCTGTACTATATTTTCCGAGTCTGAATTTTTCCTCAATTTCCTTTATAATTTCTGGTTCATCTTCCTGGACTAATTTTAATAAACTGCTTACCCTTTCATTTTCCTCCTTGATTCTTGCGGTTCTATCTGGGTTATGTTTCTCTTCCATTCCTAATATAATTATACATTTCTTTTTGTCAGCTAATTCTCTTACTATATTCTCCTTCTGTCTCATCACTTTAATAACTGAGTCTTCATTATGTTCTTTCAATTGCTGTTTGACTATGTCAGTGAATGAAACCTTATTCCCTTCTTGAGTTATTCTCCAATTTTTAGCTTCTGTAGCTATTTTCTCACTGTTTTCATTACTATTCTTCTTCAATTTCTCATTCTCCTCCTTTACATTTCCTAACTGTCTTTTTAGGTCCTCTACTTCTTCAGTTAAGTTTCTGTTAGCCTTCTCTAGTTGTTCCAATCTTTCAATTCTCTGGAAGATGGAGTCTACCTTACCTAACTTACGTTCCAAGTCCTCGATCACCTTATCAACTCTCTCCTCTAGTCTTATCAGTCGGGGGGGGGGTTGTGTCCCCCCCACCCTCTTTAAATCCCTGGAACATATTCTCGTCACTTTCTACTGTATTTCTCCTCTCTATACTTCTAATCTTTACATTTTTATTTGCCATTTCGTCATCCGGTGGTCGTTTCATGTTGACCTTACGCCCGTCTGCCTGGGCCAAGTCCTCCACATCCTCATTTCCTTCCATTTCCCCAGCAATCCCTCCCCTTCTCCTCTTTTCCTACTTACCTACTGCCTCACGAGCAATTTCCCCCCCCCCCTGCAAATACAAAAAGGCACTTCTCTTTGCGTTGGTATCCACAATCTGCACTTTTCTTCAGAGCGTTCGTCAAGCCGTCCGTTCGTTGAAAGTGTGTGTGTGTGTGTGTGTGTGTGTGTGTGTGTGTGTGTGTGTGTGTGTGTGTGTCTGTGTTTCTGTCTGTAGTTAGCAAGTGATCAATTTTATTTATTATCTGTTATCATATTGCTAACATACAAATATGAAAAAGAGTTGGTAGTCAGGTAAATTTCTAGTCTGACGCGGAGTTACAAAAGTATTCATTGAAGTTCATTACTTCAGGTTATTTCGTGGACTTTATAAAAAAAAATGTTATACAATTGAACTATGAATTTTCACCTAAGTGATATGAATAGGAAACTGTCGTGACATTCATAACTGCTCGCCAAATATATATATATATATATATATATATATATATATATATATGTATATATATATATATATATATATATATATATATATATACATAAGTAAATAGGTGATTAGGTAAATAGATCATACGGCCAGGAGAATACTGCATAGACTTCATGATGACATTATTATACGTGCTCACCCCTCCCTCCCCCCAAAAAAAAATGCAACTAAGGGGTTGCCACGAACATGCATAAAATAACCTGGAGTTAGCCAGAATAAGCTAAATATGTTAAGGAGCTTCCACGTGTGTTACGCACCTGTAGAGAACAAAAAGTCTAAGTAATGTACTATAGTATGCATAAACATATCTTATGTAATTTAGTATGTGAGGATTCAAAGATTGTGCTGTGTACCTAGCTAATGTAAATATGATACTGAAGTACCCTTACAAGATTAGCAGAACCTATGTTTGCAGAGAAAGAAAATGTATATGATATGTTTCCCTAGTCTCACCTTGACCTCTACACAAGGTGATCTTCTAGAGTAAATAAAATTGCCTGGCGGCAGTTTGAGTAAATGCACAAGTCATTTGTAATAAGGTCACGTGACACTACGCGTCTTCTGAGTCGGGATATTATATTATATTATATAATATATATATATATATATATATATATATATATATATATATATATATATCTTGATGGTGTATTGGTCTAAGTCTCTGGGCACTGGTAACGTTCTCACCGCATAGGTTCGAGTCCTCGGGCGTACCACGTTACAATTTCTACATGCGCCTAGATGGCTTACAATTAAAGTGCACTGTGGTTGATAAAAATGTATCTCTAATCACTGGGACCCATTCAGTGTTGTACATATATACATATATATATATATATATATATATATATATATATATATATATATATATATATATATCTGTGTGTGTGTGTGTGTGTATATGTATGCATGCATGAGAAATCACATAAACTCGTGATTCTAAATATGTAGACAAACCACCAAGGAAAATAATAAAACGATGACCGAGCGCTTTTGTCTATTTAGACATCCTCAGGTTACATACAATGATGAAACATACTGTACATGAGTATATATACAAAGTGGGAGGCTATGGATGGGAACAGGAAAAGGTTGTTAGGGAGTCTCTCATGGGTAACCTATACCATTCGAGGCAGCGGACGTTTGGGCCAGCAATTTTTTTTAACAATAAAATGATGAAATTTGTACATTCCTTCACTTAAATTCAAGTAATTGACAGATGTAACTTTAATCAGACTGGATTCTATTATATTTCTAGTCAAATATGACTTGTTTCTAACAATTTAATTGGCACCCTCCCAATTAATACAATGTTTAAAATCCCTTGAATGAACAAATAATGCATTAGATATTGGACCACTCCTGACGCTATACTGATGTTGCTTTAACCTTACATTAAATTTTTTCCAATCTGACCTGTGACAAATGCTATGTATGTATACATATATGTATGTATATATATACATATATATATACCGGCCCTTACAACTCCCACTTGATGCAGCGGCCTTGGTGGTGAAACGGGTGGTTAATGGGTGTAGTAAGCGCCCTCCCCAATCTCGAGAGTCAGTTAGACAATGAGTTCCCAAGGTTTTATGCTGTTTAGTGGTCGAGAGGTCTAAGGCGTGAGTGCATCTTGGGAGTTTACTTCCAAGCGCATCGGGTTCGAGTCCCGTGCGCTACTGCCAAAGAGATTATCTGATTGATGTCGCTGTCCAATAGCGAATTTCTCGAATGGTTACGTTGGCGACATGCGTGAAGGGATTCGAACCGGCCCTTACAACTCCCACTTGATGCAGCGGCCTTGGTGGTGAAACGGGTGGTTAATGGGTGTAGTAAGCGCCCTCCCCAATCTCGAGAGTCAGTTAGACAATGAGTTCCCAAGGTTTTATGCTGTTTAGTGGTCGAGAGGTCTAAGGCGTGAGTGCGTCTTGGGAGTTTACTTCCAAGCGCATCGGGTTCGAGTCCCGTGCGCTACTGCCAAAGAGATTATCTGATATATACATATATATATTCACACACACTGAATGGTCCCCAGTGCAGATATTACTCTTTTTTCAACCACATTAACTTTTTACTTTTAATTCCATGTCATCACGAACGAGACTGACAATCTCGGAGATTGGATCTTGTGGTTGCTTGAAGTATAATGTCTAGATTGGGAGTCTTGTTTGAAGTTGGATTGGAATCTTGAAGGGGTGCCGTGTGGGGTTGAACGGTTATTCACTCTGACAGAGGTTCACTGTAGACATCTGTCTACAGAGTATAGGACTGGCAGGTCACTGCCACCAGGTGGTTTGAAATCGAAAGCCTTCGACTTTACCACCGATTCTAAGATTCGACTGCTAAGCTGCAATCTTAGACGTCAGATTGCCGTCTCGGAGGGGGTGGTTGGTGGAGGGGGAGTGTGTAGACGTGGTGTTGCTCGACACGGGTGGTCTGTGTGGAGCTGGTAGGCGTGGCTTGAGTCTTTGATGGCTGAAGGTTTTATTCGGCCTTCTGTGGTAGGCTTGAGTGTAATTAGTATTATGTGGTATATGATGGCTTGTCTCTTCGGAGATTGAAATGAAACTAACGCTCGCCAGTTTGAGTGGTTGCGTAACCTTGATTGTATGGCTGAGGACGTAGTTTCTATTCAGAGCGTGGGAGCACCGCTGCCGCCATTAATGTAACCTCCTTTGGTGTGGGGTTACATAGGCAGGACTTAGTGCGGGGAAGATAAACTCTCAACGGCTCCTTTTCTTCTTATTTTATTATTATTAGAGTTTATCGTGTTATCTTATACACTATGCTCACTTTTTATAACACATCACTGGTACACGTTTTTCTTGGTTATACACTTTTGTCTCTACACCACCTTACACAATGTTCTTTTGAGTTAATCTCTGGAGCACCTCACACCTAACCTGGCTCGAGAGAGATGCACGGCCTTTTTGCTGGCCGGAAACGACTGACCAAGCAAAGCTTGAGGTGCGCTTTGTCCTTTTGTTTAATAATTCTACCTTGAAAGTCCGTCGCCTCACATGGCTAGGACAACCCACTAATTACCTACTATATTTGTTTTACAACTTGGTATGTACACATATCCAGGGGGGTGGTTCGTTAATATATAATGTTTCCGTGAGTTATGTGGGTCGTGTCTAATGGCATCCATTATGTGTGTGTGTTCGTGAGTCTGTTTGTGGGCGCTCGGGGTGGTATGCTAGGCTGTTAAGATGTCCACTCAGCAATTCGAACGGACGTGGTCTGGCGCCAAGGAGTCCGGTGAGTGAGTGTGATATTGTTCACCATGCATATGGTGACGTATACAGGAGACATATACGGAAACTGATTGGAAGTACAGCCAAGGGCTCGAACCTCAGCTCAGACGTATCAAAGTAACAGTGACTAACCACTGCGCCATCAAGAGAGACGCAGTGGTTAGTCACTGTTACTTTGATACGTCTGAGCTGAGGTTCGAGCCCTTGGCTTCACTTCGTATCAGTTTCCGTATATGTGTCTGACGAGCGCATTGTCAGTCTCGTTCGTGATGAAATGGAATTAAAAGTAAAAAGTTAATGTGGTTGAAAAAATATATATATATATGTATATATATGCTTATATATAGATATATATGTGTATATATACATATATTATATATATATGTATATACATATGTATATATATATATACATATACACACACACACACTCACACACACATATATATATATATATGTACATTGCAACACGCTTGTCGTCTTAGGCAAGTGTATAATTTAGGCCAAACATTCTCACGTCGCGTGTTTATAAAGATATAATTAAAATCAAATTACTCATCAAAGAAGCATGCATATTGGAGTATTGAACCCACTGACGCAAGGGCGTGTAGTTGGAGGTGGGGGGGAGGCGTGGTAGTTTCTTTTAACTTAATAGTAATCTCATTGCATTCATTGGAAAGATATTCTTAAAGTGAATATCACACGATTTTCTTCAGTGATGAATTGATTATCGTCAACAGCAGTACATAAGATTAGGTAGGATTCAGGTTTAGTTTTTTTCAGATGGTTTATTTAATGATAAAATTCTCGCTGCCCGAATGGGTTAGAGCGTCGCTACCTGCGGCGATTGTTGAGGTGACGGCGGTTCGAACCCTACCGCCAGCGTGTTGGACCAAGGGTATGGTTCATTAAATTCTACGCTACAAAGTTCTTTGTAAGGGACATCGTCCTAGCCTCCTGATTGTGGGTGTTCGCGACGTTAAGCCTAATCAATCTTGTTTTAAAAGGAATTTACGTTGATCTGTTTTGGAGAGAAAACAAAGAGTTATAAAACTGATTCTTGAACGGTTAATTTAATATTAATCTGCTTTGGATTGAAAACACAGGCTGGTAATTAATCCTTATTTTCGACGGTTAGCTTAATGTTAATGTACTTTGGAGTGAAGACACTGGCTGAATTTTTTTTTATTTCAAACGGTTAATTCATTGTTAATCTGCTTTCGATTGATAACTCGTGCTTTTTTTTGACGATTAATTTAATGTTAACCTGCTTTCAAATGAGAACACAGGCTTATTTGTGACGGTTAGTTTAATGTTAATCTGCTTTGTAGAGAGAACAGACACTTAAAACCCTTACTCTCATGGTTAATTCAGTATTAAACTGGCTCCAAGTAAGGAAACTAATTAAAAACGCTTATCATAAGTTATCAATAAATTGGTCTTCCTGCATAATCATGCTTGTTAGGTGCTTGCGTAGACTTATTACAAGCCGCTGATTATCTTAATTATAACCAGGAACATCTACTGTGCACAAATCCATAGAAACAAATCTTAACTAATATCAGGTGGTAAGTACTTCCATTCATATTTTTTTTTATTTATTCACTGATTCGTTTATTTATTTGATAATTTTATTTACGAATGTATTTGTTTGTTAGTGTGTTTATTTACATTTTTTTACTTAATGATTTAAGTACTTTATTTATATATTAATCTATTCATTCGTTAATTAATTCATTCATGTACATGTTTATTTATCTCTATATTCATTTCATTTTATCAGAAAGGATAGCAGTTACTTGCAAACGTATAATTGGGAAAAGGATAACGTTAGAGCTTAAGACAGAAAACGTTTAGTATGGAAAGATGAACGTTAGAGATTAAAGAACGAAAATGTTTAAGTTAGGGACGCTAACGTTCGTTTTTGAGAAAGAAATCTTGGGGTTGTGGCTGTGTCCTACGACCTTTGAAGTTCTGAGTCTAACGTTCAGAGTTTGTTTCAGTTGAGCAAACTATCCGAATTCCCCCGTCGTCTCGATCCCTTGTCTCCTCGTTCTTGTCCCCCCCCGAGATGTCACAGGAGACCCCGGGGGCTGTCAGTGACAGAGGGCCGCGTCATAGTGCCGCAAGAAGTCTGTGGCACACTGCGGCGAGGGCGGCCAGGCATGTCCGCATCGTTGAAGGAGACAAACCCGGTCGAGTGATGCGAGATACCTTGAATTGAAACTATGACTTCTTGTGTATCTTTAGCTTTATAGATGTGTTTGGGTGTACACATACACAATGAGACTCACACATGCGTGCGCACACACACACACACACACACACACACACACACACACACACACACACACACACACACACACACACACACACACACGCAGACACGCCCGCGCGCGCGCCAGCAGTAGTTCAGTATATGTACCCAAATACGTATATACACGTACATATGCAAACACAAACTCACAAACACACACATTTATACACAGACACATATGTGTGTATGTTTGAGCGTATATGCGCTAGCAGATGCATTCGGAACTTCCCAGCACTTGCTCTCTCCTCTCTTTTCTCTTTTGGTTTTAGTCTGCTCCCTTGACAAGGTCATCATATTAAGACAACAGGGCATGGATCGTAGTAATTAATTTAGATTGAAATAGATCGGATTTAAGGAGGTAATAGGCAAGAACTGGTTTACCTTTAGAGTGGTTAACGAATGGAATAGTCTTTGTAATCATTTAATGAGCGCTGAAACAATTGGTTATTTTAAGAGAAGGTTGAATAGCTTTATGGATGGGGACGGTAGGTGGCAATGGACATGGAAGCGCCTAATGTAGGCCTTATGGTCTCTTGCAGTCTACTTCATTGTTATGTTCTTATGCTCTCTTACGACGTCGTGGAGAAAGTCTACGGGAATCAGAGCCCATATATTGTATACCATGGATTCTTTATTTATTTATTTATTTATTTATTTATTCATTTGTTAATTTATTTGTTTGTTTTTTATGGTAAAATGTGTAACAATCATTTATAGTAAAGATGCGGGAATTGATGTATCAATAACTGATGTTTACTATACGCCGGTCTCATGCAGAAAGGTTCTTCCCTTCCTCTGCGAAGTAAGAGTTCCTGTCCTGTGCGAATTCATTAGAATATGTTTTAACCAGCGCTTCTGTCCTTCGGGGCAATATCGCTCCGAGTAGATAGAACCAGAGAGGTTGTCAAGGAGAAATTTAAGGAAGGTAGGATTGAGGAATTGCAGAAGATAAAAGTGATTATTGTTCATCTTTTAGTGAAGATTGGTCTTGTTGTCGTTGAAGAGAGAGTAAAGAGTACAGTGGACAGTATTTCCGCGTGGTCCACTTACTCTTAACATATGACTTGTGCAGTAGGAGTAGGTATGTGTTCAATTGTGAACGTGAAATGAACTGATTACTATATTCATTTACAGTAACCTTTGCATATATACTCGTACCATCCGTTCTGTAACCAAACAAGCATTCTCCCTTGTCTTAGACTCCTCTCTTCTCCTTCATCTCTTCCTCTCCTTCTTCACCCTTTATTTTCTTTCCATTCCTCTTTCACTCCTTTTCCTGTTCCTCTACTTCACTTTTCCTCTTCCTTTATTCCTGCTCTTTTTCCCCTTCTTCTTCATCCCTCCTGCCTCTTTCCTTCCAGTTTCAATCGTCTTCCCTTCTCCTCTTCATTCACTCCTCCTCATTCATCTCTTCTCCTCTTCCCTTCCTCCTTCACCTCTCCTCTCTCCCTTCCTTCATACTCCCCCAATCCTCGTATCTGTTCTCCCCGCCCTCTTCTTCGCCCCGTCCCCGCATCCTCCTCCTCCCGCTCCTCTCTTCCTCCTGGTGGCCGGCGCTGCATCAGCTTGATACCCGGGTTAGCCGCGGGAGACCACAAGAACAATTCCGCATAAATCGCTTTTGATCTGCAAGTGTGGGCAGAAACTGCTCGCGCACTTGCCCGAGACTAATGACCTTTCGAATGCACGTTTTCTTTTCCATTTTTGGGCGTGCGGGTGGGCTCGTGGGCGGGCTGGCGGGCGGTGGCGAAGTGAATGGAGAGGGCCAGACGTGGGTGAGGTGCGGAGGTGGAGGTCGTTTTTGGCCGATGTGAGGCGCGTCA
>NC_134818.1:27149678-27152178 GCF_046742065.1 Oratosquilla oratoria | reverse complement strand
ATATATATACATATATATATATATATATATATATGTATATATATACTGTATATATATGTATGTATATGTATATATATATATATATATATACATATGAGAGTGTGGGTGGAGGAAGAATAAGCGAAGATGGGCTGGAATTCCTTTATTACTTATACATTCCCCCCGACTTGGTCTTCTTCAGTAAGCTGTCTACAAACAGCTTGAATCTTACTTGTTTGTAGACAGCTTACTGAAGAAGACCGAGTCGGCCGAAACGTATTTGCAATAAAGGAGTTCCAACCCATCGTCGCTTATTCTTCCTCCACCCAAACACTCATCTGTCTAAACCATCCATCCAATATATATATATATATATATATATATATATATATATATATATATATACATATATATATATATATATATATATATATATATATATACAGTCCTGAAGAGCTGGAGTCCAGGAACCATTGTTCAGAAGAAAATAAACGTTGGATGAAATGGTATTCCCGACGAGTCCAGAGTTTACTTTTTTCTAACACACACACACACACACACAAACACACACTCACACACACACACACACACACACACACACACACACACACACACACACACACACACACACACACACACACACACACACACATATATATATATATATATATATATATATATATATATATATATATATACATATACACTGAATGGTTCCCAGTGATCAATTAATATCTTTTTTCAACCACAAATCACTTTTAATTCCATGCCATCGCTGTCGAATATATATATGTATATATATATCTATAGATATATATATGTATATATATATATATATATATATATAAATATGCATGAGAAATCACATAAACTCGTGATTCTAAATATGCGGAAAAACCACCAAGGAAAAAGGTAAACTGATGACCAAGCGCTTTCGTCTATCTAGACATCCTCATGGTACGTACCCTGAGGATGTCTGAATAGACGAAAGCGCTTGGTCATCAGTTTATCTTTTTCCTTGGTGGTTTTTCTGCACATATGTATATATATATATATATATATATATATATATATATATATATATATATATATTTGTGTGTGTGTGTGTGTGTGTGTGTGTGTGTGTGTGTGTGTGTGTGTGTGTGTGTGTGTGTGTGTGTGTGTGTGTTTGTGTGCGTATGTATGTATGTATCATACCCTCAAAACAGTGGCCTTAAATCCCTGACTTCAGTTAGGGTCGCGTATAATTGAATAAAGTCTCCTGACGGCGGCTGAGATGAAAGGATAAGTGCCACTCCGTGTATTGCGAAACTTTGGGAGGACACCGGTGCGGAAGAGGCCTAAGAGGTGAGCGGAGATCCTGGATGGTCCTCCGGGTCTTCTTTGAACTGAAATGAATCGTTTGTATGGAGACAGTACAACATTTTAAAAGTGCTTGTGTGTGTGTGTGTGTATCTGTTTGTGTGTGTGATTCATCATGGTCTTGGATCACGTGTTGGACTCGTGATCGACAGCTATTTTCCTCTCGTAAGAGAGCTCAGAGTTCATATATGACCGATCTATGGGTAATGCTGTGACCTTACACGCACACACACACCCAACTCCCCGCCCATGAGAGCTGGGGTAACAACCCGTAGCGCAGCGATACTGAAACTATTTTCAGCCCTGTGTGTGTGTGTGTGTGTGTGTGTGTGTGTGTGTGTGTGTGTGTGTGTGTGTGTGTATTTACCTTTTACCTAGTTGTATTTACCTAGTTGTATTTTGCGGGAAGGGGAGCTATGCTCGTGTTGTCCCGCCATTGTATCTCTCAGTGTCTAGTGTGTGTGTGTGTGTGTCTGAATATATATTTTATGAAATGTGCATATCCACTGAAAGACGAAACGGGCATCGGTTTGTCCTCTCCCGTTTTCCAATCATCCGGGGTTGGCTTCAGGCCCCTCAGTCATCAGGTTTCGACATATGCGCCCGCGCGCACGCGGACGACCACCGCCTGACCACTATTTCCACCACTTCTCGTCGACACCGGAGGGTTGTAGTGCCCCGTGTTGGTTGCAGGAACGCTTTATTGTGTTTCTACCTTATTTTTAATTTATTTCATTTTTCATGGTTCTATTTTTTTCTTTGCCTTTTTTAATTTATTTGTATATGTATTTGTTTGTTTTTATTTTTTGTTTTGTTTATGCGTTTTAGTTTGGTATTTTATTTTATGTTGTTTGTTCAAATATTTATTTATTATAAATATTAACTTTTGCCCCCGGTGAATGTATATTTGATCGTCTTTTTTCTTTTTTCTTCTAACTCGGCCATGATATTTGGCAAGGACAGAGGGTAAAGAACAATAGACAAATGAAGGAAGAAAGACTGGCTGTCTGTATTTATGAGGCATATTGATAATCTCTTGGAAAGAATTTGAGATTTGGCGAAGGAACAATGAGGCGTTTCAGCGTCGGGAGATGAGGACAGGAGAGCGGGAGGAGAAGATCACGTGATGAAGTAGAAAGCTAGCGTCTTCACAATATCT
>NC_134818.1:27132178-27137178 GCF_046742065.1 Oratosquilla oratoria | reverse complement strand
CATACATACATACATACATACATACACCAACGGCTTTTTCCCCCTTACAAGGGAGGTAGCCAAAGTCAAAGGCATAAATCCACTCCCACCCATTTCATCGCCACATACTCCACTCCCATTGACTCCCTCTCCCTCCCTAATTTTTTGACTCCAAGTGGATGACTGTTCATCCCCGCATCTTGCCCACTGCCCTGGGTCAGAAGCAATGTAGGAAGACACAGTAAATCCATAGCAAGGTCGCTTCATTTAATCGGAGACCCTCCCCTCCCCGTCCCCTCATGCAGAAAAAGGGAAGACGGGGAGAAATCCCTTCGGGCTGCGTCAATTTATTTCTCATACATACTCCCTCACTCCCCCATCCCCCACCCACACCCTTTCATGCACCACAGCATCATCCATACACAACCATTCTCCACTCACCCCTATCTTCTGTCTCTCCCTTCCTTCCTCAACAGACATTCCCCTCTTTCCCAATGCCCCTTTTACTCCATCCACCCATCTCATCCTTGGTCGCCCCCTCATATTCACTCCTTCTACTTCTACCTTCCACACCTTTTTTCCTAATCTTTCTTCACTCATTCTTTCCATGCGTCCTAACCATCCCAATACTCTTTCATCAACCCTATCTCCCAAATCCCTTTCCACCCCCGCCCTCCTCCTCACCTCCTCGTTTCTCATTCAATTCAGCCTAGTAACCTCCACCATACTTCTCAGGCATTTCATATAAAAAATATTTAAACTATTACTCTCTTAAGATGTATATTTCTGCCCCATACAGTGCAGTCGGCACAATCACTCCTTCATACACTCTCCTCTTAGCATCCATTCCCAAGTATTTATTTCTCAATACACTTTTTAATCCCGCAAGGCATTTACTTGCTTCTCTCAATCTACATTCTACCTCCACCCCTCCCTTTCCCGCCACAATTGCACCTAAGTATCTAAAGCTATCCACTTCCTCCAGTCTCTCTCCCTTAATACTTCCAATTTGGTGCCACCCTGTCCCCTTGTACGTCTCATCACCTTGCTTTTGTCCATATTTATCTTCAATTTCCTTTTTTCACACACCTTCCCAAACGTCATCACAAACTTCCTTAGTCCTTCCTCTGATCCCGCTACAGGCGCAGTGTCGCCAGCAAACAACAAATGGCTTATCTCCCATTTTTCTCCATTTTCTGGCCCTTGTCGGAAATTATTTGTATGATATACGCTGCCACTAGCGATTCACATCATTTTTCTGTGTGTGAATATATATATATATATATATATATATATATATATATATATGTTTGTGTGTGTATTCACTTGGTCTTTGGATCACGTGTTGGACTCGTGATCGACAGCTATTTCCCTCCTGGAAGAGAGCTCAGAGCTCGTAGGTCCGATCTATGGGTAATGCTATGACCTTGCACACACACACACACCCAACTCCCCGCCCACGAGAGTCAGAGTAACGACCCGAGGCACAGCGATACCGAAATAATTTCGGCCCTGGGCAGGATTCGAACTGGGTGCTGGGAGCATTTCTGCTTCCCAGTTCAGCGCTCTACCAACTATGCCACCGAGTCGGTGTGTGTGTGTGTGTGTGTGTGTGTGTGTGTGTGTGTGTGTGTGTGTGTGTGTGTGTATTCACTTAGTCTTAGTCTTTGGATCACGTGTTGGACTCGTGATCGACAGCTATTTCCCTCCTGAAAGAGAGCTCAGAGCTCGTAGGTCCGATCTATGGGTAATGCTATGACCTTGCACACACACACACCCCCAACTCCCCGCCCACGAGAGTTGGAGTAACACCCCTCAGCGCTGCGATACTGATATTATTTCAGCCCCGGGCGAGGATCGAACCCGGACCTCCGTAGTGGCAGGCCAGAGCTCTAACCACAGCGTGTGTGTGTGTGTGTGTGTGTGTGTGTGTGTGTGTGTGTGTGTGTGTGTGTGTTTGTGTGTACTGTATGTGTCCGACATGTTTCCAACGTAGTAAACATTCCGTTACTAAGACGCCATCTATTAGCAGAAAGAGAAATATAAATTTGTTGTCGAACTTTAGAGACTTTATGTGACTCCATGGCTGTGGGCGTGTCTCCTTATGACAAGGAGTCGGAAGAGTGCCCTTTAGGTGTGGTGAGGGTGGTTGGGGTGGAGGAGTGTGGGGAGGGAGGGAGAGAGGGAGGGAGGGGCTGGTCCAGGATGAATACAAGATACGAAATAGTGTTTATATTGTATTTCGTTTTAACTCAGTCGTCTACCTTGGTCAACTTTTGCAAAGTAGTGCATTTGAAATGTATATGACCCTGTGTGTGTGTGTGTGTGTGTGTGTGTGTGTGTGTGTGTGTGTGTGTGTGTGTGCGTATTGTGTGCGTATGCGTGTGCATGAATATGTAGGCTTGTATGTACGTAGGTGTGTGTGTTTCTGCACATATGCATGTGTGTGTTTCTGTGTGTGTGTGCGTGTATTTGTGTTTGTGTGTGCGTGTATGTGTGTGTGTGTATTCGCCCAGAATACACAAGCAGAATCCTCCTGCTATGCACAGAAGAAAGGGATAGAAAAAAATAAAACAAAACAGAAAACAAAGAAATCCCAGCCCTTGGAAATCTTGACTTTCTCTCCACTTGGGAAATGTGTCCCTTGTTTGCAGAACAACTTCGCTCAATCGTCAGCTCGACGCGATTTCAAATACTTAGAGAAAGCGCAAGACTCTATACTCACCGTTGAACTCCATGTGTTGCCTAACGCCCAGAAAAGGTCAACACGGTATCTGTAGTGACACCCCTACGGACTAGAGTTATGTAGTGTTCTTTTATGATTGGAGACCAATCGCTACTTAAAAAAGAATGATGATCACTTTTAACATATACGGCCCTTAAAAGTTTCCTTTTGCTATCTTCGACGCGATATCACACTCACGGATAGAAGCGCTGGTTATTAACAAAGCAGTGGAAGACTTTGGACTATGCTCTAGATTGTATCAGACGACTTTATATAGCGGAGGAATGGGCTAGATTCTAGATGGATCTAGAGCCTCTTGTCTAGAGGGATCCTTTGGCTCAATACATTCGTCTGATGCCAACCAGAAAAACTAATATAAAGTATCTCTCTCTCTCTCTCTCTCTCTCTCTCTCTCTCTCTCTCTCTCTCTCTCTCTCTCTCTCTCTCTCTCTCTCTCTCTCTCTCTCTCTCTCTCCATGTAGCCTTTCATCTCATCATCTTTAGCTCATACATCGTTCACTTCCTCTTACTTTTCTTTTCTCTCAGTACTTTTTTTTTTTTATCGAGGCCGTTTCTGTCCCTTGATGGAAAAGGTCTTTCCTTCGTCTGGGTTAGTTGAAGTTCCTGGTTCCTGTCGTCGTTGTCGTCTTGTGCTTAAGGAACTCGTTAGCCTTAGGTAGACACGTCTGCAGACAGCTGAGCTAACACTCTAATATGGGCGGGGGTCCGACGCCCACGTACGTGTTTGGCTACCGCACCTGTGAAGCCTCTTCGATTGATTCGCAAACATTCATGATTGTCGCTCTTCAATTATGCAAGATATTGAATTCATAGTTATTTTTTCTTTCTTCCTTTCTTTTTATCTTTCTTTTGTGTCTTCATTGAGGAAGGGGGTGACCGAGTGAATGGACGCTTTGTAAGCGCGTATGTATGTTTGTATGTATGTATGTATGTATGTATATATGTGTGTGTATGTGTAGAAGTATATATATATATATATATATATATATATATATATGTGTGTGTGTGTGTGTGTGTGTGTGTGTGTGTGTGTGTGTGTGTGCGTACCTACATATCACTGTTTATTTCCCTTCCTTTTGAAGATCCTACCCGAGTGTAGAAAATGGTACCAACGACTGTGGCGCGTTGTTTTGACTCCAGGCATCAGGTGGCGCCGGCGGGCGAGTGCCATGGCTGCATTGTGCCCGGCGCCGGCTCAAAGAAGCTCTTATTCAGCCGGTCCCTTTCCTCCTCCTCCAATCGTCTTCCTCGTATTGACTCTCCGTGTGCAAACATGTGTCCCTTTGTGTGCATTAAAGATTGAGTCTACCGTTTGCTTCCTTCCCTCCCTTGTCGCGACGATAAATTGCTCTATCTATTTTGTCCTGGCCAATGGCAGACGGTTTTATTCAGTTGAGGGGAAGACATCGTGCTGAAGGGCGGCTTAATTAATGTTCTTGCTTGGACAACCTTCTTGATATGTATGTATATGTACAGTGTATGTATGTATGTATATATATATATATATATACATATATATATGTGTGTGTGTGTGTGTGTGTGTGTGTGTGTGTGTGTGTGTGTGTGTGTGTGTGTGTGTGTGTGTGCGTGTGTGTTTGTGTGTGTACGTTTCTATCTGTTCATGCTGAAGTAATACTTTGGAGTATGGAACCTGCATAAAGGTATGTTTCCACAAATACATCTCTATTTTTTCTTGTTCCTTTCCACCATCTTATCCACGATTTATTTCTTTGTCCACTTTGTCTTTTTTATTTATTTATTTATTTATTGTTATTTTACTTGGACCCAAAGTCGTTTAGGAGGCCATCTTGGAAATCATCTTTGGAGTTGGATTTTATAACCATACCCTGTATTTGAGAGCCATGAAGATAACTATACAGGGTGTTTCAAAATGACGGACCCGAACTTATTGCAGTATATTTCTTGATAGCAACATGGGGCAATTACACAAAAAGTTGCAAGCTGCTTAGTGGGTTATGAAGTTTTATTAACCGTTTTACAAAAGCTCTATATGCCATCCAGCTTTGGTAAACGTTTCATTGTTGGACGTTTTGTGGTTGCAGAGATATAGCAGTTTCAATTTGGATCTATCTTTTTGAAACACTCTGCACCTCTACAGTCACACAGCATAAGCGCAAACTGAGACGCAGGCGACACAGGCGACACAGGCGACGCAGCACAGAGCAAAGGCAGACTTCCTGTTGCTGAATTGAAGTACAGTTTGAACTTCTCTCTCGCTTGAAATGCTTGAAGTGAGAGAGAATTTCAAACTGTA
>NC_134818.1:27104678-27124678 GCF_046742065.1 Oratosquilla oratoria | reverse complement strand
ATTTGTAAAAATAATCACGAGCCCAGAGTCGGAATAAAAGGAAACTTAGAAGAAAGTATAACTTCTATATTTCGGCTAATAGCTATAGCCCTCTTCAGAAAATTATAGGTTACATGAAATGATAGAGACATAAACACAATTGAGATGTGAGTAGAAGGGGAACAAGCATAGCTAAAATCATGATAATCCGTCGCGCAGGGCGGAGGCAGAAGGGAGGGGATATGTGGTAGAGGTGTGAGGTCAGAACGGAAGCGGATTCAGAAGTGGTGGGGGAGTGAGGTCAGAAGGGTGCAGATTTTTAACCAAACTGCTCACAGTTAGCCGTTAGATTATGTCCGGGGACCATTTGCTTTTGGTGATGTTCAAGTTCGGACATTCTTTTGATATATACGTATATATATATATATATATATATATATATATATATATATATATATACAGTATATACATTAAAAGAACTATTCCCCCATATAGGGGAGGTAGCCAGCCAAGGCATGCACCCACCCTCCGCATGTCCCACACTCATTCGACAATAATTTTTTTCCCCTTTTATCTTAGCTCTTTGTGTAAGAAGGGTGATCCTTGGCCCCTGCCCTGTGCTTGGGCCAGAAGCAATTCAGCAAGATAAAGGGAAGACGTCTCGTTCTTCCATGACCTCTTTCTGTCCTTATCCGTATCATCATTACCGTCATCACCACTATCATCACCACCATCATCACCAGCATCATCACCACTGTCATCACCATCTTAATGTATAGGGTAGGGGAGGCGGATGTAGGTACTTTCGAGACGTCTGCCATTTCTAGTGAATGGCATTTTAGAAGCTCTTATTTGAAACTCGCTCTCTTGCTGGCTCGCCGTCTGCCTTGTTTTGGCACGGAGATGAGCCCCATTCCAGCCCTTCCTCCTCTCATTTATAAACCTGAGACCCACAATAGGAGAGAAGAATACAAGAAACGTCCACGAGTGGAAGGGAAGAAACGTGCGGTCGACCGATGTACAAGCCTGTGGCCAAATGTGGCTTTACACTTGGGTCTTGTGGTTAAGGGTGATTTATATGGAGGGTGAAGGTGGTGGGTGAGGGTGAGCGTGGCTGTTTCCTTAGGTGTACTTTGGGTCTGTAGTGTACGCATAGTATCTTGGTTGGGTTAGTCTGAGTTCATAGTTTTGTGTGCATGTTTGTATGCGTTTTTTTCATGGATATCAAAAGTAACATAGAGAATAAAAAAATAATATAAAATGGAAATAAAATGCTCGCAAGACACCGTTTTTTGGAAAGGACAGAATGAATAGTGCACCAATTCGTACCCAACATGTAATGAAGTGTGTAATGTAATCCCAGTAAATACCTGAAATATTGACTTAAATTAAATTACTACACACGCTTCATTGCGTGCACGCATACTGACTTTATCTTTTATTCTTCTATTTTTTATTTTATTGTTGCGATAAAAGCCTTGTAACTGTTCATGCCAAAGGTTCAAAGCTAGCCTCACACCCCACCCCTTCTTGGCGCCAGCATTACTGGCACAGACAAACAAACAGACAGACATTTATTATGAACAGACTTTTTACAAAGCACAGCTCCTATACATATTGTGCAATGCAACATATATCAGTATCCATTAAATATACCGGAAAATATTATATGTCGAGTTTACAAATAGTACTACATTACATAAGACATACTTTTATATAAATCCTACTGTTTCGAAATAACTCAGCTACCATATACCTAATGGGATTATTTCTATAGTACATAGGTTTATACTGACGCCATAGCTCATCGGTGTTATAGTTTCTACATACTAGAATTAGTGAGTATCACCCAACCCCTGGTGCCTTACCCTGGGTAAGAACATATGAACATAAGAATGGATTAGACGGCAAGAGACCTTAAAGCCTATTCTAGGTAGTTCTATGTAGCTTACCACCTGTCAGTCCTATCCAAAAAGTTATCCAATATTCTATTAAAACAATCAGTTGTTTCAGCGCTCATTACATAGTTATTAAGTCTAATCCATTCGTTAACCCTGAAGAAGAGTTATGAAGAGAATGCGTGCGAAAACAGTTGAAGAATGTGGTTCATGATTGTGTATCGCGTAGGCGTCATGTAATTGAATCGTAAACGTAAATTGAATTAAGTGAGATCGTTTTTGTCTGAAGGTAAGACGAAGTAAATGTGATGAGACATTACCTCTCGTCGTTTGGTTTCTATTTGTTTTGTTAGTACGTTTGTGAATGATTTTTTATTCTAGTTTTGTTATTTTGGATTGTGTTTTCATAGTTTCATATGTATTTTTCTGATCTTTATTTTTTTTTACTTTATTTACTGATTTTTATTTTTAGTTCTATTATCTATTTTCCGATTATTTGCTTATTCATTTTTCATTCAATGAATCAACTAAGATGTTGATGATCGTCTTATAACACTGCGTAGACAGTCAGCGGAAACACGATATATTTTTTTCATTCTTTTCTTTTCTCGTCTTTGAGGAATGGGATATGGCGAGCCCCGCTCGTCAGCCTCATTCCTCCGGACGCAGGGACCTCCTGATGGAAGCCGTGATGGGCGACTTCCGCCTTTGTGCGCTCCGAGGCCTGGATGCCTGACGAGGGCAAGGCCCAAGATCCTTGGGTCTGACCCCCTCAACTCGGCTACGCTTTATATATATATATATATATATATATATATATATATATATATACATATATATATATATATGTATATATATATATGAAGGTGGAAAAAGAAGTCACGGATCTAGTTCCGAGTTTCTGAGTTTATTCCTGACCGGTTTCGCTAAAAAAAAAAATAAATTATTGTACACTGTATTAAAAATTGTAAATTATTGTACAACAAAACGGAGCCCACCTCCAAGGAGGGAACGCGGTCCTATTCATACTATGTATACCGCCAGCTTCACCCCAGAGTCACATTCCTCTGAAGAAGCATAGAGCGAAACCGGTCAGGAATAAACTCAGAAACTCGGAACTAGACCCGTGACTTCTTTTTCCACCTTCATCAACTTGTCACAATGTACCAGCATATATATATATATATATATATATATATATATATATATATATATATATTAGTGTGTGTGTGTGTGTGTGTGTGTGTATGTGTGTGTGTGTGTATGTATGTATTTGTATATATATACATATATATACATATGTATATATATATATATATATACATGCACACACACACACACAAATATATATATATATATATATATATATATATATGTATATACATATATATATTTCAAGCTATGACCAGCTATTTGATTCAACTGAGGAGGGGAGATAGATTTGGGAGAAGCGGGAAGTGGAGTCATGAAAATCTCCTTTTGTCACCGATTTGTCCCTTAGCTGAGTAAAAAAGTTCAAGTTTAGCTTGAGAAATGTCCATCGGCCGAGTAAGATAGTCTGGGCTTGGCTTAGAAAATAAATAAATAAATAGATAAATAAATAAATAAATGAGTAATAAGATAGAAAAATAATCCATGAAGTACACCACCGGTTTGAAAGGATTGGGGAAATGAGCATCGAGCCCAATCATTCCAGAGACGATGTCTTGCACCATCGACATCGAGGGCGTGCCACGGAGGTGAATAAAATCGACTGGCGGCAGATAGTATATGAGGTAAAGTGCCACCCGGTACGGGAGGGGGTAATATATATATATATATATATATATATATATATATATATATATATATATATATATATATATATATATATATATATATATACGTATATATTTGCGAAGTAGTTTTATTTAATTAAGTAGATCAAGCTCATCGATATGGTCATCCTTGCGTTAGTTCAAAGATGAGATCAAACGTATAAAGTTTGTCGCGATGGAAAGCGGGTTAGGTGTGAGGTGAAGGAGGAGGAGAAAGGAGAAGGAGAACAAAGGGGACGGAGTTGGAGAGAGAGAGAAAGAAAGAGAGAGGGGGGGAAGGTGGAGACGTTAGGGTCGGGTCTATGTTTGTCGAAGTCTGCCCACGACTTCGCCGTGAAACATTGCGGGCATCGTTCCCTGCAAGAGTTAGCCTCTTGCAACAAAGAGAGCCCCAAAAATGGGGAAGCGTGCAAAAGTTAAACCCGCTTTGTTCGCGCTGATGGGGGGGATGGGGGAATGGGGGGGGGGGTTAGTATACGCGGAAACATTTGTATGGAGCACAAGCCATTACAGAGGCTGGGGTGCCCCTAATTGCTGTCTGCGTCGAGGGCGGCCGGGAAACTCTGAAGGCGTTTGTCCATATATGGGCATTTACGTGCAGAGACCCCTACTCGGAGGCGTTCGAACAAGGGGGGGGTTTGTAGAGCAGTATGAGGCGCGTACAAACACGAACACATGAATGTAGCTTATGGAGGGGTATGAGACTAAACACGGAAGACTGCATACAAAGTCTCATTCGGCAAGACCTGCGTTTGAGAGATTTGCTCATGAGTCTGGAGGCGTAAGGGTGTGTATAAGAGACTAGAGAGAGAAAGCCTGCACAGAAAGTCTCTTTCGTTTATGCACGTATTCGAGAGACTACATATGAAAGCCTGGCCGTGGGAGACCCTTCTTAGGGACATAAACACAAAGACTTACTTGTTCAGATCGCTGTAAAGACTTTGTTTGAGTTGGAGGCCTAAATACGGAAGCCTGGTTATGGTCTTGCTACTGTGCTTTGCGTATGTGAGACTTGTGGGATCACAGGTACGGGAAGACCCGTCATTATTCAGCTGCGGTGGTGATGGTGATAGAGGAACTTAGAATGGATCAAGAGTTCTTGTGCTCTTAACAGTTCGGCGAGGCTTCCTTCAGAGAGAACGTTGTTTGTGTTCTTCATCCTCCAACGCCTTGCTCTTGTCTGATCTTCATCCTCCTCCTCTTCCTCCTCCTCTTCCTTCTCTTTTTCTTCTTCCTCTATCACCTCCCCTTTTCCCTCCATTTCCTCCTGCTCTTCATGCTCTTCACTTCCTTCATCTTCTTCACCTCCTTCTCCTCCTCCCCCTCCTCCTTCTCATACTTATCTTCCTCCTCATACTCCTTCCCCCTCCTCTTAGTCCTCCATCTGCCTTTTAATCTTCGTTCATTTTCTGCTTTGTTCTTCCACAGCTCACGGTTCGAAAGCTTCCGTCTCCATCGATAACAGGTCTTGTCGTTTTCATTACAAATTTTTTATTTTGCGTCTCCCCTTCATCCCAACTTTTTCTTGCTTTTTTTCTTATGTAAAATCCAGCTTCGCCATGTGGATAGTTCTTGGTATTGAAGAAAAGGAGAGAAGACAGAGACATTTGCAGGAATGACGTGGCAGAATTGGGCGCAGTCGTGCAACTCATGCAAGTGTTATGGCACTAAGCTGAGGGCAGTATTCGCCTCCTCTTCCTTTGCTCATTTTAGGCTTGACTGCTCTTCTTCACTCGCTTGACTTGGCCCATGAGTCTGACATACATCTTGTGGGTCTCCACTCACAAGACACCCACAACCATTGCCACCCCCCCACACACCCACAGGAAAACCTCTTCCCCTTCCCTACACCTTCCCCAAAGCTCCCCCCTTCCCCAAAGCTCCCTCCTTCCCCGTCTCTGGCGTCTTACGTTGAGGACGGGTGGGAAACTCTGGAGGCGTTTGTCCATATATGGGCATTTACGCGCATGTGTCTCGACCCAGGTCAAACATCAGTTTTTATTCGCATCTGTTCGCGCACCCTATCAATCCCGCGTACATTATGTTTATCTCTCAGTTCTGTCACCATCTATTCCTGTCCATTTTGGCTCTCGGTCTTCAGATCTTCAACTTGCGGTTTTGTCAACCCGTCCATCTGTCGGTTTCCTCTTTGGTCAACTCCGCAACTTACAACCTCCTCAGGCATCTATCATCTTTCAACTTCCGTCAGTATATACCTTGGACACTGTCTATGCAGGCCTCCATCAATCTCAGCTTTTGCCAACAGACGCTTCCGTCAACTAACTATCCGTCAACTCGCTGCTTGAACCACCTCACTCCCATCAACCCACGTTCCTATCAATTTCAGTTTCTGTCAACCCAGAAACTCTCTCAGCTTCTCAGGAGTTAAGCTTTATCACAATGTTTCTTCTTCATCCCCTTCTCCTTCTTCTTCTTCTTCTTCTCTCTCTCTCTCTCTCTCTCTCTCTCTCTCTCTCTCTCTCTCTCTCTCTCTCTCTCTCTCTCTCTCTCTTCCTCGTCTTTCACTAACTCTTCCCTCCTTTCTTTACCTCTCTATCCATCTCTCCTCTGTCTCCCTGGCTGTCTACCAGCCTGCCTGCATACATACCTGCCTGTTTGCCTACCTACCGGCCTGCCTCCTTACCTACTTGCCTTCCATTAACCAGCTCGCTAACCTGCCTTTTTCCCTCCTTCCTTTCATACCTTCCTCCCTCCTTTACTCACTCTATCTCTCCCTCCTACGTTCGTGTTCCTTCAACACCTCTCTCTCTCTCTCTCTCTCTCCAACCCCCACCATCTTCCTCCAACGCCTTAGTTTACGTGTTGGTGATTCTTGCCACCTCGCAAGCGGGTTGCCTCATCTCTCCTTTGTCAAACACTTTTCTCTTGGTATTGTTTTCTCTCAAGTCCCTCTTTTTGTCGTTCTCCAGCTCGGGTCTAACTTTTCTCTTATGCCTCTCCTCATCAGTCCTCTTATACTTATTTTATTTTGTCCTATTTTATTTCATTTTACTTTTCGTTTTATATATTTATCTATATATATATATATATATATAGATATATATATATATATATATATATATATATATTCGTCTCTGATTTTGATTTTGATTTTGATTTTGGACTTGATTCTTTCTTCTTTTCAAATTTTTCCCAATCATACAGATCCTCTTCCTATTCTTCCTATTCCTCTTTATTTTCTTTATTTTCATTTTACTCATTTTTCTCATTTTCTCTTCCTCTTCATCCTCATTTTTGTCTGTATCTTACTCTTTTTCTTTATGTTCCACTGTCTCATCGACTTCATCTTCTTCTTGAACTTTTTATCCTTTCTTGTCTTTGTCTTTGTCTGCCTCACTCTTATTTCCTCTTCCATTTCTTTCCACAGCTGTCTTTTACACTCTTCCTCTGTCCTTTTCTTCTTCTATCCCTTTTCTTTTCTTCGTCTTCCTCTTTCTCTCTCTTTCTTTCTCTCACTCTCTTCAACTACCTCTCTTTCTCTTCATCTTTTCTCTTTCTCTTAGTTTCTTTCCCTTCTGTCCATCTCTCCTTTATGAATCCAGTCACATACTCTTTTTCCTTCAGACACTCGCTGTTCCTCACAGTCCATTGACCTGATCTAACCTAACCTGACCTAACCTGACCAGGTGTTTGTGTCACAAGAGGACGGACAGAACCTTCGTCTTATTTTGGAAATACATTTTAAACTTTCCAAATAATGCTTTCTTTTCTTTTCTTTTTTTTATTTCCTCCTCGTTTTTTTCTTTTGTCTTTGTTCGTTTCTTTCCACATTCGTAATTATAAGCATTTATTTATTTTAATTTATGTAGGTTCCTGGAATCGCAATTGTTGTAATCGTAAACACAAATTGTCAATAACCAATATTCATGTTTATTTACAAACGGAAATCCAATGAAACGTACATTTATATTTCTCAATTGGGATATTTAAAATTCAAATGTCAAATCTATTCTATTGTATTAATTGGACAACGTGCGTGTAGTTATATTTTCTAAATGTTGTATTAAAACCTCCTGTATTTCATAAATTTCTTGTTTATTTTGAACATGAAATAAGAATAGAGGAGACTGCAAGAGACCGTACGGCCTACACTAGGTAGTTCCATGTCCATGATCACCTATCATCTTCATCCTTAAAGTTGTCTTACCTCCTTTTCAAACAACCAATGGTTTCAGCGCTGAATACATATTAGTAAACAAGTTCTTGCCTACTTTCTTCTTAAATCTAGATTTGTTCATTACTAGATTCCTGCCCTGCTGTCTTAGCATAGTTCTAGACGATTTTATTCAAGGGAAGGTAAATAATATTTTCCAAAATCAATTTGTTCCTTTCGTTGTATTTTACGATAAATTTATTTATTCCTGCTGTCGCTAGGCGATTTTGTTTACGAAAAAAGCATGCCAGAAAAGTCGTTTTAATTATTATTTTACTTTCCAGTATCCCAATGTAAAGATAACTTTGTTAGGCATTGATTTGTCTTTATTAAGTTCACATCCCATAGAGCTGCAACAATGTAATCAAATCTATTCAGTTTTTCCACGCGTGTAAAATATTTTGAATTTCAATGATACCTTGCTATTGTTTTTATTTTTATTACAACTTTACTATTATTATTATTATTATTATTATTATTATTATTATTATTATTATTATTATTATTATTATTATTATTATTATTATTATTATTATTATTATCATTATTATTGTTAAATGTGGAACAATGAGGAAATAAAGGTCTTCCGCAATTTTGAACGATCAGCTACACAGATCGTTAGAACGTCGGCGGCTATCGAATTTAACAAAAATTGTATCAGAGAGAAGTTTACTCCAAGAATATCATTATTAATATTATTATTATTATTATTATTATTGTTGTTATTATTGTTGTTATTATTATTATTATTATTATTATTATTATTATTATTATTATCATTATTATCATTACTATTACTGTTGCTTTTGTTATAATATTCCTCTTTGCACGTTAGATCATATTCTGTGTGAAAGGATTTAACACTTTCTAGAACAGCTGGAATCAGTTCTTGAATAGACATATCGTTCACAAACGTCACCTCGCATTTTGTTTTGAACATAAATAATATTTCTGTGTGAAAGGTCATATATGCCAATATTTCCTTTTCCTTTACATTTCGTTAACTTCACTCAGTAAGCCGACTTTATTAACCTGATAATTCCATCAGCCCTATCTTGGGCAAATTGAGCCGAATAAAGTTGTCTACCAATTACATGAATTTGGCAGTGTAATGATTCTCTATTACAGATTAAAAACAAAATATATTTAATGCATTGTCCTGTACACTACTGTCTTCTCTCCTTTTTCCATCCTTCCTTTTATTTCCCTGCCATTCTCTCCTCTCTTCTCTCCTCTCATCTCCTCTTGTTTCCTCTCTTCTCATCCCTTCTGCTGTCCTCTCCTCTCCTCTCCACCCTGTCTGTTTTCTCTCCTCTCCTCCTCTTCTCTTCCCATCTTCTCTTGTCTTATTTTATCCTCTTTTCACTTCATTCCCATTAGCCAACGCACCTTCCCCCTCCCCTCTTCCTTTTCCTCCCCTCCTCCTCCTCCTCCTCCTATCCCTCCTCCTTTTCCTCCTTCTTCCCCCTGTCTAAAACTATCTTCTCTTTTCCTTCATTCCCTGTATTCGACTCCCCTTCCTTCTCCCTTCCATCTTTCCCCTTGCCTGTCCTCCTTCTTCTTTCACAGTATTCAACTCCCTTCCGTCTTTCCCTTTTCCCCTTCCCTCCTCCTCCTCCTTCTTCCCCTTCATTCAACTGCCCTTCCCTCTTCCCTCTATCTTTCCCCTTCCCTCCTCTTCTCCCTCCTCCTCCTCTTGCTCTTCCTCCTCCTCCTCCACCTCCTCCTCCTCCTCTTCCTCCTTCTTCCCCCAGTCTAAAACTATCGGCCTTCTCGTGCACTCAGCTCCCATTTATCTTGCCCCATTCTCTCCTCGCGTAATTATCGGGTCCTTAAACTTCACACTGCATTCTTAAAAGTTTTTCATTATCTCTTCTATATTCTCCCATTATCAGCGCGCCCCTTTTTCTCCTCGCATTAGCCCACCCCCCACGCCAGCCATTATCTCTCTCTCTCTCTCTCTCTTTCTCTCTTTCTCTCTCTTGTCTTCTTTTCGTCTCTCTTTTGGCCCATCATTATCACTTACATCATCTCCACAGCCAGAAATAGGCTTTATTTATTTGCACATTTTCATTTTCTTTTCTTCGTCTTTTTACTCCTTTTGTTTATTTTTTCCCATTGTTATATTTTCTCTTTATCACAGTAGTTCTCTCGTCATTTTTACTTTGTTTCTCTCTTCCATAGTTCTCTTTTCTCACTTGTCTCACCATGATTTTCTCACAAAATTGGAGCCCGTGTACTGACTCCCTTATCAGCGCAAGATCGGCCTATGTCACTAAATGTCTTATTATTTTTTTCACGAAGAAATGATTTCGTCACTCTTCGCCAGATATCCGTGGGGTTTATAGCTGAGGTCTCGATTTTGCCGTGAGACGAGAGTTCAGGTCTCGATTTCGCCGGGTAACTATAGAGCTCAGGTCTCGAAATTGCATGGTGACCGAAGAACTCAGGTCACAATTTTGACGGGTGACCGTAGGTTTCAATTTTGCCCAGATCTTACTTTTGACCGTAATATTTCTAGTTGAGGTCTCAATTTTACCAGGAGCTCGTAGAGCTCAGCTTTCGAATTTGCCAGATGACCGGTTTTTATAACTAAGTTCTCGATTTTGTCGGGGGACCGCAGAGTTCAGGTGTCGATTTTGCCTGATGACCATAAACCTCAGATCTCGATTTTACGGGAATCCCATAAAGCTCAGGTTTCGATTTTGCCGTGAGAGCGTAGAGCTCAGGTCTGAATACTGCCGGATGACCAAAGGAAAACTGACGGTTTTCTAAACAAAGATGAAGATATCAAATCGTCTGGACTGAATCAGATTGTTTTCTCCAATCCGATGTGCTACATAAGGCTGGCCAATCAGAGCGCGGCGTTAGTCCAGAACGAAATGAGTCATTTTTTATACGTAGGCGAACTCAATGAGCCATCGCATTGGATGACGTGTGAATTACGTCGAGTCAGTATAAATACACTCTCGCTTTCCAGCACGTCGGGCGAACAACGCGCTCTGATTGGTCCGCCACTGGCCAATTGGGTGTGATGTATCTTCATGATCCTTCAAGACCCGAAGTTTCGCACAAATTCATAATCATCACTGTTTGTTAATTAACTAATATGTTTATTTATTAATTCATTGATCTATTTTATTTATTTATTTGTTCAATTTTATTTCTTGCTAATTTTCTGGTCGTCTGTTTTTTTTTCATTTTTCTCTTCTCTCTCTCTCTCTCTCTCTCTCTCTCTCTCTCTCTCTCTCTCTCTCTCTCTCTCTCTCTCTCTCTCTCTCTCTCTCTCTCTTTCTCTCTCTCTCTCTCTCTCTCTCTCTTTCTCTCTCTCTCTCTCTCTCTCTCTCTCTCTCTCTCTCTCTCTCTCTCTCTCTTTCTCTCTCTCTCTTTCTCTCTCTCTCTCTCTTTTTGTCATTCCTTTCCATCCCTTTCTCCCGTACTCCTCCTCCTTATTCTATCATTTTTCTTCATCTCATCTTCCATCTTTCCTTTTCTATTCTTCCTCTTCTCTCTCTCTCTCTCTCTCTCTCTCTCTCTCTCTCTCTCTGTCATTTCATTCCGTCCCTTTCTCCACTACTTTTTCTCTATTGTCACTTTTTTCTATCTCCTCTTCCATCTTTCTTTTTTTATTTTTCGTCTTCTCTGTACTCACTCTTCAATTTCCCCCTCTGCTCTTCCCTCTGATCCTAATCTTAATCCTAATCCCAATCCCAATCCCAGTCATTAATTTGCCCGGTCCTTGCCGTGCCAATTTTCTCCTAATCCTAACCGTAATCCTAACCTTAATCCTAACCCTTCTCTTATTACGTGAGCTGGTAACGTAACCCAAAGTATGCGGGTCCCGCATTCTCCTAGTCCCGGGTTCGAGTCCCGCACTAGTCTCCAATTCCTAGCAATGACTGTTGCCTACCCCCCAACAATCCCTAAAACACATAGGGCAAAGGTGGCGGCTTCAGTCACAGCTACGCGACTCCTGGTGTACGCTCCTTCACCCTTCGCCCATCTCTCTTGTTGTCTTTTTGTTTATTTTTCTTTGTCCCATCCTTATTCCATCTTTATCCTGTCTTGTCTCCTGTCTCCCCTTTCTCCCCGACCTTCACATCTTCCCCAGTTTTATCACGCCTTCCCTCTCTATTGCCTGTTTCCTCTCTTTTCTCTCTTTTCTCTCTTCAATAATGTTTTCCTTTTCCATTCCCTGACATGCATGTCAGGATCTCTCGCTCTCTCCGTTCCCTACCTATTCTTCCTTTTATCAGTTTCTCTTGTCACTCCCCTCTTTCTTCCCCTCTTTTCCCTATCGATCGCTTCTCCCCTTGTGCCTCCTATTTCTTACATTTCCCCTCCACTTCCTCCTCCTCCTCCTCCTCCTCCTCCTCCTCCTCCTCCCTCTCCCCTCTCTCTCTTCCCTCCACTCCCTTCTCCCAGCTTCTCTTGTCCCTTCCCTTTTTTCCTCTCTCCATCTCTCCCATCTCCCCCTTTCTTCCTCTTATTCACTCCTCTCTTCCCCCTCTCCCCTCTCCTCCTCTCCCCTGTTTCCTTCTCCCCCTTCCTCTCTCTCTCTCTCTCTCTCTCTCTCTCTCTCTCTCTCTCTCTCTCTCTCTCTCTCTCTCTCTCCCGCTCTCTCTCTCTCTCCCTCTCTCTCTCTCTCTCTCTCCTCTCTCTCCCTATTCCTTCTTCCCCTCTTCCTCTCGCCTCTCCACTTCTTCCTCTTTCTCTTTCTCCGCGTCTATTCCTCCAAGCTTTCTTTCATTTCCTCTTATTGCCATTTCTCTCCACCTCCTACGCACCAGGTCTCACCTTCTCCTCCCACGTTTTCCTCCTCCTCTCCCTCCGTCTCTTCCCCCTCCTCTACCCACTCCTCCTCCTCTTCTCCCTTCTCTTTCCCTTCCTCTTCTCCTCCACTCCCCGCTTCCTCATCCTCTTCGTCCTCCTCCTCCTACTCCTCTTCCCCCTTCTTCACCCTCCTCTTCTTCCTACTTTTCTCGCTCTTCACTCCCTCTTCTCCATCCTTTCCCCTTCCTCATTATCCTCTTCGTCGTCCTCCTCCTCCTCCTTCTCTTTCTCTTCGTCTTCCTCCCCCTCCCCCTCCCCCTGTGGTATGCCTGTGGCTAATTTTTCACTTTGGCAGGGCCGGTGCCATTTGCTCAAGTGCTTCACCCCCGCCCCCACCCCACCCCTCCCCTCCCCCTCCCCCTCCCCTCCCCTTCCTCCCTCTCGCCCCCACTCGCCCCCTCCCACCAGTTACCCTGGGCATTATCCAGACTGTTCTCATTATCTGTCTTCTCCTCCTAGCCTCGCCTCTTCTGTCCTCAGACTACCCGACCATATTGCCCACCGGTCTCCCGGTGTCAGTCCTTTCGAACGCTTTCTACCGTTCAGAAAGTAGATGTCTATCAGGCTTTCTAGTTATCTACCTTCCTGGCTTTTCTGTTAAATCTACCGGTAGTCTTCGTCAATATAGCCAACAAGGTTAGCAGACTTCTGCTTCTTGGTGTTTGGAATTGTTCGCCAAGGCTGGCGAAAAAAAATATAAAATTACGGTTCTCACTGCTCGATTGCTTTTGGACCACTCTGTCACGTCAGGTCGTACATTTTGGGGGACAAGCTCATGGACACTTCGGTGAGATGTATTTTGGGAAGGACCTTAATTCCTCGGCTCCTCTGAGGTTTCTCTGCGCTGAAGGGAATCGTCTCTCCCGGTCACCTTGAAGGAAACTCAAAAAACCTAAAAATTTTAAGATTTTTTTTTTCGCTCAGGCGAAATGAACATGAATTAAAAATAGATAAATGTATAAATAGATAATTAGATAAATAAGTGAATGAACAATTGAATAGATAAATGAGTAGATAGATGAATAAATAGATAGGGAACGATGGAAATTAACTGTAATCCAAGATGATTGAAGACCATCAAATCAACTCCCCAGTAACTTCAGGGAAAAAGATTCATTGAAAGTCCTAAAAAACTCATTTGAATCTATATCAACCCGTCCTAGTACCTATACCCCGTCTTCTAGATCTTGTGTCCTAGTGCTCGCATATCTAGAAGCATACTCAGGCTTGTATGTTGTAAAGGGGTTTGGTACGATTGGTCTAACGACGATTGGTCTAATACCGATTGGTCCAAAGCCAATTGGTCTAATAGACCAATTCGTCTAAAACCGATTCGTCTAAAACCGATTCGTCCACTATACTATTTGGTCTAATGACGATTAGTCTAAAATTGATGTAAAGACAGTGATAGAAATACAAGAATTTAAATCAGAGACTTTTATTTAAGACACACGTAAAAATATACTTTAGAGACAATAATACTTTTATTTAGGACACACCTAAAAATATACTTTAAAAATACAAAAAGGATATACAAATTTAACTTAATAAGCAATATTATATACGTCTTGAATTATTTGGCAAGGTGTGTCACTGGTTTCAATAGCTCTTTGTTTTATTTTATTACGGCACTTCACTACATCGGTTCGACAGGCTTCCGCAGATCCACAAGTATGATCACTTTGTTTAGTTACAATGTGACAATCATCTTCACAGTGAGTTACAGCAGATCCTTTACATGATCTTGTTTCGCATCGCCAGTAAAATGTTTCTTTACCACTTGTCTTTTGAACCCTTTTTGAGCGCAATGTAAACAGATAACCATCTGCAGCAAGCTTTTCCTTTCCTCTTTCGGATAGCACAATTTCACACACAGGAAAATCCATGCTAAGGGCTTAGGAGAATACTCCAAAATGCAAATGCTCTAAAACAAAGTAAGAAAGAACTTCGACACAAACTATCTCTTTGTTAAATCGGTAGTTAAAATAAAGAAATTTTGCACAAACTATCCTTTAGGTGAAGCGGTAGTTAGCTATTGTAATTAGACGAATCGTATATTTGGTTTTAGACCAATTCGCTTTGGACCAATCTTAGTTAAATCGGTAGTTAGAATAAAGAAATTTTGCACAAACTATCCTTTAGGTGAAGCGGTTGGTTTTAGACCAATCGTGTTGTTGGACCAATCGTACTATTGGACGAGATGGTTTTAGACCAATTCGCTTTGGACCAATTAGAATTAGACCAATCGTCGTTAGACCAATCGTCCGGGACCGGTTGTAAAGACTGTAGATAAAGCGATTATGGAATCTTTTCATGGAGAACCTAGATTTTTTTTTCCTGTTTGTCACGTGTGACCAAATTGTGTTGTCTCTGAGGTTTTATACTTGACGGTTATGTTATTCATTACTCTTCGTCCTCCTCCTCCTCCTTACCCTTCTTCTTCTCCTCCTCTTGCTCATCCCCCTCCTCATCTTCCTCCTCCACCTCTTTCTTCGACGCTTTCTCTTTGTCCTCCTCTTCCTTCTTCTTTTCCATTTCCTCCTCCTTTTCTTAGTTCTACTCCTCCACGTCCACCCCTCCCCCTCCCTTTCCTCCCCCTCTTCCTCCTTCTCCCCAGTTGCCCTGTTTCCTTAACTGTAGTGTAGTTTAATTAACACAAACAGCCTCGTTAGGGCCAGTAGGCCTGCTGTTGTTTGTTCTTCCTTTGTGTTCCTTTGTGTTCCCCCTCTTCCTCCTCCTGTTTCTCCTCTTCCTCTTCCTCCTCCTCTTTTCTCTCCTCTTCCTCTTCCTCTTTTTTCTCCTTTTCCTCTTACTCATCCTCATCCTCTTCCTCTACCTACTCCTTCCCCTCCTCCTCCTCCTCCTTCTCCTCGTGCCTCTCACATTATTCTTTCCCCACCCAATATCCACATGAAATCATCTTCCTACTTTCATCTCCTTCTTCTCCCTGAAGGGCCTCCCTCCCTCCACCTCGTCCTTTCCGACATATTCATAACGATCCTCATCATCATCATCATCACTCCTCATCTTCATTCACGAGCGGGAATTGGGTCGCCTCCCCGTGCGCCCTGCTGGCCCTCGCTTGTCGTGTTCCTCTGTCCCTCTTGCCGCTTTTGCGGTTTGGTCGTGTGGTACAACACCCCCCCCCCTCTCTCTCTCTCTCTCTCTCTCTCTCTCTCTCTCTCTCTCTCTCTCTCTCTCCCTCTCTCTCTCTCTCTCTCTCTCTCTCTCTCTCTCTCTCTCTCTCTCTCTCTCTCTCTCTCTCTCTCTCTCTCTCTCTCTCTCTCTCTCTCTCTCTCTCTCTCTCTCTCTCTCTCTCTCTCTCTCTCTCTCTCTCTCTCTTTCAGGTAATGGAGTCTTGGTTTCGGGGACAAAATTGACAAATAAAAAAATATTGAGTATATCTGTCTACAGTATTTATATAACCTGTATCTATCTATGGATGTTTGTCCATACATTCATAATCAACTGCTGCTGTTCCTCTTTATAAATTGGCCCATAAAGTTTCGTAACAACATTATGCTAATGTGGCACAAAAGACGATATTTAAAAAAAAAAAAATCGAGTAAGTCTTAATATAGAGTCCGTCTGCAGAAAGGTGGATGGCAGGAGCTTTGAGGAAGCATCTGATCGTATTTGATAATTATCGTAGCGTGATTAATATCATTTACCATCTGTGGCCCCGACCTATACATGTCATTGCCCTTGATAGATGAGGATGTGTAGTGTCTTGTTTTCTTTCTTTTTTCTTTTTCGAAAACTTTAATATATGTTCTTTTAGAGTTTGATTGATTAGGGAACTTAGTGATATAAGGTTTTCATTTTTTCATCTTTTGAGAAAATGTGATGAAGCGTCAGGAGATTAAAAGCTCATCTAATGATAATAGTAATAGTAATCATAGTAATAATTATATTAGTAACGATAATGATAATAGTAATAATAATAATAAAGTAATAATAATTATGATGATAATAATAATAATAATAATAATAGAAATAATAATAATGATAATAATAATAAGAATGATGATAATAATAATTGTGCTTTGCCTTCAGAGGCCAAATAACTCAAATGAAGAGTAAAAGTATTTTTTTATATATTACACTATAACTTGTAATATTATCTTTATTTCTTTTCAACGAAATATTTTGGTTTAGGCAACGATCCCATTTGAAAAATAGTGATTAATTTTATTACTTCATTAATTTGTCTTTTTTATTTATTTATCAATTAACTTGTTAATTCGCTTATCTACATATTTGTTTATCCGTTTATCTATTCATCATTGAACACGCAAGGGTGGATAACTTATACTGTAGACCCAGTAGAGATCATCTTACAAAGGATTACAAAGGCGGAGCATGCCGACAGGAGACCTTTTGGTCCATATCTAGGTCGGATGCGAAAAAAATCATATCAGTCAGGCGTACCAATCCTTCGGGGACTTTAATCGACTTATTAAAACTTCACAACCACAGATGCCCTGAAGAAGGACATTTTCTTCTTCGACTCTTTCTGACCTTGTCTTCCCTCTCAGCGCTAGACTCCCCACTCTCCCCACCCCCACCTTCATAATAAGCCCCCACTTAGCTCCCCAATGGACCCTTGGCCTCCCCATTAGTGCCTCCTCCTCCCCCTAATTGATTGGTTGTAGGCCCCAATCATTTCCTCTTGTCCAATCCATTTAACTCCGCCCATGAATGGCACACCACCCTTGGTCTAGTGCCACCCATCACGCGTCTGGTACCTTCACCCATTGTACCCATTGTCTCGCCACCACAAACACCCATTTAATCTGTTCCATTAGTAGCTAAACTTGTTTTATCTTCATCCAGTGTGCCCTCTACCCCTTACTCCCTCCACCTCTGGAACTGGATCCATTTTCATCCGTTTTCTGTACTCCCATCGCTGCCACCATTGTACTCTCCCAAATGACCCAGAGAAGTTCTTTCGATTTCTTAAGCATACTGGCTTACCTCTATCTACAGTATCTATCTGTCTATATGTATATATATATATATATATATATATATATATATATATATGTGTGTGTGTGTGTGTGTGTGTGTGTGTGTGTGTGTGTGTGTGTGCGCGTGTGTGTGTGTGTGTGTGTTCCATATATATACATACACACACCAAGGACTTCTTCCTCCTAACAAGGGAGATAGCCAAGGATTTTGTGGCATGGAATTGAATGAAACATGCCCTTGGTCCAACTCGCTGGCGGTATGGTTCGAACTGCCGTCGCCTCGACCTCCGCCGCAAGTAGCGACGCTCTTAACTCGCTCGGCCAGCGAGCATTCCTTGCCTTACTTATTTCTCTTCATTCTTGCCAACGCCAAACGAATTTAACTCATCCGAGGGGTCGGACACGGTACCAGTTTGGGGTCTCGATCAGTGAGGGACCCCCATGGGATCCTGAGATCACTTGTTGTATGAATAAAATCGATTGACGTCAACGTGAACGGAAGTCCTTGGGGGTACGTATCGTTGGCAGGGATTGGCCCCAAAGAGCTTCAAAGAAAGAAAATAAGACCGATGCATTTCTTGTGAACATGCTGACGTGGTTCATAGTTTTGCATGCAACCCTTGTTGTGCAAATATGCGCATGCGTGGGATTAGTGGGATTTGTTTATTCATTCATTTATTTAATGAATTATTTATATGATTATTCATTTATTCTAAGGCAGCAACCCGAAGTGTGCTTAGTTTGATGAACAAGATTTTTTTAGGTGGATTAAATTTGAGATTAAAAATATTTATCCATATATATATATATCTACATTTTCTATTGAAGGGTTGTCTTGCAAGGAGTAATTCTTTTAGAGTCCACTGCAGGACCATTAGTATATTCCTTGGGGGACCAATGCATGTCGAGCACGTTGTAATTTGTAATAACTATAGATCTTAAAATATATATATATATATATATATATATATATATATATATATATATATATATATATATATATATATATATATATATGCTAATAAGAACACGGATACGTGTGTTCACTTCTGCAAAGTAGACCACTTGGAAAAATAAATTAACGAAGCAAAGCGCTTTCGTATATTACATCTTCAATGCAAAAAGTACTTTTTGCACTTAAGATGTAATACACGAAAACTCTCTGCTACGTTAGTTTCTTTTTCCAAGTGGTCTAATTTGCATATATATATATATATATATATATATATATATATATATATATATATATATATATATATGTGTGTGAACTGGGTCAGAAACTAACCAACTGGACCGCCCTAAGTGAGGTAACAACGCCATGTACAACGGTGGATTCTCTATGAAGATGATTACAATCGTCTGGTGGCAATATAAAGGTGATCCCATCAGGGAAGGGTCGAATTAGTGACTTTTAGGGATGCGGCCCTCTCTCGACGGGAGGTCGAGAAGACAATAGGAGATGACTGATCTGTCGTTAGCAATCATGGGGGACCTTGAAGAACTCGGTGAGATGGGTGATAGAGAATGGTGAAGTGAAAGAAAATATTGTGAAAACTTTGGAGATTGTTGTTGATTTGTTTATTTTACTTATACATCTTTTCCTTTTATTTCTATATGTTAGTCTTTTTTTACAACAGCAAAACTCAAAATATTCCATTGATTTGTGTATATGTATATATATATATATATATATATATATATATATATATATATATATATATATATACAGTATATAATAATAATAATGATAATAATAATAATAATAATAATAATAACAATAATAATAATAATAATAATAATAATAATAATAATAATAATAATAATAATAATAATGATAATAATAATAAGCTAGTTTTTGAATGATAAATACCTACAACCATCTTCAAGGAACAATGAATACCAGAGAAGATGTTAATGCTATAAGTGATTTTAGTGAAAATCAGTTCGCAAGGTTTAGGTTTTTGCAGTGTGGTGCTCCGTTGGTTGGAACGATTTTTATTCCCTGGGTCTCTGTGGGACCGTGTGGGTCGTATCACTAAGGCCCTGTTCACACCAGCGGTTTAACCGCCGTGGTTTAATTATAATGTAAGTCAGTGGAGGCGTTCACTCACACACACCAAAAAGAAAGTTCTTGGTTCTGTGTGAACGCCTCCATTGATTTACACTGTAATTGAACCGCCGCGGTTGAAACTGCTAATGTGAACACGCCCTAAGAGAAATGAACATACAGTTTGGTTGTCGATGAGATGAGGGTAAACAAACACCTGGAAGAAGAGTTTTTATCTGTTTTTCGTCATTTTGTGTGTGTGTGTGAGTGTGTGTGTGTGTG
>NC_134818.1:27097178-27099678 GCF_046742065.1 Oratosquilla oratoria | reverse complement strand
AATCAGTCAGCCATTCCAACTCCTCTGCTGAACAAAGGCCTCCAGGACTCGCACGACAGCACCAATCTCTGCCACGTCACTCCTGCAAACTTCCCTATCTCATTTCTCCGCCTTCTAAATAATTTTTTAGAAAACATATAGAAATAGTATTCATATTCGTTTTCACAAGGAAATCACTTTACTATAAAATATAGATGTATAGAAGATGTGTAGGGATAATATTAAATATTGTGTTTCTTTACTAAATACTTGCGTGGTTAAAAACATAAGAATAGAGAAGACTGCAAGAGACCATAAGGCCTACACTAGGAAGTTTCGTATCCATTACTATCTATCAACCTCATACATAAAGTTTAGCGCTCAATATATGGTTACTAAGTCTACGAGTATTCTATTCATTAACCACTGTATTAGGAAACCATTTCTTGCCTGTTTCTTTCTTTAATCTAAATTTAAGGGACTTTAGTAAGTGCCTGTGCATCCTCGCGTTCGCTGTCACAGACACATAGATATTTTTGTTTGCCACACGTAAACAATGACACGCACGTGCGCACTTCATTCGTGTGTTTTTGTTTGTTTTGAGTGAGGCACCGCTGGAAGGCAGAGTCTTGGAAACACGTTCTCGACCGTCTGCCCTTTTTTCCAGAAGACTATTATTGTACTCTTCCAGAAAAAAAATATACCGATTTTTTCTTCTTCTTTTTTGTATAGATACAAGGAAGAGAGTTTCAGAGCTTCCCAGTGAGGGGAACGAGAGAAAGTACATAATCGACCCTTGCAAATGTTACTTTCACAGAAAATAGATGTAAATGTCTTTCCTGCAAGCGTTGCTAGGGAATCTGTTGGTTGCATACGTATACTATTCTAGAAGAATTAGATAATATCAGTCTTCACACAAGTATGCGTTTCATATACGTAGACGTCCTTAAATTCAGGATTTCTTTTTCGCAGATGTGGTAACCTCCCTTAGTTTATGGGCTGCTGTTAGCCCAAGAAGAAATGTATCCCTTCCGCCCCCCCCAAAAAAAAAAAATTCAAACTCGAAATAATTTTTCGTCATTTTTTTTTTCTTTCTTTCCAAAATCATTGGGTGTCCTTCTTCTGGTCTCAGCTCCTGAGACGCACAAATTATTTAAGTCTTCTTCGTCGGTCGACCCCCGCCCCCGCAGTTACTTTTGGTCTTCATCCCATCTCGTGGGATCTCCCGGAGTTTCTTCTGGTCCTCTTTGCGAGCGTCGCCATCGCCTCCAGGGGGATCTTTTTACCTTCGCCACTTCACTAACTTATACGAGTTTGTTTCGTGATGGGTTTTGTGTAGATCAACGCCTCGCCCCCCCTTCATCAAAAAAGAAAAGAAAAGAAAAAACTTCTGGGAGCTCTTGTATCCGAGCAGGCCTTCAGACTGTCTGTCTGTCTTTCTGTCTCCCTTTCTCTGTCGGTCTGACAGTCTGCCTTTGTGTTGTCTCTTCTGCCTATATGCGAGCTTACTAACCTGTCTGTCTGTTTGTTTGTCTGTTTTTCTGTCTGTCTACCTTTCCTTGTCTGTCATGACAAGGTTACTAACCTGTCTGTCTGTTTGTCAGTTTATCTTGTTTTGTCTGGTTAACTTTCTACTACCTCTTCTGTCTGTCACTTACTAACCAATATATATATCTGGCCTCCTGTCTACTTTCTTTATTCTGTCCTCGTATATTCCTGCTTGTCCCTTTGTATGTCTTTTTGTTTTTAGCTAACCACTTTGCCTGCCAGCTATTTCTTTCTCTCTACTTGTATACCAATCTGTCTTAATATATTCACTGAATACGTATTCACACATATTTTGTCCACTCACACTTATTATTCTTTCTCTCTTCCTCTTTCCCCCAATTCTCTCTCCATCCGTCTTTGTCTCCTCATTCTCCTTTGTCTCTCCCGTTACTCTGTTTTCCATTTCATTCCCAGAACCATTTTCGCCCGGTTCGTTTCGTTCTAATCACATTCCACTTTCCCCCCCGTTCGCACGCACCTGCGTCGTCGTTTTCGCGCGCGCGCCATCTACAACCGTTTGACTTCTTTTTCTTGAACTAAAGCAAATGGGAGAAAGTTTTAATTTCGTGTTTGTCTGTCTTGCAGCAACGTTGAGGTTCTCCTCTTCTGGCAGCATTGTTCGAAACTTCGCTCCCGAAGAGCTTCTTTGACCACAATGGGCTTTCAGGTGATTGATGTGATAGCACACAAGACTAAATGAACTTTTTGGTTACCAGTTTATGTGTATATATATATATATATATATATATATATATATATATATACATATATACATATATATATATATATATATATATATATATATATATTTATGCATACAGGTATATATACACAAAGATACACATATAACAAAAATATTACGCATACACACACACACACACACACACACACACACACACACACATATATATATATATATATATATATATATATGTATATGTGTGTGTGTGTGTGTGTGTGTGTGTGTGTGTGT
>NC_134818.1:27089678-27092178 GCF_046742065.1 Oratosquilla oratoria | reverse complement strand
TTTTTTTTTGCGAGGGGGGTAGAGCGCTTGGGGGTTGAATGAGTTTTGTTTGTACAAGATGCAGATGTGTCCATTAACTAGGTCAACCCCTTATAAGAGGAAATAAACCCTTTGATGTATGTATATATATATATTTATATATATATATATATATATATATTTATAAGTGTGTGTGTATGTGTGTATGTATTTATATATATTCGTTTCAAATAATGGCAAAAAAATTAGAACAAAATCAGAATGTCCAGCTGGGGTTCGTCATATGGTTCTCTTAGTCTTGTTCCAGTCCTTTCCAGTCATCTTTTAATCTAAAGTCGTCCACTTGTGAGAATTGATAGACATAATAGATTTATCTGTGTAGGAAGGATAACTGTTTGATTTGTTCTTTTATGTGTGTGAAGTGGAATAGGTCATCTTTTACAGGAATTGAATTTTTTAAAGAATGTTTTAGGATACCTCGCCATAAGATATGCTCGCCATTTTGGTTGCTCTTTTATGAATTAGGAACGGTAGTGAATGATCAAGTTATTATGTAAAAGCGCTTGTACATCTCGGCTTGCAAGGCCGTTTAGGTCAGCAAACTAAGTAGACACCTCTCCTTCCTTCTCTTCCATTCCCTGCATCGAGGCCAGGGTGGTTTTGCTTCATTATTTAGGGTTAGGGCGTCATTACTGATGGCGAAGGTCGAAGGGATGGCGGTTCGAACCCTGCCACCGGCGAAATTGAACTAAGGGCATGGTTCATTAAAATCCATGGTACAAAGTCCTCGTAAGGGGCACCGTCCCAGCCTCCCGATAGGGGGGAGTTTGTGGCGTTAAACCATATCATAATCACTTTTCGAAATCCTCAGGACAAAGTGTCCTCCATGTTGGGCTAGTTTAGCCTCTCGAGGTTCTTCGGACAGCTTCTGCAAGTCGTACAGACATGAGTTTTGGGAGTTGGTTGTCTGATCTTGAGTTGTTTAGTAGGTGATTTTGGAAGTTACGAAAGGGGAGGTGTTCCTCAGAGCTAGGTTGGTCATTCCAAGGAGGTAACTTTTTGTCCAAATATAGAAACGTTACATTATTTGGTCTATGTGATGATGGTTGCGGGTTTTTGTGAAAAAAAATTGGAGGCTTGTTGTAGCTGCAGTGATCTTCGGAAATACTTTCATAGTGTCCTCTCTCTCTCTCTCTCTCTCTCTCTCTCTCTCTCTCTCTCTCTCTCTCTCTCTCTCTCTCTCTCTCTCTCTCTCTCTCTCTCTCTCTCTCTCTCTCTCTCTCTCTCTCTCTCTCTCTCTCTCTCTCTCTCTCTCTCTCTCTCTCTCTCTTTTAGAAAGAATCTGAAGCACCTTCCAGTATGTATCTTCATGAAGACAGAAAATTCTCCATCTCCCACATGAATACCTAATCTCAAATGTCTCCAAATTAGAACGATTCTGTCTCAGTTTCTAGTATATGACCATGATGACAGACACTCCTCCTCTTTTTGCACAAACTCGAAGTCACTCGACGAAGTCATTCTTGAAGACCTCTATATGTGAGGCGTCCAGAAACAGAGGGGCATCCCCGCCTCTGTTTCTGGTTTCAAGTTAAGCTCTGTTTCTGGGCACATATGCGATATCGAAGAAAATTTCTCTTTCTCGAGCTCCGAGAACCTTCATGATAGAGGACCCTTGTTGTATGGGAGTCTTGCCAAGTTCGGAAGGCAACAGGTACTTCGAACTCGACTTCGGGGAAAAAGAAAATAAATGTGACCCAATATGTGGAAGTCTTCTTCCCTGTCTCCGTTATTGACTCTGCCATCTCCCCTTTCTTTATTGCTTCGTTCTTTCCCTTGACTTCCGCCTCCCTCTTCCTCCAACCCCCCTTTCTTCTCCCCCTCTTCCCCCCTCCACCTCCCCCCCAGCACACACACCTATCCCTTATCTCCCAGCCAGCCCTCTTCCCCCATCTGTTATTCTTCCTGCTTCTCTCTCTTTCTCTCTCTCTCTCTCTCTCTCTCTCTCTCTCTCTCTCTCTCTCTCTCTCTCTCTCTCTCTCTCTCTCTCTCTCTCTCTCTCTCTCTCTCTCTCTCTTCTACCTTTCCATTACTCTTGAACATCGCTTCGTTCCCTCTCTCTATCTCAACACATCTTCGTTATTTCATTGTTCTTTCTTATTCTTTCTTATTTGATCCTAAATAATTGGTTTGTTGTTTCCTATTCTTGTTAAATATCTTTTTCGTCACTTCTTGATGTTCTAACGAATGCAGTTACCAAGATTTTTAATCTAATGAGAGCATTTTGGTATCTAATAAATCTTAACTAAGTTAAATGGAAAAGGCCATAATAGTAGTTGTAATATTACTTGTACTAGTAGTGGTAACATGATAGTTATAGAAGTAGTTATAACATTAATAGTAGTCGTGGCATTTCCACAAAAACGAAAATCGTGCTTATATGATAATAATGAAAACATATGTATATATGTAATATTCCTCTATTTTGGACAGTCAAACCTATGAAGTGTGCTTATGTGAT
>NC_134818.1:27067178-27082178 GCF_046742065.1 Oratosquilla oratoria | reverse complement strand
CCTCCTCTTCCACCTCTTCTTCCTCCAGCTCCTTCTTCTCCTTGTCCTTCACTCCTTCCTACGTCTCCTCTTCCTCTTCTTCTTCCTCCTGCTCCTTCTTCTCCTTGTCCTTCACACCTTCCTACGCCTCCACCACCTCCTACTCCTCTTCCATCTCCTCCATCTCTTCCATCTCTTTCTTCTCCTTTACGTCTTCATCTTCCTTCTCCTCCACCGCCTCCTCTTCCTCCTCATTATCATTTTCCTCCTTTTCCATGTGTTTTACCTACTCCTTCTCCTACCTCTCCTCCTCCTTGTTCTCCTTCTCCTTCTCCCTTTCTCTCCTTCTCCCCCTCCTCCCCATTCTCCTCGCTCTTCTCGTCTTCTCCCGCCTTCTTCCATCCTTCCTCCTCACCCTCTTCCTGTTCTTCCTTCTTTCGTCCTTCCTCCTCTCCCTCTCCCTCCTCCTTTCCCTGTCCCTCAGCCTCTCCATGTCCCTCCTCCTCCCCTCCCTCTTCCTTCTCTCCCTGTCCCTCCTCCTCTCCTTCTCCTTCTTCCTTTTCTCCCTCTCCCTCCTCCTATCCCTGTCCCTCCTCCGCTGCCCCCTCCTCCTCTTCCTCCTCCCACTCGTGGTCCGCAGCAGCAGCAGCAGCAGCTTTTCTGCCCTGGCACCCAGGCTCGCTCCCCTAATCCCCTTCCTGAAGGGACTCTGGTCAGGCCTCGCCTCCAACTGCTCCCTCGTCGTCTCCTCCAGGTACCTGGCTCCCACCAAGCTCTTCCTGGCCGTCGTATTCCTCGTCGTCGTCGTCGTCGTTGCTGGTTATCATCCTCATTATCATCGTCGTCGTCTTCGTCGTCGTCACCATCGTCGTTGCTGGTATTGATATCGTCGTTATCATCATCCTTACCGTCGTCGTCGTCATCGTTGCTGGTTTTGGTATCGTTATAATCGTCTTCGTCGTTCTCGTCGACGACATCGTCGTTGTCGTCGTCGCTGGTGTTGGTATCGTCGTTATATCATCGTCCTCGTCATTGTCGTCGTCGTCGTTGTCGTCACACCTCTACCACACCTTGACCACCACCTCCACCACCTCCACCACCTCCACCTCCTCTTCTCCGCCATTACTCTCCTCTCGCCTTTCTCAAAAAAACTTCTCTAGATTTATATGCAAACAGATTCCTGCCTCTCACGTCAGGATGAAATCCACATCTCTGTGTGTGCTGCTCTGCGTCTCTGACATCTCTCCGTTCCACTCGAAAGCGTCTTGAAATACAAAGTCTGTACCTCAGCTTTACTTCACCAACAGAAGTACATTTCGGAAGAAAAAGTACTTTTTGATAGCGTGTGTTGGTATTTATAATTTCTAGTTCGTGTATATTTGGGAAAAAGGGGTAAATATGAATAGGAAATTATGAAAACTTGCTTGTGATATTTTTCGTAACAGAAAATTATTATACGACAGTTTTTCTACATTTTTTGTTAGCAAATACATTGACTGCGCGCCAGAAAATGTAGAGGAACTTCTGTTCTCAGCTATGCTGGAATTTTCTCTCTTGTCTGTTAGTTTCTTTTTCTTTTTTCTTTTTTTTCAGAAGCATTACACATGAAACATTTTCTAACGCCTACTCTGTTGTTGGAATATCATGCTTCATACTATGCAGGTTTCGAAGCGCAAGATCAACATTTCGTCCATTCATTGTTTTTCAAAAAGCTCTGCATTCAAGTCACTCTGAAAATTGAGATTCTTCGTTTGAGATCTGTATTCAAGACACAGTAAAGTTAAGATTCTTCCTTTGAAATCGTGCCTCTGTTTTGTGTGTGGATCAAGATCTTGCTCAGATGATGAAGAAATGGTGTTCATTCGAATCGTTGTAAAGATTCTCTTTCATTGTTCGAGCAAATGTCTGCGTACAGTGTTCGATGTATTTTTAGATGTAGTATTTGCTTGATTCAGTAGGAAACAATAGGACATAAGTTTTTTTATGTAATATATTTTCTATATAAAATAAATCATTTTTCTGTGTATAATAATAAAAAAAGGGGGTAGAACTCATGTTTTTCATTAGGCTTCGTATTGAGGATTTATTTCTCAAAATTTTCGAACAATCGCTGGACATGTCACTAACTCATTTAGTTGATTTTATCCATTGAAATTGTATTCTTTATTGCAGTACATGATTATGATTTTTGGAGGAATGTGAATGTCAAAATTAAGGTGTTTTCGTCCACCATTTTTATGACCAGTGGGATTAGTCTTTTGTTTTAGTTGTTACTCTCGTTGTCCAGTTGTTGTTGTTTGTTGATGTTGCTGTTGTTGTAGATGTTGTTGATGTTATATCTGTTGTTGTTGTATTTGTTTTTGTTATTGTCGTTGTTATTGTTGTTGATGGTGTTGTTATTTTGTTGTTATTGTTAGCGTCATCGTTGTTGGCGCTGGTGGTTGAAGTCTTCTTGTAGAAATATGTGCGTGCGTGTGTGTGTGTGTGTGTGTGTGTGTGTGTGTGTGTGTGTATGTGTGTGTGTGTGTGAGTGTGTATGTGTGTTTGCAGTAGACACCAGCCAACCCGAAGTAAAGCCGACCAGTCGCCACGAAGAAGACGGAAGGAAAGGTGAAAAGTGAAACCAAAATGTGTTTTGAGTAAAGGTTGTGGACGACACAAAGGCCAAAAGGTTGGAGTGCAAGCTCGTGCCGGAATTGAAGCAGATGGCATGGAAGAGTAACTCGCCTAGGAGGAGGAGGAGGAGGAGGAAGAGGAGGAGGAGGATGAAGAGGAGGAGGAGGATGAAGAGGAGGAGGAGGAGGAGGCGCGATTTGGACATATGTAAATGGACCGATTGAAGTGAGGCAGACGATCGGTCATTCGACATACAGGATCTACAAACACACACACACACACACACACACACACACACACACACACACACACACACACACACACACACACGCACGCACACGCACATGCACACACACACACATGTATTGAATATTTTCTTTCATTCTCTTGCCACAGTTTCGATATGTTGGCCATTTTTATAACTTCAAGTTTGCGTACTTGTGCGTGTTTATGCGTAAGCGCGCGCGTGTATTATATATATATATATATATATATATATATATATATATATAGAGAGAGAGAGAGAGAGAGAGAGAGAGAGAGAGAGAGAGGGAGGGGGGAGGAGGAGTAGGATTAACCAGGATCACATTAACGGGAGACATGATTAAGACATTAATAATTTTGTGTTCCAGAAGGTAGACAAGCCTCGAAGAAACATTGGACTCCAATAGAACCGTACCTCTCGGTATAGATCGTTTTGTGCCAAGCGTCAGGTGATTCCATTTACTTGAGGACCAAACCTTGAACTGAAAAGGGGTCGGTCGAGACCCCGTTAGGTCTAGGATGTGACTGAATAGAATCACACAACGACATGTTGAGGATTATGTAAACAATGAGGCACTAGTTGGAAAATTACGGGTAACGGTGAAGGCACATTAAGCATTTTTCGGTAGCATGCTACTTGCTTTTGCTCTTTGATTTGAGTCGAAACGGCTTCAGTTACGATCATTTTTTTGTTTTTCAAACGTCCAAATGTCAAATTACTTTTGTCTCATATATTGAGAACCTGAATGACGAACTAAGAGAAGTAGTTAAATCTAGAATACGAATGTTAGACACATTGCTCAGATGTTCTTTTGGAAGTCTAGAATAATGTAACCGAAGTCGTTTCTGCTCAAACGAAGTAGCAAAAGCAAATAGCACGCTAGCCTTGTGTGCCGCCAACATATGCTTTGGTATGAGCAGCGAAGAAGCGGTAAAGACTCAAGTGATTGTGTCTGTTGTGGTCTATTGAGATCCTCCTCGCCTACCATGTCAGCAGTCCATATCTACCATATCCTCATCTACTATATACCATCATACCACATCTACCATATCAGCAAAGATCTTCAACTTTGTTCTCAACGAGTATCCCCACTCATCAGGCACCGAATATAGAATGGTAATATATTAATACCAATTCAGTTTACTCTGTTGCTACAAAGGATATTATAAAATGGTTCACATTTTGATAATTTTATTAAGCTGGTCGAGCGGTTTAGAGCGACGCTACTTGCGGCGGAGGCCGAGATGACGGCAATTTGAAATCTGCCGCCAGCGAGTTGGACCAAGGGCATGGCTCATTAAATTCCACGCTACAAAGTCCCCTGTAAGGGATAACGTCTTAGCCTCCTGATTGGGGGAGTTCGCGACGCTAAACTTAATCACATCGTTAACATCACAGGCAGTTTATGGTGATTCTACACAAGCAGGAATGAAAGTACAGTTACTTTACTGTTATAGACTTCGGCCATCTAAGTACTCCCCCTGGAAGACTTCTTGAGAACCACTGGGAGTTGTTGAGAACCCCAGATTCAGAACTTCCGCCCCAAAGGAACATCCCCTCTTGAACACTCAGGAATCCCCAATGTCCTTGTGAACATGTGTGTATAACATTTTGGTCGCAGAGGTAACAGTAAGATAGTAATAGGACTGGGTGGACACCAAGAAATACAATAATTTTTTTTTTTTTTTTTTTTTTTTTTTTTTTTTTTTTTTTTTTTTTTTTTTTTTTTTTTTTTTTTTTTTTTTTTTTTTTTTGAGACGAAAAAAAAAATCTTGAAGAGTTTTCTAAACTAAAGGAAAAACTGGAATGGGCTGAGTGGGAGCAATCTAGAGGAATTCATAGAAGCTACCCGGAAATGAGAAAGTAAATAGAATTTGAAGAGATACAACAAGAATTTCCTAGAAACGGGAAGTCGGAGTGTTAGTTCAAGTGTCTTGTTTACTAATTGCTTAATAAGAACTAACTGCAGAAACATAAGAGGTCAACAACCAAAGATAGTTTGAATAACTGGAACCTTGCTGTTAACCCTTTTACTGCGGAAGGGGTTTATCCCAGCTGATTAAAATCACCTGACGGCAGGTAGAATAAATAACGAAATAAAATGCAGCGAAAGTGTTAATATATGCTGAAGATATGTCTAAGCCTTTTACCTTGGAGAGGGCATCCTCTCAACAGAATAAAATCGTCTGGCGGCGTCTAATCGCAAAAGGCAGTGAAGAAGCTATAACGGTGGTATTCTTAGAAACATATTTTCTAATATAAATCTTATATGAATCCTTGAAAGGGAAAGATTTATATTAGGAAATATTTTTTAAGAATACCACCGTAAGAATCTTACGGTGGTATTCATATAATATATATATATATTTTTTTTTTTTTTTTTTTTTTTTTTTTAAGAATATCATCGGATAGTACAAGTTCCAAGATGAACAACCAGAGCTTTAGAAAGAAAAAAATATTATTCTTGCAGAACAAAAATTTATAGGTTTAACCCAAAGAGCATAGACTCAGAACCATAACATGAGCATGAGGAGGTGGGCATTGGGAGCATATCCGTGTGAGCATGGGAAGGGGGTGGGGAGCCTCAGAGTAAAGGTGAGGAAACAGGCCGAAGCTGCGAGCAACTCAAGTAACAACTCGACCAGAAGCTCGAGTGTCGAGGCTCGCAGATCGAGATGAAGGGAAATTCAGCTCGACTCGTGATGATGTGGTGATTCTTGTGATAATGGTAATGTTACTACTACTGCTACGATTGTTTCGACTAGCACTAAAATTATAAATGATACTGATGGTTCTACTAGTACTACTGCTACTACTACAACTATCACCACCACTACTACCACCTCGTATACTGCTACCTCTACTACTACTACTACGACTATTGCTAATGATAATGATAATAAATATATTAGCATGAGTACTAGTGGTAGTAGTAGTAGTAATAGTAGTAGTGGTAGTAGTAGTAGTAGTAGTAGTAGTAGTAGTAGTAGTAGTAGTAGTAGTAATAGTTATGATAATAGGGTGGCCATTGATAGTTGTGGTATGAGAAATAATAGGAGTAATAATAGGTTAGAAAGTTACCAATATAACTAGTAAGACGAGTTTCAGTATCGCTCGGCAATACAGAGAGTGATTATTATAACTAATATTTCTTACCCAAAAACCAGTGTTTCTATCCTCGAGGACAAAAGAAGATTTTTTTTTTTTTGTCTCCAGTAATAAAGGAACGATGCGTGACTCTGGTCCATAAAGGTGTCACTAAGATTTCTCAGTTTTTGACTGCATGAAATATGCAGTCAATACACCAAGGCGGGGATCGGCAAATTAATGATCAGCATATGCAGGGTGAAGGATGGCAGAGAGGAGGAGGAAGAAGAGGAGGAGGAGGAAGACGAGAAAGAGGAGGAGGAGGAGGAGGAGGAAGACGAGAAAGAGGAGGAGGAAGAGAAAGAGGAGGAGGAAGAAGACGAGAAAGAGGAGGAAGAAGAGGAGGAGAAGGAGGAAGAGAAAGAGGAGGAGGATAGGAAGAGGACGAGAAAGAGAAGGAAGAAGAGGAGGAGAAGCAGAAGAAAGAGGAGGAGAAAGAAGAGGAAGAGAAAGAGAAGGAGGAAGAAGAGGAGGAAAGGAAAAAGGAAGGGGAGGAGGAAAGTAAAGAGGAGTAGGAGGAGGAAGAGGAAGGGGAGAGTGGTCCAGTGGCTGCAATTTGGACGGGGCTAATTTTGTATTTGATTTTCCGGTTGTCATATCTGGGCCGGATCCCGTGTCCTCTTCAAGGCCGAACTGGGAGTTCGCCGAGAGATCAGTTCCTCTCAGTTCGACTCGTCATCAGGTTGAGGTCTTCGTCGTCTTCTTGGGGCTCCCAGGAGCTGGAGTCTGGCCGAAGAAGCCCGGGCAAGGGTGGGGAGGGGGGGGGGATACCCTCGTTTAAATGGAATCGTCTTGTGGGTTCCCCCTCGAGCTGAATAAATTCGTCTGGCGGCTCTCAAGAAAAACTTTCAAGGTTATGGAAGCAGTGAATGAATGAAGTGATGGGTTTAAGTCCTGTTCCCCGCAAACGTGGTTCTTTTCGACTGATTAAATTGCTTGACGGTAAGAAGAAAAAATTCATAAGGGGCTAATAGTGCTGAATGGGGTTATTGTCCTTATGAGAAGAAGTAGGCGGAGCGGGGGTTGAGTTTCGAAGCGTCCACAGAATCTTTCAAATTGGTCCAAAAGTCAAAAGGTTTTAGTACTGAGTCGATGTCAAATGATTTAAATCAATGGCGGAGGGATTCCCCGAAGATTAAGAAACAGCGTCTCATAAGTGGGAAGAAACGCCTTGAGAACGCTTGGTCGAGAGTATCCTGTGGTCATGACAGTCATCTAAAGGCGTTAAACTCCTGTTGAGGTTAACCTCGAGGATAATCGTTTTTGTCAGTTAAAGAGATCACAAAAGAAAGAAAATTAAAACAAAGACTTTCATTACATTAAAACTGACGCTTTTAACTTCATCCATCCATACGTGTAATCACTCCAGAACTATACACTTTATATATAATTTTCGAAACGTATTCAAAGACATATAGTTTTGTGTTTACAGGTAAATATCTAACTGTAATGATTTTTGTAAGAGATTTGGTATCACGTCTCGGAGCATTCATTCAGAGGAAATCGGGATAAAACGTAAGAAGCAACAAAATAAACAAAGCATTTCCTCCATTTTCGTATCAATGCCGTCGACACAAGGCGGCTGTAGCAGGGTAGATACGGAGAAAGAAAGAGGGTTGGTGATTTCTTGTCCTTTATTTGGTTAGGTCAGAACTGGTTTTACAAGCTGATTATTTTATGCAAGCTATGGTGGACCCCGAAGTCGTATATATACCGCGAGGGCAAGCCCCCCGTGGCGCATAATTATACCTTATTCCATTGGGTTGGGTCAGGCCAGTGATTCAGCGTCGGGTCACGCTGACCAGGCATGGGCGGGTTACGATTGAGCGTCAGGTCACTCGTCCATCCCGGTGCGCGTCACCTGGCCTCTTCTACGCGGCAAAGGCAAGAACCCTGGAAGTCAAACATGAATTTCTTAGTTTGGAATATGTAATTTTATTCATTACCACAGCTTGTCGTACCCTTGAGGACACTCAGATCTGACCCACCGTGCACCAGAATTGTCGAAATGTGTCTTTGTTGGGATTTTTTTTTTAGCTATTAATTATATATATATATATATATATATATATATATATATATATATATATATATATATGTATAATTTTAAGAAAATGTAAGTTTAATAAGGTATGGGCCAGTTCTGTGTGTCATTAATATTGCCATGTGGGACTAAATATTTCTTATCAATCCTTTGACGTTGAAAAGGAAATGAATATGTAATTTTCTAGAATATTGATAACTGAAGTTAGTATAGATTAACTTTATAAAATCTGAATAAAGATGATTGGCCACTAATCTAGAAATTAGTGTGTCATTAATAACCGTACTTGATATTGGTATAAATTTGTATCATAGACATATTAGTCATACTAGATTCTTCTATTCGAAGAGATAGTATTTAATCCTTTAATATTATTCTTCTCAAAATTTCAAATAAATTTTACTTGTTCTTTGAAATAATTTTTATTTTCGATAAATTCACTTTAGATGATTATAATTTGCATATATTTTCGTTACAAGCAGATATATTAGAATACTGTAACCTTATGATATTTCTGTCCCTCAGTTTAGTAGTTGAGTATTTTGTTTGGATTCAGCCCATTTTGCTGCAATACGTTAAATAAATACGAATAAAAAAACCTGAAATAATATTTATGCAAACCATCAAAGAAAAAGTCATGAAGCTTTTCCAAAAACAACAACAAAAATGTAATATCCAAAAATAGAATAGTTTTTATCTAAAACCTCATGCAAGCAGAAATGCATTAGGGGAAATCCTCTGAGGAAGTTAAGAGGCTTTCCCCCCACCAAAAAAAAGATAAAAGTAAAAAACCGTAAATAGAGTATTTTGATGCAGAAACACACGCAAGCAAAAAAGCGTTGAAGAGAAAGAAAAAAAAAAGAAAAAAAGAAAAACAGGCGCCACCACTTAAGCCATTGATGCAGTAAACAGATCCGAAATAAGTCTCGTATATTGTCCCTTTGATACTTTCTTTGATACCGAGTTTGTCTTTTTCTTTTTTCTTTTTCTTTCGTCCTCTTTTTCTTATCTTCTATTTTTTCTTTTCTTTTATTCTATTTCTACTTTCTTTTTCTTTTCTTTCTCTTTTCTTTTTTCTTCTTTCTTTCTTCGTCTTTCTTTCATCTTTCTGTTTTCTTCTTCTTTCTTTCCACTTCTTTCCTTCATTCTATATTTCTTCTTTCATCTTCTTTCTTTCATTCTACTCTTCTTTCTTTTCTTATTTCTTCTTTTTCATTTCCGGAGACCTCACTATTTATTTTCCTTTGGCTCTGACGAAATCTGTATTATCTCTGAACTCACAAATTCCTTCGGAACGAAGATATCATTTAAGGGTTTTATTCTGGTTAATGGCAGCCGCCTCACTCTCTCTCTCTCTCTCTCTCTCTCTCTCTCTCTCTCTCTCTCTCTCTCTCCCTCTATCTCTCTCTGCCCCCCCCCCTCTCTCTCTCTCTCTCTCTCTCTCTCTCTCTCTCTCTCTCTCTCTCTCTCTCTCTCTCTCTCTCTCTCTCTCTCTCTCTCTCTCTCTCTCTCTACCCTCCCACATCCCCAAAGCAGCCAGCAGCAGTACTCCCGCCCTTCCGTAGATCTCTTTGAGATGAAATGTTGGACTGTTGTCTGTGTTGTATTACGATGGTCCATTTATATATAAACGGCAAGGAGGAGGAGGAAGAGGAAAAGTCGAAGGAGATGTGAGATCAGTCGCCGGTTATCAGCCTTCCACAATGGAACAAACCTGTTTTCATTTATGCACTCGATTAGTTATTCTGTATTCCGGTGACTGGCACTTGCCCTGGCAGTATTCAGTGGGTGTATGTGTCAGTATATATATATATATATATATATATATATATATATATATATATATGTGTATACATATATATATATATATATGTATATATATATGTGTATATATATATATATATATATATATATATATGTATATGTTGACTATATTATGACAAATAAGACTGAAGGTGGAAGAAGCAAACGAGGAGTAATGGGAGAATTCCACGCTTTAACGTTTCGACCTGCAGGGCTTTGTGATCAAGGCCCTGCGGGTCGAAACGTTAGAGCGTGAAATTCTCCCATTACTCCTCGACTGCTTCTTCCACCTTCAGTCATATATATATATATATATATATATATATTTACATAAGTATATGTATGTGTATATATACATATATATATGTATTGATAAGTATTTTAGACAAAATATTTGGATGATGGAGAACATAAACACAGGGGAAGGCTCGGAACCCTAAACACTCTAACGTTCTACGCGAACGAAACGTTAGAGTGTTTAGGGTTCCGAGCCTTCCCCTGTGTTTATGTTCTCCATCATCCAAATATATATGTATGTATGTATACTTAGGGCGCAGGTTTTCTTTCATACACACTGAAATGAACACCACACCATTTTCACTATTATTAATTTTCTTCTTAGTATTTTCAAGTTTCCTCACTAAGGTTCTAATCTTGGGAGGATGAGCGGAAACGAACTTTCCAAAGTTCTCCATTTTAATTAAGACTGTTCGGCGTTTAGACTGCAAGGAGTCATTATCAAGATACAAATACAGTTCAGACAACACAATTATACAGATATGTTACATGGTCACAGAATAAAGAAGAATGCTACACTCTTGGTGTCATGCACGACATTTAAACCTACGAAGATCTCACTCTGTTTGACCTTCTCAGGGCTTGAGGAGGGGGAGGGAAAGGTGAGGGAGGGAGAGTTGGAGTCGGTGTAAGATGAGGGAGGGAGAGTTGAAGTCGGTGTAAGGTGAGGCGAGCTAACATGCCTAGGTAGGTTAGATACTACATGTCGCGTGGAGCTATTAAAAAGGGAAATAGCAGAAATCATATTGGCCTGTATATTAATAACAGGAGACAATTCTCTTATATACACAGCCTCTAACATTTTCAGTTCCTTAATGTCGTTACATTGAGCTAGAACTTCAGTGTTATGAACAACGGTTGCTCTATCCAACACAGACTTGTGATAATGTTCAAAATTATTTTTAATGGCTCCCTGTTGGAGGTGGAGAGTTAAACGCCTGCTAAGGCTGCATGTCGTAAAACCAACATAGCTACGAGAAAAGAGCTCACAGTCTCCAGAGGTACAATTAAACCTGTAAACTACGTTGGTTTTCGACAGCATCCCAGAATTGCCAGACAAATAATTTTTGAGAACTAGGGAACTAGTGCGTTTTTTTTTCGTTTTTTTTTTTTTTTAATATCGCTAAACTAGTGCGTTTTTTATATAAGATATCACCAAACGCAAGACATCATTTTCATCCACCGGTTTACAATTTCGAAAAACAATGTCTTTAATGCATTTCTCATCTTCCCGGTATGCACTGCTGAAGATATTCTTATAAAAAGAAATGTTGATGATGTTATTGTGGTGAGAGGTATGGTTATTCAAACTACTGTCAAGCAGTTTATTAGTAATGCTGTCAAGGTCTGTGGTGGAATAACCGTTATTCACTAACAGCTGTCGTAGGTATTGTAGTTCTGAGTGGAGTGAATGCCAGGACGAGCAAACCTTAATCGCCCGCCGCACGTATGCCTTAACACCTCTTTTATACTCAACCGTACATTCTCTCTCACCGTTCATGTATTTCACAGCATTGGTGGGCTTGCGGTAAAGAGAAGTGATGAAATCATCAGATGACGCGTCCACCATTACACCAAGAAACGGGAATATATGTATATATATATATATATATATATATATATATATCGAAGTATAAGCCTGGTGACTTCCTTAGTAGGCTGAGACTTGCCCGTCGACTACTGTGAAAAAGAAGAAAAAAATCATAAAGTTACAAGTTTGAGAATATGTAAATTGTGTCTCATGGAGCTCCGCAATCATCGCCTGCTTATCGCTTCGCGTGTTCGCCCAACCCTCCCTCACCCCCGCCTTTCCCTTCCCCTCCCCGTCCCTCCTTTTCCTTTTCTTTTCCCCTTCCTCACGCGCCTTTCCCTTCCCTTACCTTCCTTTTTTCTCTTCTTCTCTTTACTCTCTTTCATTTTCCTTCCCTTCCTCCTTCTCCTCTTCCCTTCCCTTTTCTCTCCTGTTCATCCTCCTTTCACCTTCCCTCCCTTTCTCTTCCCCATTGCTCTAAGTCAGCGACTGACAGCGCATCAAGAAGTCAGCGAGAATGTCAGCTGCAGGACCGGAGTCTGGGAACAAAACGCGAATCAGGAAAAGTCGTCATTTTGAAGGAGACGCGGCGATAACCAAGTAGGAATTTAGTCTCTAATCGACCCAGTAAGATTTAGATAAAGTTCAGAAAATATCCTTTTATTTATTTATCTTGTTTATAAGTTGACTCGTGTAATATTTACTTATATATTCATTTGTTTGTTTATTCACTTATTTATATATTTATTTATATTAAAAATCCTGTGTGACATAAGGTGTGAACTTGCAAAGACGTGAGTATCGCCGACTAATGTAAACACGACATTACGCTCAGTAGCTATTCTGGGAGATACCTGGAAAGCTACGTGCTGTTATTCAATGCCAGTCCTAAAATTCAGCGTTTGATATCGAGAATCATTTAATTGTATTCACTGATGACACGTGTTCAATTAGAGGAGAAGAGGCTTTCGTATAATACTTAAGCAAAGTACTGTTGGAACAAGGACAAAAGCAAAGCGGTATTCAGTGCATAGTGACGTCATGTCGTCGATGCTTTTTATCTAAATGGATGGGCGCGGGTTCATGAGCGAACGAAAATTTGCAGAACGAACGATAAAGTAATAATCCTCTGTTTGCATTTTCATTTTTCAACGTGAGGTTTAATTGAGGAACGCATTAGGAAAGTAGTGAGTGAAACAAAAAGATGTAAGTATATGTCCATTCATTCATAATGCGTATTACAAAATGACTTTTTGGAATCTGATGATGGACTCAAGGATATTAAGATTGCATTAAGTTCTTATTAAAAGAAAATTTTAGCGTTCAACTCTTCCTTTGAAGATGTGCTAATATAATAGTGTAACATTTATTGAAGCGAGCAGCAATTGTTTGATTTTAGAAACATACTAAACGTAACGAAAATTTTCGTCGAAAGTGCATATATATAAAAATGCAGATATTACAAGAAATGTCGTTCAATTATGTACGAAAAGTAATGAGAATTTGAAGCTTTGTGTGGCTCGAAAGAAATTATCTTCTTCTACTTCTTCGGTTACAACCTCTTCGTGTCATTCAAATTTTCTCCTCCTTCTTCTTCTCCTACTCCTCCCCTCCTCCTCCTTCTCCCCTCCTCCTCCTTCTCCACCTTCTCCTCCTCCTACTACTACTACTACTCTCCTCCTCCTGTTCCTCCTCCTCCTTCTCTTCCTCCTCCTCCTCCTCCTCCTCTTCCTCCTCCTCTTCCTCCTCCTCCCTCATCTTTTTCATACCCAAACTCCCACTCCTTCTCCTCCTCCTCCTCCTCCTCCTTCACCCCCCTCCCCTCCTCCGTACCCATTCCCCCTCTGTTTCCTTTCATTTTTTAAAAACTGAGTGTTGTTCTCTTTCACCTCTTCCTGCTCTTCCTCCTCTCTCTAATGCCTCCTCCTCCTCCTCCTTCTCCTCCATTCCTCCTCCTAACCCCTTCCCCCTCCATTTATACTTTTTCACTGACTGTTGTTATGGTTCCCTTCCTCCTCCTCCTCCTCCTCCTCCTCCTCCTCCTCCTCCTCCTCCTCCTCTTCCTCCTCCTCTCCCTCGTCCCCGTTCCCGTTCCCCGCGGGACCTTTGCTCAGTCACTATGGCTCATGTCGCCCTTGGGAGTGTCGGGTTTAAAAGAAGAAGAAGAAGAATGGGAGGAGGGGAGAGAAAGAGAGAGAGAAAGAGAGAGAGAGTGAAAGAGAGAGAGAGAAGAATGAATGAAGTAAAAAAGGGAGAAGAATGAGAGAGAGAACTAGAGAAGAGGTAAGAATTTGAGAGAGAGAGAATGAGAAAGAGAGAAAGAGAGAAAAGAATGAAAGAAGTAAAAAAGAGAGAAGAATGAAAGTGAGAACTAGAGAAGAGGGAACAATGAGGGAGAGAGAAGGATGAAAGAGAGAGTTGAGGAAATGCCAATGTAGCTCACTGTTTTTCTATCCTGCTGAGATGATTGCGCAGTTTCTACTTCCTCCTCTTCCTCCTCCCCTCCTCCTCCATCTCCTCCTCCGCCTCCTCCTCCTCCCCCTCCTCCTCCATCTCCTCCTCCCCCTCCTCCTCTCCTCCTCCCCCTCCTCCTCCCCCTCCTCCTCCATCTCCTCCTCCCCCTCCTCCTCCATCTCTTCCTCCTGTTCGTCGTCGTCCTTGATCTCTTTGACCTCGAAGATGAGTTCCACGAGGTCAAACTGGGTCACGCCCCCCGGGGTGCGTCCTGACCTCAGGTCACTTGGGGTCAGCATTGGAGGGAGGTTTTCATGCATCACAAAAAGACACAAAAAGAAAGAAAAAATTATTGAAGACATCCAAAACTGGCCCATGCTATATTTGAACTATGCAGATTTATTTTTCGGTGGTAATTATTTGATTATGCTTTTATGCACAGAAATTCTTCTTATGATATTTTTTTTCTCTTTGGTTGAAATTTCGTTAAGATGTTTTTGATTAATTTTTATATTACTTGTTCTGTTCTATTTTGCTTTATTTTATTTTATTCTGTTTATCTTATCTTTATTATCATTATTATTTATTCATCTATCTATTTTTTTTACTTGGGAGCTGCTGTGACAATGCATCAAACAATCATTCATTTCTCTGGTGATTTTAGCATTTCATAGTTTATACATTATTATGTCATCCGGAAACATTTTTGTACTACTACTACTACTACTAGTAGTAGTAGTAGTAGTAGTAGTAGTAGTAGTAGTAGTAGTAGTAGTAGTAGTAGTAATGGGAGACAGATCATGATTGCTTTCACTACAAAGTTCCACGAGGATGGAGGTCATAAAAAATAGTAGTAGTAGTAGT
>NC_134818.1:27057178-27062178 GCF_046742065.1 Oratosquilla oratoria | reverse complement strand
TTTCCATCTGTTCCAGGCTTTGTCTCTTTTGTCCTTTAACTCCCTACAACTTTTGTTGTACCAGATTTTTACATATTCTTTTTCTTGTTTTTGTCTTGGGACATACTTTTCCACTCCTTTTTTGTAAATTTTTGTCAAAATATTCCATTTCTCTTCCACTGTTGTTTCTTCTTTGTATATTTCTTCCCAGTTTTCTTGTTGGAAGAATTCTCTTATTTTATCAAAGTTTGTTTTTTCATACATCATTCTTCCTTTTCTATATTGTTCATTTCTTTTCATATATTTTTCTTCATTAAGTTCCAGTTCAATCAATATGTGGTCACTTTTACCTATTGGTGTTTTATATTCAATCTTGTCCACTATTCTAGGTTCAGATGTAATTATTAAGTCTAGTCTCGATGGTTCTTCTTCATTTCTATACCTAGTGTTCTCTTGTATCCATTGTGTCATTGAATGGTCAGTAATCATCTCAAGTAGAGCATTTCCCCATGAGTCATCACCACTCTTTACTGTCATTTCTTCCCAGCAGATTTCTTTGCAATTAAAGTCGCCCATCATAACTATTCTTCCTCCGTCTTCCATTATTTTAGTTAATGCTATCTTTGTGTCCTCTAACATACTTTTATGTTCACTCTCCTCCCATGAGGCTGTTTTCGGAGGCACATAATTGATCACAAATTTTCTGCTCTTCTTATCTCGGTCTTCCACTTCTATCATAATCATCTCTACTGTATTCTTTCCATATATGACACCTTTCACGTTTATATCCTTCTTAGTCAGGAACATAACTCCACCCCCTTGTTTTTTCACTCTGTTTCTAATCCAATAATTGTATGTATCATGTCCTACACTGTTGGGTGGTAGTGGGCCTTTTAATTTTGTTTCTACAATTCCCATTATGTCCGGTTCTTTTTCTTTCAAATAATCATTCAGTTCATTCAATCCTGTTATCAATCCATCTATATTTGTGTAAGACACTCTTAGTTTTCTGCCACTTCCATTGTATTCTCTGTTTCCCTTATGTTTTTCTTTAGTATGTCGAACTGCTTTATTTTCATGTTCACTACTCTCCAATAGAATCTCTCTTTCTCTGACTCCGTTCTTTCCTCGTTTTTTGCCTTAGCTTCAATTCTTTTCTGCTTTTCTGCCTCTCTTTCCTCCTTATTCATTTCTCTTTTTATCCATACCTTTTTATATTGATCATTTGTTGCTAGTTTCCCTGTCTTGGATAGAATTTTCTCTGCTGTTGTTTGTGACCTGAATTTAATCTTAATTGGTCTGGTCTTATCTGTACTATATTTTCCGAGTCTGAATTTTTCCTCAATTTCCTTTATAATTTCTGGTTCATCTTCCTGGACTAATTTTAGTAAACTGCTTACTCTTTCATTTTCCTCCTTGATTCTTGCAGTTCTATCTGGGTTATGTTTCTCTTCCATTCCTAATATAATTATACATTTCTTTTTGTCAGCTAATTCTCTTACTATATTCTCCTTCTGTCTCATCACTTTAATAACTGAGTCTTCATTATGTTCTTTCAATTGCTGTTTGACTATGTCAGTGAATGAAACCTTATTCCCTTCTTGAGTTATTCTCCAATTTTTAGCTTCTGTAGCTAGTTTCTCTCTGTTTTCATTACTATTCTTCTTCAATTTCTCATTCTCCTCCTTTACATTTCCTAACTGTCTTTTTAGGTCCTCTATTTCTTCAGTTAAGTTTCTGTTAGCCTTCTCTAGTTGTTCCAACCTTTCAATTCTTTTAAAAATGGAGTCTACGTTACCTAACTTACGCTCCAAGTCCTCGATCACCTTATCAACTCTCTCCTCTAGTCTTATCAGTCGGGGGGGGGGGGTTGTGTCCCCCCCACCCTCTTTAAATCCCTGGAACATATTCTCGTCACTTTCTTCTGTATTGCTCCTCTCTATACTTCTAATCTTTACATTTTTATTAGACATTTGATCCTCGCTAAGTCTTTTGTTTACCTTCCGCTTGTCTGGCTGGTCAAAGTCTACTCCCTCCTCATTTCCTTCCATTTCCCTCAGTAATCCCTCCCCTTTTCCTCTTTCCCTACGTTCCCACTACTCCACGAGCAATTTCCCCCCCACCCTGCAAAAACACTAGGCACTTCTCTTTGCGTTGGGATCCACAGACTTCACTTTTCTTCAGAACGTCTTCTAAGCCGTCCATTCGTTGAAGTGTGTGTGTGTGTGTGTGTGTGTGTGTGTGTGTGTGTGTATGTGTGTGTGTGTGTGTGTGTGTGTGTGTGTGTGTGTGTGTGTGTGTGTGTGTGTGTGTGTGTGTACACAGCCATTAAGAGTAATATCGTGATTTCAACTTTGATGGGACAAAAAAAACCATCGGAGTGAAAAAATCTACATAGTCCTACACAATGTTGAAGAGACCAAACAACGCTACATTACCTTGTGTGAACCTTTGACTCTAGAATTACTACGTATTAGAATGATTTTTGTCTGTTTCACTAAATTTATATGTTTCTGTATGTCTGTTTCTTGTTTCTGAAACTTCCTCTCTATTTCTGTTGAAGTCTCCAAAACTTCTCTCGTAAGTCCGTTTGCAATGAAATCTACATTTGGTGTCTGAGTCTGTCAGATTCTGCCGGAATCTGACGGAGTCCTCGTTTTTCACCTAACCGGACTTTCTGTCAAACTCCCTCTGGCCTCTCTGTCAGAATCTGTCAGAATCTGTCAGAGTCTCTCGGAGTCTGCTAGTCAGTCGGGTTCTGTCGTAGCCCACCGGAAGCTATCGGGATTTGTTCGAGTGTGTCGGAATCTGTTGGAATATGTCGGAGTTAATTGAAGTCTGAGTCCTTTTGTTGACGAGTCCAGAATTCCTGACAAGAAGGATTTCTCTTCCCCTATATATATATTTTTTTTTTCTGGTTCCTCATACTGAATTTTCTGTCGGACTCTCCATGACACGATTGGCCTGTCTGTCAAAGTCTGTCAGAATCTACAAATCAATCAGCAAGTCGGAATCTGTCGAAGTCTAATTGAATCTGTCCTAGTCATTCGGAGTGTGTGTGATTCACCATGGTCTCAGATCACGTGTTGGATTCGTGATCAACAGCTATTTCCCTCACGGAAGAGAGCTCAGAGCTCATATATGACCGATCTAGGGGTAATACTGTGGCCTTACACGCACATACACACCCAACTCCCTGCCCACGAGAGTTGGAATAACGACTCGCACCGCAGCGATACTGAAATTATTTCAGCTCTGGGCGGGATTCGAACCCGGACCTCTGTAGTGGCAGTCGGGAACTCTACCAACCTTGCCACGTGTGTGTGTGAGTGTGTGTGTGTGTGTGTGTGTGTGTGTGTGTGTGTGTGTGTGTGTGTGTGTGTGTGTGTGTGTGTGTGTGTGTGTGTGTGTGTGTGTGTGTGTGTGTGAAATATCCTTACTGGTTTCAGTCTATATAAGGGAAAAAAAGCGTAAAGACTAGTTTACATCTTCAATGAATAATGCATTAGGGCCACAGATTGAGTGTTTATTGGTCCATTCATCCTCCTCTTCACATCAGAAAATTCCGGGAAATCGAGGGAGAATCTTCATGTCTCATTTTTCGCAAACAAATCGACGTTGATGAACTTTTTTTGCGAAAAAATCAATGAATCGACATTTCTTGGAAGTAGTCTGAAGGTCGTTATCACACTGGGCTATTTTTCCTTCGACTTTTGGAGAAGATTTATAGTCGGGAAGGATTCCGATGTGCTGATATAATATGTATGAAGTACATTACTGTGTTAAGATTAGGGTTCCTAGCTGAGTAGGCTATGTATTTTCACCCTTCTCTTCCTCCTCCTCTTCCTCCTCCTCCTTTTCCTTTTCCTCCTCCCCCCTCCTCCTCCTCAACTCATTATATTCCTCCTCCTTTTCCTCCCCCTCCCCCTCCTTCTCCTTCTCCCTTCCTTCTCTTCCTCCTCCTCCTCCTCCTCCACCACTACCTCCTCCCTCGTCCTCCTTCCTCACCCTCTCTTTCTTCTTCCGGTGACACCAGAGTAGATCAAGATGGTAGCCATTGTACTCAAAATGAACGCATCTCATTTTTTTTAGTAGTCCGTTTTCATTACTTACTTAGAGTGAAGATTGTGGGGCGAGTGTCTGGCGGTTCAAGGCAAAAAAAAGAAAGAAAAAAAAAATAAATAAAAGCGTTTAGAACAGTGATGGAAAATGTATTTTTCGCATTTAAATACAAAACAGGATTTCCGTGCTCTCACATGACCGAAGAAAGGTACCTGGGGGGAGGGAAGCGTGGAGTGTAAGTAATAAATTGTCGAGGAAAAGGAAATGATCTCTTAAAATCTGCCTCCGAGGTGAAGCGTGGATATTCGCTTCGTACGCATGCGCAGTCGTAGCCTCCGCCAGGCGATATTAGATGACTCAAGGTGCCTGAGCTGCAAGGGCCAGAGTGTCATCAAGTCGCCCCGGATGCGCCATAAAGAAGGCAAAGAGGGAAGTAAATGAAAACCACTGCGGGCTCGGTGCCACTGAGTGCCAATATCAGGCCCCGGGGTCTCTGCGGGAACGCCGTTTACATGCCCTCGGCACAAGACGCTTACGTATGCGGGGCCGGGAGGGGAGACTTATAGTGGGGTGCCACAGGGTTCGGTCTCGGTTACCGTCGGCCTCGGTTACCGTCGGCCTCGGTTACCGCCGGCCTTGGTTACCGTCGGCCTTAGTTACCGTCGGTCTCAGTCACCGTCGCCCTCTGTTACCGTCGGTCTCGGTTACCGTCGGCCTCGGTTACCGTCGGTCTCGGTTACCGTCGGCCTCGGTTACCGTCGGTCTCGGTTACCGTCGGCCTCGGTTACCGTCGGTCTCAGGTGCTGTCGGCCTCGGTTACCGTCGTGAAGGTGGGGTAGGTTGTTATGCGTTATGACTGCCTTGTTCTCGCGATGACAGCGGTTTTCTCGAGTCCTCGAACAGCACGATTACATTCGAGACTTTGTACAGTTGGGTTTACTTGTATGTACTACAGTGTC
>NC_134818.1:27052178-27054678 GCF_046742065.1 Oratosquilla oratoria | reverse complement strand
TAGCCAACGTTCCAGGATATGGTTATATTTTCGTAAATGATCTTTATTGATTTAGGGATTTAGAGAAGCACTTTATCCAAAACTGAGGTAATGATATCTTAACAACACTTGTATAAAGTCAAATATGAAACTAACATAAAACTGGCATGGTGTGTGGCATGTCGGTTGCCAGTGGTATGTAGGTTTGTTTAGTGATTAGAACTCTCCTCTATTTATGTCAAAAAGAATAGGTACAAATTCCGAGCTTTGGTGTGCATCAGGTTTGTATATTCGCAGTTGTATTTGAACTATTCCCCCTTCTCTCTCTCTCTCTCTCTCTCCCTCTCTCTCTCTCTCTCTCTCTCTCTCTCTCTCTCTCTCTCTCTCTGTGTGTGTGTGTGTGTGTGTGTGTGTGTGTGTGTGTGTGTTTGTCTGTGTCTCTCTCTATGTCTCTCTCTCTCTCTCTCTCTCTCTCTCTCTCTCTCTCTCTCTTTCTCTCTCTCTCTCTTTCTCTCTTTTCCAGCGCTTCCATTTGTCAGTTTTCCCCCACCAGAGGTCGTTGAGTCATTGAACACGATTTAATCCTCCCCATGGGGAAAGTTGTGTAGTTAGTTCAAACTGTGGCAATGAATTGCTACATCTGCCTCTCGCCCACGCTCGAGTCCTCCACATCCACTCGGGGGCCAATCTAACTTTGCTGAGAAGTTAAGCTCACAATTGTACTAAAGAGTGTATGGGATTGATTTTACGAGTACATACGAAAGCGACCACCACATGTTTAATAATATTGTCCAATAATTCATATTGAACAGAAATAAGTAAAGTTCACACTTTACTAAACAGTGTATGGGATTAATACATGCAAAAACGATCGCCACACGTTCCTTAATTCATATTGAACAATAATAATGACATTGTAAGGATAATATTCAATAAGTCACATCAGGTGGGGAGGATATTATGTTACATTGGTGATGTGGTTGTTTAGTTTTATTTAAATATTTCCAACATTGATACATTTACATAGCCCAGTGGGAAGTAAAAAAAATTTTTATTAAGTGAAGTTTTTCAAGTGTGTACTCAAAAGAACTTGAACAAGGAGAACGCTGTAAATTTGGTAAAGGTTCCATCCTCACATGGTGTTTTTTGACCATTCTGTCGGCAATTGCCATTTTAAATCAAACTCCAATTATTAAGTACGTAGTTAATGAAGTTGTATCTACGTAACCTGGGATTGTATAGTAACTCTGTTTTCTTTCCCAGGGGAGTGGGTCGGCGGGGGAGAGGAATAAGGAAGAAGGGAATGAAATGTCAGGAGGATATGAGCATAAAGCAAAATTATTTGAAGGATCAAGAGAAAATATCAGATAGAAATATATGTTAGACAAATGTGAAGAAATATCGGGGAAGCGATTTGCAGGAGTGAAATAAGGCAAGGACGGAGGAGAAAAGAGTAGAGAGGAAGAAAAGAGAGGAGAGGAGAGGAAGGGTAAAAAGAGAGGTGAAAGGTGAGCAGGGAGGGCGGGACGGTTTCAGATGACAAGGGTATTTCCTAGACAGACATGTTAGCGATATAGGTTGTGCATGTACACACACACACACACATACACACACATACACACACACACACACACACACACACACACACACACACACACACACACACACACACACACACACACACACACACACACACACACAAACATGCACGCACTTGCACGCATGCATCCATGCACACACTATCTCTTGCATTGGTTGACGTATTTCTAACTTTAATATATCTAGTTTATTATAACTATTAATTTATATCGAGGTTGTTATTGTTCGGGCGTGATTCCTGATTTGCCCACCTATCGTAATTCTTTGATCATCAAGAACAGATTGATAATATAAGATCAAGAGAAGGAGCAACTGGAAAGTGATGTGGACCAAGTGAATAAATCAAAGCGCTCTAAGCCCAGTAAGAGATGAACGTGACTGCAAACTGTAGGAGACCCGTGTTGCACTAAAGGTCATAGTCTTATTCACTTTCACTCGTTGGGTGCTGTGTAACGCGTTTTTTCTAATCTGGTGAAGATTTTATGTATGGATGCATATACTAGAAGCACCTTCCTTCTTATAAAATGGGTAGCTTCATTAGGGAACTGCAGTCTTGTTGGCTGTTGGGGTAGTAGTCTTGTAGACAAACTAGGGCAGGGATCAGGAAAACGGTTGATGAAGTTTATCTTAACTAAATGTGAGTACAGGTTATTCGGGGTTAATCTCTAAACCAAAATAGAGAATGGAAAGTATTCTCATGCTGTTATCAGTACCGACATTGAATTATCTAAGTACGGTATTGTATTTCTGTCTCAGGTTTTAAAAGAATAACTTTTATCAACCGACTACATATATACTGTAGATCATTGGTCAGCCCACATATGGAACCGATATTTTCATATGGTTCCTGGATCTTAGAATCTCAGAGGCATTGACGGATTGGGAAATGCACATCAGGAAGCCACAAAAATTATATCAAATA
>NC_134818.1:27024678-27037178 GCF_046742065.1 Oratosquilla oratoria | reverse complement strand
TTCTGAAGGAAACAAAGAGGCTATATTAATATGTATATGTATATATATATATATATATATATATATATATATATATACATATATATATATATATTTATATGTATGTGTATATATATGTATATATATATATACATATATGTATATATATATATTTATACATTTGCATGTATATGTATATATATATACATATATATATATATATATATATATATATATATATATATATTTTTTTTTTTTTTTTTTTTTTTTTTTTAAGCCCTCCGAAAAGAAAAGAACGAGGAACAGAAGGCCAGTTCCATGTTGCATACTTATTCAGGGAAGGGAGAAGGAGTCTTCAAACCTTTTCCAGAGGAGTCCATTCCAAACATTCTATAGACTGGCGTTCAAATATCAGGAGGTGGAAGAGAGTTCCAGAATCTCAATGGAGAGAAAGAGACATTGACGAGACATTTCAAAAAATCTGTGGTTCGAATCTAGAAATAAAACATAAACTAGTTGTTGTCGTTTCTGTTACTGTTACCGTTCCCTAGACTGTCTGGCCGAGCAGCCCCGTCTCACTGAGAAACGCCACGGCTGGAACAGGGTTTTCCAACAAAACCTTTACAGAGTGTATATTGTGTTGTTGGTGTGTGTGACTATGTACAATGCAGTCTTCCATAATGTGTTGTATAGTATGGGGTGAAGTGTCGCAGCCTGGACAGTTATATGCAACGAGATCATCCAGCCTCGTCTGGTAGCTTAGAAAGACTGGATGGTGGCCGCACTGCAGTCTGGCCAGGTGGACTCTGTCCTTTCGGGGGAGAGAGGATTCAGAGTGTCTGGCATGCAGCAATGTATTGTCTTTCAGTTTGTTGATGGAGCAGTGAGTAATGTGGTTATGGATATATTTCTAGATGCTGGTGTCCGGTGGGCGTAGAGGAAGAGAAGAGAGTATTTGTATGTGATATAGGTATTTGGGTGTTGTTTTTCATGTTTCTTGTCGTGTGTGTGTTCTGCTGTGTAGTGTAGTGGGTGTACTGTGTTTTTGTAGAGGCTACGACAAGGGTTTGTGTCCCTCTTATGACAAGAAGGACTTTGAGGACGTTCGTTTCATGGTGTAGATGGTCAGTAGGTGTTGTATTTGTGCAGCAGCCTGTAATTGTCTTTAGGGCTTTACCTTATATGGTCTGTAGGGTGCCTTAGTGAGATTAGGGCCCCATGCGGGGCTCGCATAATTCTTCACTGAGCGTATGCATTGTTTGTATACTGTAGTTTGTTTTGTCTAGTTGCTGGAATGTTCTAGAAGGGTTTCTCAATGACCCTACTTCCTTAGCACATGTTGTTCCGTAGGAAAGAAGCGCTGGTTATTGCCAATAAGATACCCAGGTAATACCAAGGCTATGGAACTATGGAATAAACTTCAGAATCTGTTGTATATAGCAATTTCGTTCTCGTCTTCCATCTCCTACCACTCCATTACCTCCTTTTCCTCTTCCTCCTCTTCTTTCTCTTATCCCTCCTTCTGCTCTTCCTCCTCCTCTTCTTTCTACTCCTTTTTCTCCTCCTTACTATCATCGTTATTACCATTATCATGGCAACCCATTTCTTCCTCCATCTCCTCCTCCTCCTACTTGTACTCCTCCTCCACTTCCTCCACTTTCTTCTACTTCTCTAAATCCTCCTCCTCATCATCACCATACTCATCCTGTTCCTCCATTCACTTCCTCCTCCTCCTCCTCCTCCTCCTCCTCCTCCTCCTCCTCCTCCTCCTCCTCCTCCTCCTCCTCCTCCTCCTCCTCCTCCTCCTCCTCCTCCTCCTCCTCCTCCTCCTCCTCCTCCTCCTCCTCCTCCTCCTCCTCCTCCTGCTCTTCTTCCTCCTCCTCCTCCTCCTCCTCCCCTCCTCCTCCTCCTCCTCCTCCTCCTCCTCCTCCTCCTCCTCCTCCTCCTCGGGTCATTGGGGAGCTGTGATGCGACTCATGAGCTGTTTCTCCAGAAGCGCTGCATCAACGGTTTTCTGCCTTTAATCCTCTGTTTGCAAAAACTAGCGAAAGTGGCGTCCATTGGTTAAGTTACGATTGTCCCTTTCACTGCTACTTGCATATTTGCATATATAGTGTTGCTGCCGTCAGATGATTTTATTCAGTAGAAGGGAACTCCTAAGTCAGTTTGTGTCTGAACCAACCGATGGGCCAACAATAGAAGTTCCACAGAATTGCCAAACCTAACTACCCTTCCACCGGGCCGAAATTGTCAATACGTGGATAGTCGATAGTTATTCGAATTATTTTTTAAGTACACTTCTTGAAATAAGATATTTTTATCATTTGCATCAGCAGTCACGTGATACTGGGATAATTCTATTTCCTCATTAACTTATTAATCTATTTATTTGTTTGTATGTTTCTTTGTTTATCTGCTTTTCAACTGAGAAGTGACAATAGAAGTTCTTCTTGATAGAAATTTTAGATTCAGATCAAGACGAGGAGTCTGATAGACTCCGACAGACTTTGACAGAGAGAGACGAAATGTAAATTTCATTGAAGATAAAATTACAAAAGATGTCTTGGAGACTTGAAAAGAAACAGAGAGGAAGTTTGAGAAACAGGAAACGTAAATAAACATAAATTTAAGGAACTAGAAAGAAATCCCTCTAGGAAGTAGTGATTCTAGAGTCAATAGTTCAGAAATGGTGATGTGGTATCGGATTGGCCTCTTCAGCATTGTGACGGACTTTGAAGACCTTTGACACCGATGGTTCTCTGTCCCATCTGACTTCAACTCACGATATAACTCATGGCTGCACACGCACACACACACACACACACACACACACACACACACACACACACACACACACACACACACACACACACGTGCGCACATGCATACACACTTGTTTGAGAGATGTTAGGAAGATTAGCTTTCCACACATGGAAGTGTAGACTTATGGAACAAATTGGATGAAAATATAAGCCCAATCATAACCTAACCAAACTGAACCATATAAGCCATAAGATATTTAAAGGCAAGGTTTGACGAATGTAGCCGAAGAGGCGGGGCCCCATGAACACAGGTACAACTTCGTATACTACAACTAGATAAACATACACACACACACACACACACACACACACACACACACACACACACACACACACACACACACACACACACACACACACACAAACAAACACACAAACAAACAAACACACACACGCTTTTCGTGTGCACGTCCCCACCCTGTTCCTGGGTCGGACGATCCTTTTCTTGTTTCTTCTCCTTGCCGGCTGGACCTCCTTTATGTGCACGTCCCCACCCGGTCGGCATTCGCCTGTGCCGGTTCTTCTTTTCCGGTGCCGGTTCTGGTCTCCGGCCGGCCGGTCGTCCTCCTGTGTGCGTCGTCCTTCTTTCCTCTGCTTGGGCTCCCGCAGCCGGCGAGGAGACGGAGGCGCGCTCGGCAAAGTTTCCGTCGCACCCAACAGCAGCAGCAGCAACAGCAGCAGCAGGACAGAAGGGAAGATGGGCGCCAGTCGCGAGTCCCATCGCTTTGCCCACGGGACGATGACACGAGGTCACACAATAACATCAATAATAATAATAATGATAATAATAATAATAATAATAATAATAATAATAATAATAATAATAATAATAATAATAATAATAATAATAATGATAATAATAATAATAATAATAATAATGATAATAATGATAATAATAATAACTATAATAATAATAATAATAATAATAATAATAATAATAATAATAATAATAATAATAATAATAATAAAATTAATAATAATAATAATAATAATTAATAATAATAATAACAATAATGATAATGATGATAATAATAATAATAATAATGATAATCGTAGTAATAGTAGTAGTAATAATAATCATTAGGTCCTTCTGGCGAACGCGACAATTGCAAAAAACATCTTGACTTTTCCGTTCAGAAATGTCAACAAGAACCCACTCATGGACTCTTCAAAATCAGCAGTTGGACCGGAAGAACAAAGGAAAATCTGACCAAAGACTTATAAACAATTTAATTCCCTGACGCGTCACAGAATCCTTTTTGTTAAGAATCAAATCGCTTATAGCTTTGTTCAAGTCTTTTGCTCTCCGAGTCGGTCGCCATTGTGGTGGAGACAGACAAGCGAAGAGAGAACTCGCCAGGAAATGAACAAAGAATATTGAACATTGAAGTGTTTTTTTTATCTTTATTTCACGTTATTTTCATTTGTTTTTGTGTCTACCAAACAGTTTTATTCCTCTTATGGAAACCTTCATAGGAAAATAACTAAAAAAAAGTTATTTAGGAGCTGATGTAGGGAAGGAAGTCGAGAAAAAGTAAAAAGAGAAAAAATGTAGTTTTTCGTTACGGAGATGAAGAAAAACAAAAGAGAGATTGAGATTTATATATTTTTTTCTGTTGACGAAATAATCTCCTCTGATAAAAGAAAAGAAAAGAAAAATAGAAATGTTGGAAATAAATATGGACAAATTGGCCTCATTTTGTCTCCAGTAACAAAAAAGAAAGACAAATAAAGAAAGTGAGAGAGAGATAAAGAAAAAACAGAGATAGAGAATGTGAAATGTCCAAGATACTTCCGCTATTTTTTTTTTTTTTTTTTTTTTTTTTTTTTTTTTATCAATCTTAGGTCTGGGATGGGAAGGGGAGAAAGAGGACAGAACTAGGAAGAAATGCAGTTGGAATGTGAGAAAATAAAGGAAGAAGGAGTAGGGACATGGATAAACCAGGGATTTTCAATCACCTCTTTTGTGATACTGTATATTTACCCTCACCATCATATACGAGTATGTACCTCCTCCGTCATAAATTTAACCACCCTGGGCTTGATGCGTTAAGCCTGTACTCCTAACCCCAATACAAAAATACAAGTAAATAGAAAAATAGACAAAAACAGAGAAATAATATATGATCAAATAAAAACACTTTTAACATGAAATATTCAGATTTTGGGTTCTCTTCAGGACCGCCTGTCTACTCCGTGAGTGACGATACAACCCTTGTGGCTTAATCCGGCTTTGTGAGGTTATATAGAGGGTGGGAAGTGCATATGAAGTGTAATAAACTCGATCAAATGATAAGGTACCAACACTGAAACGCGACACTGGTATACTGGACCTCTGCTCTTCGCCGTTGCTGAGAGGGGTTGGGATGCCATCAGATTGGGGTTTAAACAATTGCCTAACACTTCCCGGGGAACGTACGAAGGCTGTCTGCATTGTAACCAGTGACATTATCCATTGCTTCACGAGAGTGTATGTATGTGTGTGTGTGTATGGTTGTGTCATTACCATTACTTCCGTATTTGTAGACTCGCAAACAATTAGCTCTCTTGATTGCATGGGAAAAATAATATCCCCGCACGCCATGTGCAAGCGGTTACATAGTAAGTCTCGTTTTCATGAGAGGTACTAATTGAATTTTGTTTTCATATTTGTCTACGTGTTGCTCCCATAGTGTGTGTTAAACCGTGTTATTTTTTTGTGCCATTGCCGATGTATAAGAGCCTATACAGGTTGGTTTTTATCTACAAACGCAATTAAATTTTATTGAATATAAATGCTTTATGCATTCAGTATGTTGAATACTTTAACAACAACTCTTACGGACCTGAGTCATACAGTATACATTTATGATAAAGGAATAGTCCCCATTTAAAACAGGAATATCAGTCATTATTAATTTGTGCTATTTCTCCAATCTATTATTATTCTCGTAAAAATTCAATGGTTTCATTTTTTATAACGTTTCACAGTAATGTTAACTATAACAAAACCTTGGCGCGCTTGTTGCCAGATGTACAACGTAACTCAACTGGTCATGTTCTTAATATACTAACTGAGGGATTGGTTTGTGTAGGAAATGATGCAGACATGCTACAAAGGTTTTGTATGCACGCAAAGAATTGTCCACGCAAAACCTACCTAATATGATTACAGTAATAACGTTATGCATGTCTGTGTGTGCATTTACCAAGTTGTACTACACAGGGAAGGAGCAACGTTCGTGAATTCCTGTCCTTTACCTCCCAATTATCATGCCTGGCTACAAATTCACGTATGATTCCAACATGGACTGTGTTTCCTTGTTCTCCAGTTATCCTTGGATAAAAGTCATGGTTTGTTCTAACCTGGGTTGTTTCGCCCTCGAAGCTGTTCCAAGTATGTATGCATTTGTAAAGAAGATTGTATTTCTTCACATACTTTAGATCTTCAATTTGTTCTAATGGCCTTTTAAATTGTTCCCATTTCTAATCAAGATATTTCCTCTATTAGTGTATTGTGTGTGCGTGTGGTTGTGTTTGCGTGTTCCTGTGTTTGCGTGTATTTGTTTTTCATCTACAGTAGATAGCTTTGTGAGTCTCCATCCCACCAACAAAAGTGATTTACAGGGGGGGACGGGACAAGTTTCCTCGTCCATCTTGAAAGGGATCAACTAAAATCTAAAGATAAATCTTCACTCTCTTCTTCTTATTTCTTTTTCTCTGTGAATTCACTTCCACTCCATCAATCATTCCCTTTCTCTTCCATGCCATCCACATGTTCCTGTTCCTCCTCCTCGTTTTTCTCATTCCCTTCCGTATTATCCTCCGTTTTCTCCAGGTGTCTACATTAGCTTTTGTCTCCGTTTTCTCCAGGTGTCTACATTAGCTTTTGTCTTCTACGGACATATTCGCCTCCTCCACTTTTATCTTCTTTCTCTTCAAGTTCTCTCACACTCTTCGTCTCTCCTGTTTCCTCTCTTCCTTTTCTTTCGTTCACTCCTTCCTCTTATACTTTTTGAACTGCCCTGTCTTCTCTTTTCACTTCACATATCTAGACCATCTCAATAATTCCCTGTTTACCTCATCTTCATGTAATCTGTTATCTTATTTTCCATTTTGTTCTTGTTATTGACATCTAATGCATTCTACTAATGCTGACACATACTGTAAACAATTGATTTCACCAACTAATACCTTTTCGCAGTGTTTACAAGTCGCTTTCATACAGATGTATTGTCCATATTTGTCAAAGTTACGAGTTTCTCACATTATCACAATTTCCAGTGCTCCTGGTTTTTTTTTTATGTAGAATGGGGTTGCATTACTACTGCCTTATGCCTTTCAGTTTCTTGGGAATCATAAACTATTCACTTTTGCTTAGAATCGTGCGAAACTGGTCGTACATAAGTAAGTTATCATAACTTTGCATTTCCTTCCGCGCGATTTCTCTCACCAAGTCAACAACATTTCCATAAATTTCATATCCCCGTCGGTATATTCTCTCTTCTGCAGCGAACAGAGTGTTGCTCTAACCTCCCCCCCCCCCCCCGTCCTAAAAAAGAAAAAGAAAATACTGAAACTTTGACAAAAATTTTGTCTTGGGCGATTCCGGTGTAGTTTCTTCCGCTGCTATTACCTCTGACTTACTCATGCCTTTAATCTGAATGTCTTTAAAAAAGTTTTGCTTTTATATTTATTTGTTTATTCCATTTACTTATATATATATATATGTATATATATATATATATATATATATATATATATATATATATATATTATTTATTTGTGTATTTTTGCTTGACTCTAAGAGAGCTCATGGATGCCTTGATGGTGAATAAGATAGTCTGATGACAATCACATTGATAGGAAAAATACCACATGACCCGAAAGGTGTTATTCGTCCGTCGGAATTTTATCTTAACACATAAATCACGATGAGTTTAATCAGAAATGTAAGTATAAGAAGTACATGAAAACAGTCACATGACGAATAATAAAATCTCCTGGCAAAAAACAGTCATAGATATAGATATACATATGCACATATACACGTATACACATATGCACATATACACATACATATATACATATACATATATACTTATATACATATATACATATACACATGTACACATACATATACATATATACATATACCAAATAATTTCCGACGGCTGCCCCTGGATTCGAACCGGGGCCTTGCTCGACGCTAATGGAGGTATAAAAGTCTCTAACTTGCAAGTTGATCTAACTCCCGAAGAATCGAAGTAAGACTGCTAACTGCCGTCTTTACTTAATTTCCACAGAGACTCAAACTCACCACATAGCCAGTGGTGAAGTTGGTACGAATCCTTGATGGTTTTTCGTCGTTGTAAATACCTAGATACTCGTAGAATCACCATTGATGGCGTATGTCAACCCAAATATTTTTCGACAGTTGCTTCGGAATTCGAACCGGGGCCTTGCTTGACGCTAGGCCAAAGCTCTGCCGACTGAGCTAATGGAACTATAAAAGTCTCTAACTTGGAAGTTAGATCAACTTCTAAGTTGGAGACCCTTGAAGCTTCATTAGCTCAGTTGGTAGAACGTCAAGCAAGGCTCCGTTTCGACTCCCGGTGCAACTGTCGAAAAAAAAATTGGGTTGAAATACACAATCAATAGCGATTCTCTTCAGATATATACAGATACATACACACACACACACACACACACACACACACACACACACACACACACACACACACACACACACACACACACACACACACACTCACACTCACACACACACACACACACACACACACACACACACACACACACACACACACACATATATATATATATATATATACATATATATATATATATATATATATATATATATATATATATATATATATATACTTCATATACATATACACATACATGTAATATACATATGCTTATACATATTCATATACATATACACCTACACGTACATATGCATGTACGAGAAGGATACTTTTAATCCAGAAATTGATCGAGAGATTTTTTTTTTCTTTTAATCATGGCAGGGCATTCCCTCACATGAATGAAATCTGGCGGCAGAAAAAACAATATATATATATATATATATATATATATATATATATATATATATATATATATATATATATATATATATATATATAATATAGATCCCGCCACGCACAGACTTTTCCCTTTCTATTTTTCTTTTCGTTCCTTTTTTTTTCTTCATTTTTCTTTCAATTTTTACCTTTTATTTTTTCACAGGGATAATGAATGCCTAATTTTCGAAATTGAAGAGGATGAAAGCATGGATAGAGAAAGAAAAAATCTTTCTATGTGTCTCTGTTCCTCTCTCTCTCTCTCACTCTCTCTCTCTCTCTCTCTCTCTGTCTCAGTCTCTCTCTGTCTCAGTCTCTCTCTCTCTCTATACCTCTCTCTCTCTCTCTATATATATATACCTCTCTCTCTCTCTCTCTCTCTCTCTCTCTCTCTCTCTCTCTCTCTCTCCTCCCTCTCCCCCCCCCCTCTCTCTCTCTCTCTCTCTCTCTCTCTCTCTCTCTCTCTCTCTCTCTCTCTCTCTCTCTCTCTCTCTCTCTCTCTCTCTCTCTCTCTCTCTCTCTCTCTCTCCAGCATCTTAAAGAAAAATGAAGGGAAAATATGGACGAAGCCGCTTCCGTTGATTTCATAGAATTCTCGCCTTTGAGGACATCTCACAACAGAATATCATAATTTCACAAACCTTCTTACAATGGAAATGAGTCGTTGCAATTTTAATGTAATTCAGTCTCGTGTTTTGAAAATTCACTTTGATAAAAACTTCAGGTAAATTTTTATAATAGTTCTTTAACTTACGGAGGAAAAAATGTCGTCTTACTATGATTTTCTGTTGCAAGTCATTGTGGTTAATCAAACGTTATGCTATATATTTTTTATTCATGCATTTGTTTGATTTCATTTGTTTATTTTGTTCATTTACTTATTCATTTTCGTTTTATTTTATTGCCATTGTTATCATTATTATTTTTTATTTACCTCATTTTATTTATTTATTTATTTGTTTGTTTATTATTCCTGTGGTTATGGAGTGAGCTAGACGGGGCGATCTCCCTCAGTAGAAATATTTATTCGTTTATTCTGTTTATTGATTCATTTATTCATTTATGCATTTACTTATTTATTTATATATGCATTTATATTGATTTTATTCATTTGTTTTATTTATCATTATTATTGTTTTTTTCCTTCGGTTGGGTTGGGTTCCGTTCATTCCCTCAGTTGAATAAAACCGACTGGCCGTATCTAGAGCAAATGTATGATAGTTGATCTAGGTTTATATCTAGAATGGGACAAGTATCAACCGCTTCGAAAATGATTATGGAGATGAATAAAATCGCTTGTCGGCAGCCAGAATTAAAGAAAGAAGTACAATTAGGATGTGGATGTGCTGTGTCTTGCGACACTGCTTCTGACCCAGGGCGGTGGACGGGGTGCAGGGATGGCCCGTCATCTGGGAGGTGCTAAGATGGGAGGGAGGGTGGAGGGGTGTGGAGCGTTTTCGGGGGTGAAATGGGTGGGAATGATTTTATGCCTTTTCCTTTTTGGCTACCTCCCTAGGAAGGGGGAAAAAGACTTGGTATATGTATGTATGTATGTACAATTAGGTATGTAAGGTATTAAGCGCACATACGCAAGAACCTGTGGCTTATTATAGTCATAACCAGCGCTTCTATCCTTATGGACAATATTGCACCGAAGATGTAAAAAAAAAAAAAAAATGCTGCGTGGATTTGGTCCATAGGGGTGCCCCCGCTTCTGAACGTAGTATGTCCAGTTACAGGGTTAAATACCTATTAAGTGAACTTGTTCATATGTGCGCTGTTCACATGTTTAGGGGTAATTTAATCTTTGTGCATAAATTGTGTGTGTGTGTTGTTTGTGTACCGTTGTTTATTTGTTCAATTGGTGCATATCACGGGATTCGTGTTCAGCCTTGCAAATTGTTCAAAATTTGTTCATCTCGGATGAAAGGTGAATAGATAAATGAATTTTTTGTCTCTCTCTCAGACATTCTCTCTCTCTCTCTCTCTCTCTCTCTCTCTCTCTCTCTCTCTCTCTCTCTCTCTCTCTCTCTCTCTCTCTCTCTCTCTCTCAGGAAATGCCCATTCCTTGATGAGCATCATTGCCCACGAATAATACAAAAATGTGTACATAAATGAGTAATTAAATAAATGAGTAAATGAATAATTGAAAATAGAAATTAAATAAGTATTAGATAAATAATTACAAAATTGGATAAGATTAAAAAACTAGCTCCCTTCCAAAAAAAAAATATATATATAAACAGATATAAATAAATAAGTAAATAAATATATACATACATATACCAAGGAATTTTTCCCCCTTACAAGGGAGGTAGCCCAAGTCAAAATACAGAATTCCACTCCCATCCATTTCATCCCCACATACTCCACTCCCATCCACCACCCCTCCCTCCCTCCCTTTCATCTTGGGTCAGAAACAATGCAGGAAGACACAGTACACCCACAGCAAGACCGTTTCATTTAATCGGCGACCCCCCCCCCCTCTCCGTCCCCTCTTGTAGAAACATTGAAGACGGGGAGAAATTCCTTCGGTCTGCGTCAAAATATCATTCATACATAATCACTTCCTAACCCCTTTAATCCCCATCCACTCCCTTCCATGCATCGCAGTATTATCTATACACAACTATTCTCCACTCACCTCTATCTTCTGTCTTCTCCCTTCCTTCCTCAACAGACATCCCCCTCATGCTGAACACCCCTTACATCCCATCCATCCATCTCATCTTCGGTCGCTTCTTCATGTTCACTACATCCATCTCTGCCTTCCACCCGTCTTTTACTAGTATTTTTTTTACTCATTATTTTAATGTGTCCAAACCATCCCATTAGCCTTCCATTAACCTTATCTCCCATCTTTTCCAACACCGCTCTCCTCCTCACCTCCTCGTTTCTCACTCTATCCAGCCTTATATATCATTATAATTATGTATATTACATAAATAAATAAATAGATAAATATTCCGGGTGCCACACACGACCCAAGTGAAGGAAGTGCTACTCCCCCCTGTTCCCCCTCCCTCGTCCCCCCGTCCTCCTTCCCCCTCCCCATCCCCCGTCCCCCTTCCTCCTTCCCCCCGTCCCCCTCTCCCCATACCCCCGTCCCTCTTTCCCACACATCACGTCGAGTGCCAAACACCTCCCGTGGTTCCTTCGCCTTTGCCGAAGACGACCAGCCGAGGACGGCCTTCTCGCCGGCGGCGGCGGCGTCTGAGGAGGAGGAGGAGGAGGAGGAGGAAATGGCTAAGGAAATGACTCCCAGGCCCTCCTCCTCCTCCTCCTCCTCCTCCTCCTCCTCCTCCTCCTACAGGAGCCAAGAGCCTCGGCGGCTCAGCGCAGAGGAAGGAAGAGGAGATGCGAGGAGGTCGGGGAGAGGAAGAGGATGGAGTAGTGGGAGGCCGATACTGTACCAGGAGAAGGGGTGGAGGGGGAGGAGGAGGAGGAGGAGAAGGAAGGAGGAGGAATATGTGTAAAAGAATGTTCTCTCTTTTTCATTTTCTCTATCGCTCTTTCTCTATCTATTTATCCGTCTCTCTCGTCTCTCTCTCTCTCCCCCTCTCTATCTCCGTTTCCTATCTCTCTTTCTCTTTCATTTGTTTATATAGGATGA
>NC_134818.1:27007178-27012178 GCF_046742065.1 Oratosquilla oratoria | reverse complement strand
CCCAACGTTCAGGATTCCTTTGAGCTAATGATTAACAGTTTCTAACCTTCCTAACTCAGTCTAACTCAAGTATAAAACACTAGAAAGAAGGAAAGAGGATATTTGTGTGTGTCTGTGTGTGTGTGTGTGTGTGTGTGTGTGTGTGTGTGTGTGTGTGTGTGTATGTGTGTGTGTGTGTGTTTATGCATACGAACGTATGTAAAGTTTCTATTCGGCAGTTTACTGAAATGAATATTATTACACATACATGGATGATTTTTTGTGTAAATATCTAAGTAAACCGACTACTGTCATCATCATCATTATTATTATTATTGTTATTGTTATTTTTGTCATTAATATTTTTATCATTATTATTATTATTATTATTATTATTATTATTATTTTACTATTATTATTTTCATTATCATCATTATTGTTATTGTTGTTATTGTAATTATAATTATTATTATCATTATTATTATTATCATTATCATTATTATTATTATTATTATTATTATTATTATCATTATTATTATTACTATTATTATCTTTATTACTATTGCTATTGCTATTATCATTATTATCATTATTTTCTTTCTTTTAATTCTTTTCACGATTTTCTTTCTTTCTGAGACGAAGAAAGGAAAGTGAGTGGACTAAATATGAAGTGGCAACCAAGAAGTCCTTGTTTGCGTCGTTTCCAGGAACTACAAGTAATGCAAAATGTCGACATTGTGAGGGCGAGTATTTTTGGCGCGACTTCACTTTCGCGTAAATGGCTGCGGGCGTAGCTGAATAATCGTTTTTTTTTATTTTTGCGGTGGATAGATTTTATCATTTGTTTTGTTATTATTATCATTGTTAAGGTTTCCCGTTTATATGCCTAAGTAAGTTTATATATGAATTTGTTTTGACGTTTAGGGCGAATTGTCAACTTGAACGTTGTTTTGGTGAATTGTTTCCTTCATCATTCTAATAAGCTGGAAAATATGTACGTTTTTTTAATCAAAAAGAAATTATAGATAATATAGGCATAGAGTTTAAATAAAACAGATAATTATATACGCATTTAAACATTTCTGAAAACAATTCATAAACATGTAATGAGAAGATACAATTTTACAGATTTAAATTTATGTAATAGACACCAAACTCGCTTTCTATCTGTTTCTTATACCTAGATGAAACAGTCTAGGCGGGAAATTTGTGACTATTAGATATATTATTGTTATTATACATTTTAAATAAATGTATTTTATTTAATCATTTATCAATCTGAATTATTCGTTTTTATTTTCATTTCTTATTAAACGTAATGTGACGTACTTTGAACAACGACGCTGACGCACAGAAAATAAAGATAACATAACAAAACTTAGGAATAAAAATTAAAACAGAAGATGGGTAAAGATTTCCAAAGCTTCTTTCTGACGTACTGAGGCAAAGACTGAGATTACTTTGGGATTTCTTTGTAAACAAAAGGTCGGAGGAGGAGGAGGAGGAGGAGAGGGAGGAAGATAGGAGGGAGAGGGAAAAAGAAGAATAGGAGGAGGTCAAGGATAAAGGGCAATAGGTGTAGATAGAGGAATATATGTGAAGAATAGAAAAGAAGAGAGAGAGAGAGAGAGAGAGAGAGAGAGAGAGAGAGAGAATATCAGAGAGCGAGAGAAGAGAAAGAGAGAATGTATTTCGAATGATGTGACATAATGGAAGGCGGGAATGCAACAGGGGGAGAGACAAAGCCGTCAAGAGAAAGAGGAAATGACAGAAAGAAAAAAAAATGAAAAAGCAGTGAAAGAAAATAAAGAAAAGAAATTAAAAATAATAAAAGGTTCCGCTTCCACCTCCTCCTCCTCCTCCTCCTCCTCCTCCTCCTCCTCCTCCTCCTCCTCCTCCTCCTCCTCTTCTTCCTTTCGTATCTCTCCCTCTCTTCCTTTTCCTCCTCATCATCCTTCTTCCTTTCCTCCTCCCCTCTTCTTCCTTTTCCTTCGCTTTCTCCTCCTCCAGTTCCTTTCTCCTCCTCTTTCTCTCGTATTTCTCCTTCTCTTCCTTTTCCCCCATCTTCATCCTTCTTCCTTTCCTCCTCCCCTCTTCTTCCTCTTCCTTCGCTTTCTCCACCTCCAGTTCCTCCTTCTCCACATCTTCCTCTTCCTTTGCTTCCTCCTTCTCCACTACCTCCACTTTCTCTACTTCTCCTCCTCCTTTTCCTCTTCCTCTTCCTTCACTTCCACCTCCTTTACTTTCTCTTCCTCTCCCCCTTAATCTTCCTTTTTCTCTCCCTTTTCCTCCTCTTCCTCCTCCTCCTCCTCCTGTTCCTCTTTTTCCTCCTCTTCCTTCTCAAGTTCGCAAAAAAGGAAGAAGACTGAGTATGAACGAACGGAGAAGGAAGACGAGTAGGAGGAGGAGGAGGAGGAGGAGGAGGAGGAGGAGGAGGAGGAGGAGGAGAAGTGGGAGGAGGGAAATAAGTGAAGGCCAGAGGATCTGTGGAGGATTACCGAGGGGTGGAAGGAAAAGGGGTTCCAAAGATAAAAGACGAATTAGGTGTGAAGGAGATAAGAGAGAGAGAGAGAGAGAGAGAGAGAGAGAGAGAGAGAGAGAGAGGATGAAAGAGAGAAGAGGAGGGGAGAATACAGGAAGATGAGGCAGTGGTGGTGGTAGTAGTGGTGGTGGTGGTGGTGGTGTGGATCAGGTTACTTGCTTGATAGGACAGAGAGAGAGAGGGGAGGAAAGGGAAGAGGAAGAGGGAGGGGGAAGGAGGGGAAAGTAGGTCATAAGGAAGAAGGAGGAGAAGAAAAGAGGGCGAAGGAAGATGACGAAGCGAAAAAGCGGCAAAGGAGCACCATCGATCACTCGCCAGTCATTACCGTCCGGCCCAGTCGCCCCCGGGGGGAGAGGGAAAGCCTCGGGGGAGAGGGGGGAGAGGGGGAAAGGAAGGTGACAGGGAAAGAGGAAGAGATAGAAAGAGGAAGATATTTTTTTGTGTGTTCATGTGTGTGTGTGTGTGTGTGTGTGTGTGTGTGTGTGTGTGTGTGTGTGTGTGTCTTTGTTACATAAGCGTCTTGTCTCGAAGGAGACAGATGAACAAGACAGACAGCCTGGCAGGAGGAAAAGGACCACCCGAAACCTGAGTCCAAGAAGAGAACGTTTGTCCCTCAGAAGTTTTTTTGTCTGAGAAAACGTTAGACGAAAATACAAATTTTTTAGTGATTCACATATATATATATATATATATATATATATATATATGTATATATATAGATATGTATATATATATATATATATGTATATATATATATATACATAGATATATATATATATATATATATATATATATATATATAAAATATAATCCTGGAAGTTCCATAGAAAATCCTGTCCCTTTATAAAAAAAAAATCCTGGAATTCCGTTAAAAATCCTGTTCCTTAGGGAAAAAAATGTAAGTCTCTTAAAAAGTCCTGTCCCTCCCACCCCGAAAAAAAAAATCCCGGAAGTCCCTTATGAAAATCTTGTCCTTAGGAAAAAAAAGAAAAAAGGTCTCTTCCCCCCAGCCCTTCCCAACCCCCCCCCCGCCCGTGCCCTCTTTGAGGAGTTGTGAATTCGCACTTCAAAGCGGGGACGCGAGACCCCAGAGGACGGAAGTCGTGACGCCCCTCCGGACCCAAGACAAAGAGGAGGAGGAGGAGGAGGAAGAGGAAGAAGATCCACCTCGGACTCTCTCCTTCGTTGGATCTTGAAGGAGGCCGAGCCGGCGTGCGGGAGGATGGGTGTGTTTGTTTATTAAATTCAACCTTCTATATATATAGTTTTTTTCTATTTTCCTCTTGCATTTTTCATTAATTAGGAATAATCTTATTTATATTTTTATTTATTCTGTTTACTTGGATGCTCGGTGGCCGAGAGCGTCGCTACTTGCGGAGGAGGTCGAGGTAATGGCGGTTCGAATGCTGCCACCAGCGAGTTGGACCAAGGTCATGGTTCATTAAATTCCAAGCTACAAAGTCCCTTGTAAGGGGCACTGACCTAGCCTCCTGATAGGGGAAGTTGGCGTCGTAAGACTGAATCATCATCTATTTATTTTATTTGTTTATTAGTTTATTAATTTTTGGTGAAGGTTCAGAGCAAACGAGGCTGGCACGGTCGTGGAATCGTTTCTGGTTCTTTTATTTCGTAGAGGGTTCCTGCAGAGTGATTGGTCCTCAACTTTAGACCCCTTAGAGCAGCATGTCTTAACCTTTTCCGACCCTAAGGGCATCCCTGAAGTAGTCAGGTGTAGGTAGTTTAGCACCTACTAAACTCTGATTACTAGAAGGATAGAGGAAAGTGAAGCGAAGTACTGCTTGATCATTTAATTTGTTCGTTCTTCAAAATTGTGAACTGCCATCATTGTTGATAAAAGAAATAAGGAAACACGAGAAGAAGAAAAGAGCATAGACAAGCTCAAAGTGGTGTTTTTTCGATGTTTATTCAGCACATCCCAATACCCCTAAACTTCATTTCAACACCACTAGAGGGTGTTGAAACCTTCTGGGAGTTAAAAACGATCCCTTAGGGGGGGCCACGGTGGTCTTATTATGTCCAGGGGGAACCCGGGTTTTCTATTTATTTATTTATTCATAAGGACATAAAGACATTTATAAGAGCATGACATTTATAAGGATATAAGGAAATTTATAAGGACATAAGGACATAGCAATTGGGGAGAGTTTAAGAGACTATAAGGTCTGTATTTTTCAGTTTCATGTCCCTGACCACTTATCATCCTTATCCATAAAGTTATCTAATCTTCTCCTATAAACAAACAATTGTTTCAGCACTTATTTTATTATCATTATTATTAATATGGGGTATTATGTGTACGTCTGTGTCTTGGTGGTTAGGGTTTTCGTAAATATGGGTAAATTACCCTACTCTCTATTTAGAGGGGGTAATTTAGCGGAAGTAAGGAAGACAGCAATAGCCATTACATCTGTAAGATCTATAATCATATTATTTCAAACAAAAAGGCTTAATGTAATTA
>NC_134818.1:27002178-27004678 GCF_046742065.1 Oratosquilla oratoria | reverse complement strand
GGTGGTAGTGGTGGTGCTGATGGTGGTAGTTATGATGGTGGTGATGGAGGTAGCATTGGTGGTGACCTTAATGGAGGTTGTGATAGTGGTGGTGGTAGTAATAATGGTAGTGGCGGTGATAGTAGAAATGGTAGTGGTGGTAGTAATAATGGTAGTGGTGGTGATAGTGATAGTGATAGTAGAAATAGTAGTAATGGTTGTTATAGATGTGGTTTTAATAGCCTTCTCGTATGACGTATCAAGTAATGGGACGCTGTGATTGGCTAAGAGATAAAAGAAGGCGGTGCTTGTTTCGCCTGAGATCAGTGAAAATCTGGAATAGAGAAATCTCTCATATTCAGAACTAGAAGTGCTCTAGAACCTATCTACTAGAAGTTTTTACCGGAATATTAGAAATTCTCAATTTTCGTAAAAAGATCGAAACGAGTATTAAGAAGTTCTTAGTTTTATACACTCCTAGTAAAGTTAACTATCTGTCGTCTAGTTTGAACTAGACGAAGATAGATAACTGTATTTCATTGCGAGAAGAACGACAAAATATAGAAGTTGAAAAATCGGTGCAATAAATCAAGGATATATTTTTTTTTATTATTTCTCAAGCTTAGTAGTGGGAATAGGTACATTATTTCTCTCAAAAATAACGAATCTTTATCTCTCTTAAGAGAGATAAAGTGGAATGACCGAAACATCCCAGATCCCCAGAATTTGAAAAAAAAAAAAAAAATTACAATATTCTAGACAATGCTTCTGATATTCTTGTAGGTTTAGCTTCTCTCAGTTCGTCAATCAGCTTTCCAATATATGACGCAAAGGTGATTTGAGATTTGGAGATTCGAGAAATAAAAGATTGTGTCCGAAGTCGTTTCTGCTCAAACGAACTCACTTGAATCGCATATATGTGACAGATACGTTAAAGGTTTCCCGCCATTTACGCTTACACTTCAAAAAACCCAAATAATTTTAAATGTAGCGAAAATAAAAATGAGATAATTAGTTATAGCGTTGCCATGCATTTTAATGGGTGTAATGAACTGGCTGGAACTCATTATCGATTTATTAATATCAGTAATGAGAAGCCTTCAACGAGATTTGTTTCCGTGTTGTTCCCTCCTTCGTTCTCCCTGCTTGTTTGTTTACATTCTCGCCCGATGGTGGCGCCGTCCGTGGTCGGTCTTAGAACTTCTCTCTTGCTTAAATTTTTTTTATGTACTTTCCAATTGATATTGGATTCCGTGAAAACTGAAAAGATGATGGTAATAATAATAAGAAAATAACAGTAGAAATGATAATAATAACAATATTGGTATGAATGAAGAAATAAATAAAGGATTGAAAATGAAATAGAAAATAAAACAACATCCCGGTCAGGGCAAAGGGACTCCACAAGTTTGTTTCACCGAAAGCGTCGTAATTGGGGGCAAAAGCGTTTTGATACATCCTCTTTTTTATTTCTATTTTTTGAGAGAGAGATAAAGAGAGCTCCGCTTTGACTGCAGAATGTCCGAATTATTTTTCATTTTGTTTTATCTTTATTTCCTTATATTTTATTTTGTTTGTTTTTGTTTATTTCGTGTTATATATATATATATATATATATATATATATATATATATATATATATATATATTCCATTAATCATATTATTTTCATTTTACTTGTTTTTATTGAATAATTTTGTTTCATCATATTTAATTTTATTAATATCATATTAGTTTATTGTATTTCTCGTAGTATCTGGTTCACCAACTGTAGTCGGTGGGTTGGATTCTGTGTCTTCTCATAGACCCAAATCTTGATGACGTTCAGGGATATGGATAAGGCTTGACTCTCCAGAGATAAGCCCGTGATTCACGAAGGTAATTGAGTCCAGGCGATTAACCCGTTCTGATTGCAGACTCAGTGTCTGGGTCTGTATGTTATCGTGGTGGCAGTTATGGTGATGGTAGTGGTGGTAATGATGGTGACAGTGACAGTGAATGTTGGAAGTGATCGTTGGAGATCCTGGGGATTGTGATGGACATTTTGTCGCTCTGTGTTTTGGTCACGTGGTCGATGCAACGCGGTGCCAATGTGAATAGAAATCGCCTGACGACATAATGAATAAAGGGTAAAGTGCTGTCAGGTATGGAAGGGTTTTAAGTTTCAAATTTTTGTCCATGAGAACTCCTGTTCGTCAATAACATCTGTGTTGACCATGTATAAACCAACATTAAATTTTCACAGAACTTAGAATAACATGGAAAAGTATTTTGTTTTTGAAGTATACATAGCCCAACATATCCAATGGGATGGATAAATTAAAGGCAATTAAAAACAAAATTACAAATTCACTAGCTGTATTGAATTCAAAGTCAGAGATCACAGTTGAAAAATGAAAATAAACAGATAAATAAATAAATAAATAAAAACACCATGGCCGGTGCGATTTGATTTTGAGGCCGCCGGACGATCTGGTCGGATCCAATCAGGTCGTACCGTGGATGGGGTCACTTAGAGATAC
>NC_134818.1:26987178-26989678 GCF_046742065.1 Oratosquilla oratoria | reverse complement strand
GATTAATATTACTTACTGGTTTAGATTTGATTCCATCAAAAGTGGTGAAATTAATAACATATGTGAGCTGAATAAATTCGTTTGGCGTTAGACAGAGCGACAATGCAAGTCGACTCTACTCACAAACCGGTTGAAACCGGTTTCAGACAACAACCGACGAAAACAAACGAGGTAAGGCTTACATTAAATCATATTGATAGCTTCTAGACATGTAAGCAACAATGAATATGTCTTGCTATGAGCTAATGTACCTCTTGACGTAATGTGATAATTCTTGATGCTTCTCAGCCACGAATTAGCTCATAGAACAGAGAAGCGTTTAATTCATGAAGTCTGTTGCAGACACCCGAGCTGTCTCAGAAGCCAACTTGGCAGGTCTTTAGATATCTTCGGGCGATTGATGTTGCTACAGGGTAATTATGCTTCCAAAGGGGCACAGGCGTCGGTTCCAAGATGCAGTTATGCGTATTAAGGGGCACATGTTTGATTCTAGCTTCCAATGGTGTATAACGAAAGCCCATTTTTTCTAGAACTTCAGAGCTGCTTTTAGAGTGACAATTTAAATCAGAAATTTATATATTGGTCTGAGATCGTTAGTGACAATGTTATTAACCGTATTAGTGTATTATTAGCTTGATGAATTCGAAGTCCACAGCAAGCAATAACGTCATGACGTCATGTCGGCGTCAGGCGGGAATGTAAAGGTTTTATGGGGCTCAGTCCCAATGTAGCAGACAACGTTCCCAATTCATTGCTGTTGACGGACGAGTTGATTTATATGCTCAAATATCATGTTACGCTGAACACAAATTAAACTACATTTGCATCTGGATTGGTTATGCCTCTGTCGGAGCGTTGGAGTATGACCATTGCGACAGGAGGGCATAGTCTGAAATGCTCAAACTTTGACAAAGGCATTCATCACATGGCAGAAACGGGCGAAAAAAAAGTATTTGTGTGTATATATGCTTTTTTTTTTTACAATCGAGATAAGAAAAGTTTGGAGGGGTAGAGGGGGAGATGGCAAACTACTGCCGCCTGGGTCATCTCCCTAAGGAATGCCTTGTTGCATCGACCGAATTTAGGGAAAAATCACATGGAAAACATTGTTTTAACGTTCAATTGCTGTGAAACCATGCTATAGTGAACAAGGAACTCGGATTAATAATGTAGAAAGTAGTTATTCATTAATAATCATATACTCTGTGAAGAGTCATGTACGTAAAGACCAAGGGGTAACACCAAAGTGGCAAAGGGTGATAGCAGGGAGAGAAAGGGTGATGCTAGAACGCCCAAGGGTGATGTTAGATAGGAAAAGGGTGATATTACAGAGGTAAATGATGATATTAAACATGTAAAAGGTGACACTGGAAAGGCAAATGTGGCAACAGAAAGAACAAAGGTTGACATTTTATTCACCTTATTTTCATTTGATCTATTTATTCTATTAATGTATTTATTGGTTTTGATTGTTGTTATCATTTTGATTATTTACCCATTGATTTATTATTTAGTTTTTATACTTATTTCCCTGTATTAATAAGTATAGTTCCTTCTAAAGGTATATTGTGCTCGGTGTGATTATTAGCCACTGCCAGTGGTGGGTGACGCGTTGGTCGGTTCGGTTAGAATGCCTCGTGCTTTGCAGCTTGAAGCAAAGCAATCCCATTATTCAAAAACAAAGAATTATTACTCAAGGCAGTCGTTTGACAACCACCATTAAGCCATGTACGATCATCATTGAGCGATAATAACAACGAGCAAAACGTACCTTACACTAAGAAATAAGCCATAAAAGTCTTCAAACAATCGCCATGGCGAAGGACAAAAGGGCGACAGAAGCAACACACAGAGAGAAGGGCAGAGCTCCTAGGGCGACAGGATGCAGGAAGGGCGTCGTAACTTAACGACGTTGTAAAATACAGCTTCCAATATCCTTAGCGGGACATCGTAAGCAAGATCGTAACAAAAGTCTGACTCACAAGTGACGTAAGCTGGTATGATGGCACCCCGATGACGTAAGCTGGGGTGAAGTCAAGTGACGTCAGTTGGTTTGGCGTCTTAAGTTATGTCAGGAGTGACGTCAGGGGGTTACGTCATTCTTCCTTGGCGTCAGTCCTATGTAGGCAGGAAGGAAGGCAGGGTAGAGGTGGCGTCTGCAACCATGCAACCTTTCACTCTGTCGGTTGCATCAATGACATAAAACTTTGTAACTGTTGTACAAGATCACACTCACACAGACGCACACACACACACACACACACACACACACACACACACACACACACACACACACACACACACACACACACACATGTCTCTTTGGTCATGATGCCCTTCTAGCTCGTTTATCGCTCTGCTGGGTTGTCACCGGAACGAGACAAGTTTTACAGAGTCGAAAGGGGCGCCGAGGGTGGGATGGGGAGAGAAGGAAGGTCGGAGACAACAAACACAACAGATAAACCTAGACGTGTCGCTTTCGGAAGGTGTGTGTGTTTTG
>NC_134818.1:26979678-26982178 GCF_046742065.1 Oratosquilla oratoria | reverse complement strand
CCATTCCCCCGTCCAATCCACCTCATGCATCACAACATTTTCCATATACAACCATTCTCCATTCACCCCTGTCTTCTGTCCTCTCCCGTCCTTCCTCAACCGACATTCCCCTCTTCCCCAAAACCCCTAGGACGGCAGATAGATTAGATAAATATTTTACGTATGCACACAAATATTCACAAGCTGTGTTTAATACTGCAAATGTTGTAAAAGCCTTCAAATGTCGATAGTTATAAGTGTGATCGTTTTTGTTTATAATCGAATGTTAGATATACATAAAAATACTCGCTGACAGACTTACACAAATAAATAATAGTGAAATAATATTGTAGAGAATAATAAGTAAGATAACAATAAGTAAATGATAGAACTAGATTAGGAAGAGGTAGTCTAAGGCTGTTGAAGTTATCTGAAGTTATTTTTCTTTACATGCAATCTTGAAAAAAATATTATGTTTATAATATCGAGAAAAAAATTACTCATAATTCGCCTGTATTTTTTTCTTTATAGTGAAATTACTCTTTCCTATGTTACACAGTGACGTCATTCTTTGTTATAGTGACATCACTTGCCGTTCATAGAACGTCATTTTCTTTCATAACGACATCACATTTTCATATAATGACGTCACATTTTCTTATGTAGTGACGTCACATTTTTTGTAATGACGTCACCTATGACGTAGATTGAAGTCACCTGAGCGACTGACTTTAATTTGATCGCCGATACACAATGACTCGTTTTCACAATGACAAAAAAATTTTGAGCGCATTTGACAAAATATTTTCCCTTGTTGTTGTTGTTGTTGTCGTTCCCTAGACTGTCTGTCCGAGCAGTCCCGTCTCCCCAAGGAAGGCCACAGCCGAAACTGGGTTTTCCCACAAATCCTTTATAGAGTGTATGTTGTGTTGTTTGCGTGCATGATTGTGTATAATGCAGTCTTCCATTATGTGTTGTATGGTATGGGGTGAAGTGTTACATCCTGGGCAGCTGTTCACAACACGGTCGTCCAGCCTCTTCCCTTGTTTGTCTGTATGCTTAAGTAATTAAGATCTTGAACGATATATATTTATGAATGTGGTACAGTTGTTTGTATTATTTTTTCTTTTGTCTTATTCTATTTATTAATGATAATTGTAATATGTTTATCAATTCATGTATTGTTGTTATTGTTATTATTATTGTTGTTATTAATGTTATGTCATTATTATTATTATTATTACTATTATTATTATTATTATTATTGTTATTATTATTATTATTATTATTATTATTATTATTATTATTATTATTATTGTTATTATTATTATTATTATTATTATTATTATTATTAGTACTATTATCATTATTATTTCTATTGTTATTGTTATTATTATTATTATTATTATTATCATGATTGTTATTATTATTATTATTATTATTATTAATATTATTGTTATCATTATTAATAATAATGATAATATTATCAGTAGTATTATTATAATTATTGTTATTGATATTATTGCTATTATTGTTATTGTTATTATTATTATTATTATTATTATTATTATTATTATTATTATTATTATTATTATTATTATTATTGTTAATATTATTATTATTAATGGTGTTACCATTATTATTATTATTATTATTATTATTATTATTATTATTATTATCATCATCATTATTATTGTTGTTGTTGTTATTATTATTGTTATTATTATCTATATTATTTATATTATTATCATTACCATTATTATTATAATTATTATTATTATTGTTATAATTGTTATTAGTTTATTTATTTATTTATTGTTTTTTATTTAATTTTTATTTTTTGAAATAGCGAGAGAGCTTCCGACCTATATATTTTGCAAGCTGTCCACCTGTTTTTTATGTGGAAAAGAAAATATTTCGATATACAAGAAGCATTACCGTCGTAATCATCCTAAACGGAACTTGGATTATCATATTAATGCATTCGGAGTTACAAATGTCCTGAGCCATTATGTCGTCTGAACCAGTAAAGGATTATTCAGTAATTTGCTGATTCCAAGATAATCTACTGAGCTAGGCCGGGTACAACGTAGAAATTATAATAATGATAATAATAATAATAATAATAATAATAATGATGATAATAATAATAATAATAATGATAATAATAGTAATAGTAATAATGATAATAACAATGATAATAATGATAAAGATCATAATGGTAATAATAATGATAATGATAATAATAATGATAATAATAACAATAATAATAATTATATAATAATAACAATAATAATAATTATGATAATGATAGTAATAATAATAATAATAACAATAATAATGAAAATAATAATAATAATAGTAATAATAATGATAATAACAATAATAATAATAATAATAATAATAATAATAATAATAATAATAATAATAATAATAATAATAATAATGATAATAATAATAATAATAATAATAATAATAATGATAATAATGAAGAATCATCACCCCAGACTTCGACAGGGTG
>NC_134818.1:26962178-26974678 GCF_046742065.1 Oratosquilla oratoria | reverse complement strand
ATATGTACCTTTTTTTTTAGGGGAAAGGGGGATCGCATAAAAAAAATACATAGATATATTGAAAAGAGAGTTAGATAAAGATAGAAAGAGAGAGAGAGAGAGAGAGAGCGAAGGAGAGAGAGGGTTGAAATGCTGAAATAAAGAAAGATGGGAGTAAGGGAGTGAAAAATAGTGGGAGAAAAGGGAGGGGTGGTAGGAAAGAAGATAAGGAAGGGAAGTAGGAATGGTGTGAAGAAGGTAAGGCTAGAAAGAAGAAAGAGGGGGAGGGAGTGAGAGAGGGAGGGAGGAAAGGCGGAAGGGAGTGAGGGAAGGGGGAAGGGAGGAAAGAAGAGGGAAGTAGGGAGGGAGAGAGAGAGAGAGAGAGAGAGAGAGAGAGAGAGAGAGAGAGAGAGAGAGAGAGAGAGAGAGAGAGAGATTTGAGTCCTAGCCGGGCTAGACGCCAGCAAGCAAAAATGCTATTGTGTCTCTTATCACATCAATGCTGGCACGCGGGAAATGAAGAGAAGGGAAGAGGAAGGGGATGCGGAGGGTGGAGGGCGAGAGGAGGAGGAAGTGCCGGAGAGGTGTGGGAGTACAGGGGAGTTATTTTTAGAACATTGTTGAAAATGAGAAAGAAAGCAACGCAGAGAGTACAGTCAGTAAAATGAGTTTCTTCCAAGCTTCCCGTTTTTTATTATGCCATCTTGCAATAAAGAAAACTTTTTTTTAATAATAGAAAAGAAAATATTTATATCTGCAACATGTCTGTTATTTGTTTGTGCTCTTCCAATATAAGACGTCACTTTAGTAAGACTTTTAGTCGATTTTTTTTTAGATATTTCTAGAGATTTGCGTTAAAACAAAAATTGATAGTAGGCAAAGTTGAGTAGTGGATTTACGGGGGAAGAGCATTATCTCGGTTGGTAAAACGGCAAGCTGCTTTGCTTAAAATCCCCGATTCGAAACCCGCTTAACCCAGCAGTTGTTGCGGTCTTGTTTTCCTTCCGTGGCAGGGTCAGAGGGTTAGTGACGGAGTTTGGGAAGGTATGCAATAGGAGAAAGATGAAGGTAAATGTGTGTAAAAAAGTAAGGTGATGAGTTGTACAAGGGTAGAGGATAGTAGAAATTAGGAAGTCTTAAAGGAGAGAGGCTGGAGGAAGTGGATAGCTTTAGGTACCTAGGGTCGTATGTGGCAGGTAAGGGAAGGAGGTGGAGGTAAACTGTAGATTGAGAGAAGCAAGTAAATGCCTTAGGGGATTAAAAAGTGTAATGAGAAATAGGCAGCAGGGAGTTTATGCAAAGAGGAGATTATATGAAGGGGTGATTGTGCTGACAGCACTGTATGGGGAAGAGACATGGAATTTAAGAGATGCAAAGAGGAAGAGTTCAAATGCGTTTGAGATGAAATGTCTAACAAATATGATAGGGGTTACAAGGTTGGATAGAGTGAGAAACGAGGAGGTGAGGAGGAGAGCAGAAGAGCAGTGATGAAAAAAGGAGATGGTAGATAAGGTTCATGAAAGAGCATTGGGATATTTTGGACTCCTGGAAAGAGTGAGTGAAGAAAGATTAGTAAAAGACGTGTGGAAAGCAGAGGTGGATTGAGTGAACATGAGGGGACGACCGAAGATGAGATGGAAGAATGTGGTGAAAGGGCCGTTGAGCGAGAGGGGAATGCCTGTTGAGGAAGGAAGGGAGAAGGCAGGAGATAGGGATGAGTGGAGAATAGCTATGTATAGTTGATACTGTGATGCAAGCGAGGGACGAGCTGGGAGATGGAATGGGGTTAAGGAGTGTTTGTGTGTTGATTATATTTCGACGCAACCCGAAGGGATTTCTCCCCGTCTTCTATTTTTCTGCATAAGGGGACGGAAAAGGGGAGTCGTTAATTAAATGAAGAGGCCATGCTGTAGATGTGCTGTGTCTTGCTGCATTGTTTCTGACCCAGGGTGATAGGCGGGATGCAGGAATGACCCATCATCCATGAGGAGCTAAGATGAAAAGGAGGGGGAACGTAGTGGATGGAAGTGGATTGGGTAGGAAGGAAATGGGTGGGAGTGGGTATATGTTTTTTGAATTTGGCTACCTCCCTGGTAAGGGGGGAAAATCCTTGGTATAGGTAGATTTTATTATCATTGTTATCATTATTATTATTATCATTATTATTATTATTATTATTATTATTATTTTTTTTTTTTTTTTTTTTTTTTTTTTTTTTTTTTAAAGCAAATCATTTTTATATTACCGGTTTGCTACACTAGGCCTCCTGTCGCATCGCAACAGCCCAATGTTGTGTAATGAATTTTACATAAAAAAAGTTGGATAGAACTGAATTTGGAGGGGCATTGTGCGCCATTCTCCACCTTTTTTTAATGTATTTGTTCACTTGCTTATTTGTATTTATATATTTATTAATTTATTTTATTTATATATATTTGTCTATCCATTTATTTTTCATCCTACCTTGTTATGCACTGAAAGGTCTTTTGTCGATATACTTTGTCAGCGTAAGTCTCCTTTTATTTTACGTGAGAACCGAGAAGAAATTTTCTTATTTTCGTCATAAATTTAATATAAAGGAAATGAAAGCTAAGTAGCTGACCCTCTTCTTGTTCTGGCTATAATCCTATGCGTCTTCGTGCGTTTGTGTAACGGGGTTACAAAACGTACCTCTCTTTGTAAACAACAATGAACTCATCAACAAGAACTGAAATTGCGATGACGTCATGTAGGATGGAAAGGACGAATCCTCTCGCAGTTGCCAACGAGGTCAATTCTTTTGTGATTTCCTTCATCCATTTCATTAAATCTTAGGCTATAGTTTGGTAACTTTCGTATCTAATTATGGAAATTATTAGCTATTGGGAAAATATTGTGATGGTAAATATTGTAGGAATTGTGGGTTTGGTCACCCAAAGAGTGCATTGCCCCACGCCATGATCTGGGTCAATGGCCTATGTGCTTGCACAGTGCAGTACGACATGGCAACGGTCTTCTGGATGGTTTGTCAATAAGTAAAACATACGAAACTAACACATATCTATGTACGCGCTTGTTTGTGTGTGTGTGTGTGCTCGTGCGTTTATGTGTGTATGTGCGTGTGCGTGTTTTACCTAATTTTGTCAGTTGTTTACTTATAATGTATAGGATAAGATGTACACTCGTGATAATTCGTTTATGTGTGTGCGTGTGTGTGTCACCGTTTTGTGTATATACGTGCATGTTTGTATGCATACTCTTCCATTCCTGTGTAATGTTTATTTGTTTCTCTAAGATCATTTTATTCATTAATGAATGAGCACATTCACTGATAATAATCAAGCGCCTCAGCTGATAACACGATTCTACTTTTGATAATTATGGTGGAGTAATGTGCCGTAATCGGCGTATGAAATTTAATTAGTTTTACAAAAAAGGAATAAAATTCCTGCAGAGGCAGTGCAATGTAGTACAGTTCGAAGTTCTAAGATTCATTCAGATAAACACCTAAGAAATATACTGTAATGGCTGCCATTTATTTTATTTATGTATTCATTATTATTTGTTGTTATCTATAATTATATGTTTATTTTTATTATGTATTTCATTATTTATTATAAATCATTATTTATCAGGTTATCTTTTATCTTTTTGTTTATTGTTTATGATTATCTATTCATATTTTCACATCTGACAAATTTATGGACCAAATGGTCTCCTGTCTATTTTCTTCCTTTGTAGTCCATTGTAACATAAAAAAAATTTAATCCAACACTCAATTATGTCGAGTAGAATGTGTAAACAGTCTACGGTAAATTGAAGCCATTTTTAAACACACACACTTTATATATATATATTTTTTTTCCGACTAAGAAATAAATACCGGATACAGGAACAACGTAGAGCTATATTACTTTGTTTTCCTACATATCAGAATCTGACGTCACAGAATAGAATAGTGACGTCATAGACGCTCAGTCCAAGATTACGACTATGACAATGGCCCTATAATTCTTTTGTCCTTCAGCTCCGTAGCTCAAAGTGCCAGTCGATGCCATAAATGTTGATGAGTCATGATATAAAGATTTTTTTTTGTCTTTCAGTGACCCACAAAAGAATTTCCAATGAACTATCAAGACAAAGAGGGATCCCAGTGAACTACAAAAAATCTAATGACCTTAAAAAAAAAAAAAAAAAAAAAAATCGTGTGTGCTACAAAAAAAAATACTTCCCAATTAAATGTGTATATATACATATATATATATATATATATATATATATATATATATATATATATATCTTCCAGTAAGATACAAAAAATGTCTTTCATCGAACTACAAAAAAAAAAAAAAAAAATTCCCGTGAGCTAAAAAAAAGTCTTCCAGTGAGATACAACTAAGGGCGAGTAGCTTATATAATAAGGTGTTTAGATACAAAGGCGATACCTTAGCCTCCTGTTTTTATATATAGTAAATTGAAATATGACTTCCGTTATACAAGGATTATCCTCATTATTATCTTGATATTAGAATATATACCATTAAAATAAAAAATTGTGCAAATTAATAGAATCAAAGGATATATCTATAAATAAAAATTAAGAGTTAAAACATCAGAAATGTGTAATTTCTCAAGAATTCATCCACTATATGCTTAAAAATTTTGAAGCTTTGAAACAAACGATATGACGTCATAGCAAGTTGTAACGGTCAACTAACACAACTTTGCCATCCATTTTTCTCAACATTGTAGCTTGACTCAGCCTTGCTGGTAACTTGCGTGCTTCCTCGTAAAGCTAAATTGTTAATCTTCATTCCAAAATTAACTGAACTTTTTTATTTTTTATCTTACGTTCACTCTTTGCCAACCAACTCCTTCCACCACCCATCCTACACTTGTCGAATACCCCTGCCCCCATCCTCTCAAGTCTCTTCACTCGTCGAATACTCTACCACCTCCCATTCTACCTTTTTTTCTCGACGAATACCCTCTATATTTCTAGCCAAATGTCCATTGGTACAACACCTTTATAGGCCCTCACTCGCGAGGGCAAATACTCCCAGACTGAAGCCCAGATCTGGTAGTACTGAGGCCTTTGGGGTCAACGTCTTTTGAGGCTACTTATGCCCCGCTCTTCCCACTTGTAGGCGAAAACGACTCGGGTCACTCACGGCTCCCGTCTTCTTGTGGGCTTTGTCCTTCTTCTTCTTCTTCTTCTTCTTCTTCTTCTTCTTCTTCTTCTTCTTCTTCTTCTTCTTCTTCCTCTTCTTCTTCTTTTTGAAGTTTTGCCATATTCTTTCCCTCCAGCCCCTTCTTTCCTTTCCCCCTTTTCCTGTCTCTTTCCATTTATTTTCCGATTTACATCTCGACGTATATGTCAATCTATCTGTCATTGTATTTGCCTGGCTGTCCACTCTTTTGAAATTTCACTTGTTATTCTACCCATCTTCCAGTCTTGTTTTGAATGCAGTCTTTTTGTCCCTGGAAAATAATAAGAATACAAATTTCCTCTTTACGAAAAATACATACGCTACGAGCTGAGACGGCGGAGATCCTAAAAAAAAAAAAAAAAAAAAAAAACGCTAACGCGGACGAAGCCAAAGGTTTTGCTATCATCTTTCAAAGGGGAGAATTTCTTGTCTATGCCTCTTTCTTTAGCAAAAATGGCGAAATAAGATAAGCAAGAAGTTGCCCTTCCTTTCAACCTTTCTCCCTACCTCCCCCTTTTTTTTTTTTTTCCATAAGCCAGATCTCCTGTTTGGTTAATTTTTATCTATTTTCATTTTCCTTACAAAGGATATCATTCTGTGATGAAAAGGATGAAAAGTGATAATTGTCACAATATCCATTCAACGTATTGGATCTATACTTCTTTAATTAATCGTGTAGCTGATGATGTCTACAAATTTCGTTACATATATGACATACATTATATAAGGAGGATATAGCAGAAGTCATACAAGTCATATCATAACATTATGAAGAATATTCACATCATGCCACTTCGCATTCATATTGATATTACATTATATGACATCAATCTCATACGTTTGTTTTGCTACATATGATGTTCTTATCAATCTAAAAAAAAAGTATGTTTGACCACTATTTATATTTATATTTCTTGGTAACAACTGGTCAATTTATTTACCATAACATAAAATCAGTAAATATATATATGTATATATATATATATATATATATATATATATATATATATATATATATATATATATATATATATATATATATATCCAAGCAATCACATCACCGTGATACAAGAATGCAAAATAACCACAGGAGAAAGGAAACTTGTAGACAGTACGTTCGTATATTACATCTTCAGACTGAAGATGTAATGTACGAAAGTACTTACTATCTACAAGTTTCCCTTCCCCTGTGGTTATTTTGCATATATATATATATATATATATATATATATATATATATATATACAGTATATATGATATATATATATATATATATATAAATATATATATATAAATATATATTACAAGCAAAGGATTACAAAGGCGGAGCATGCCGACAGGAGACCTTTTGATCCATATCTAGGTCGGATGCAATAAAAAAAAAAAAATCATATTAATAATAAAATAATAAATAACAACTATAATAATGTAAATAACAAATAAAATACATAAATAAATGCATAGGTATAGTTAAGATAATAAACAAACAGGTAAATAGTAAATTATCATAAATTGACATATAACTAATAATAAATGAAAATCAGACAGACAATTTATAACAAAACAAAAACAAATAATATAACATAAATTATAATCATTACAGCATCTTACTTAGATATTTATCTAAATGATTCTTAAAGCTTCGAACTGAACTACATTGCACTACCTGTGCAGGAAGTTTATTCCATTCATTAAACTACACGGCTGGCAAAGTTGTTTCTATCTACTTCCAAATTGAATCTATTTCCGGACAGTTTGAGACTATTGTTTCTTCTCGGATTCTCATTCAATGTGAAAATTTGGTCACTTTTGATGTTGTCAATTCCCTTTAAAATCTTAAAGACCTGTATCAAGTCACCTCTGAGTCTACGCTTTTTTAGGGAAAACAGATTCATGTCCTTTAGTCGATTTTCGTATGATTTATTTTTGATATTTGGAATCAGTTTTGTGGCTCGCCGTTGTACTTTTTCCAGTCTGTCAATGTCTTTAATGAGATTCGGTGACCATACGGAAACCATATTCCAAATGTGGACGAACTAACGATTTATATAGCTTGTTAATGAGTGATGGACTTTTGAAATCAAAAGATCGCGCAATCAGTCCCAGAATCTTATTTGCTTTCTCAGAGGCTGAAATACACTGCTTGGATGATTTGAGGTCGTTACTGATAATTACGCCGAGATCTTTTTCACTATCCACTTTTGTTAACGAATTTCCAAATAACTTGTAATCGTACTTGCTGTTATTTTTACCTATGTGCATTACCTTGCATTTACTTGTGTTAAATTTCATTAGCCACTTTTCAGACCATTGCTGTAATTGATCTAAATCTTCTTGAATATCTAATTGGTTTGAGTGATCATTTGCCACTCCGCACAGTTTTGTATCATCAGCAAATATGGAAACAGTAGATTTTAGTCCATGGTCCATATCATTTATATATACTATGAATAGAAGTGGCCCAAGAACGGAACCATTCAACCAATTACTAGTCCAACCTAATAGGCTACCACTTATTACGTGTAAAGCTAATTTAGTAAGTAGTCTTTCGTGTGGGACGGTATCAAAAGCTTTTGCAAAGTCTAGATATATCAAATCTATATCTTTTTGTCATAATTCGAGATAACTGTGTTGTAGAATTCGAGTAAGTTAGTCAAGCAAGAACGTTTCCGTCTGAAACCATGCTGGCTATCATTTAGCAAACGGTTACTTTCTAAATGATGTTCGATAGCACCTCTGATGATAGTTTCCATTATTTTTCCTACGATTGAAGTCAAACTTATAGGCCTATAGTTATTTGGCTTCTTTTTGTCACCTTTTTTGAATATGGGAGTAACGTTAGCTAGCTTCCATTCTCTTGGAACATCTCCGGATATGATGGATTTCTTGAAAATAATTTCTAATGGAACAACAATCTCATTTTTCATTTCCTTTAAGATTCTTGGATGCCAACCGTCAGACCCTGGTGTTTTATTAACTTTGAGTTTGTCTATACACCTTTTAATTTTTTCTTTTGTTATATTTACCGTAGTGAGTAAGTCTACCCTAGACTTTTCACAGGTTTCAGTTTGGAATTCACTTTGAGGTGTTTTGTTTACGAATACATACATACATACATATACCAAGGCTTTTTCCCCCTTCCAAGGGAGGTAGCCACAAAAGGAAAGGCATAAAAACACTCCCACCCATTTCATCCCTAAATACACTCCACACCCCTCCCACCCTTCCTCTCATCTGAGCACCTCCTGGATGACGGGTCATCCCTGCCCACCGCCCAGGGTCAGAAGCAGTGTCGCAGGACACAGCACATCCACAGCAAGGCCGCTTCATTTAATCGGCGACCCCCCCTCTCCGTCCCCCCTTGCATATAAGGAGAGGACGGGGAGAAATCCCTTCGGGCTGCGTCAAAACTCACTCACACACACTACCCCACCCCCCACCCCCCGCCCATTTCTCCCCATGCAGTCACAACATCATCCATATACAACCATTCTCCACTCACCTCTGTCTTCCGTCCTCTCCCTTCCTTCCTCAACAGACATTCCCCTCTTCCCCAAAGCCCCCTTCACCCCATCCATCCACCTCATCCTAGGACGTCCCCTCATGTTCACTCCCTCCACATCTGCCTTCCATACCTCTTTTACTAGTCTTTCTTCACTCATTCTTTCCATGTGTCCAAACCATCCTAATATTCTTTCATCAACCCTCTCTCCCAAATCCTTTTTCACCCCTGTTCTCCTCCTCACCTCCTCATTTCTCACTCTATCTAGCCTAGTAACCCCACCATACTTCTCAGACACCTCATCTCAAACACATTCAAACTCCTTCTCTCTTCTTCTCTTATGTTCCACGTTTCTGCCCCATACAGTGCTGTTGGCACAATCACTCCTTCATACAGTCTCCTCTTCGCATCCATTCCCAAATGTCTATTTCTCATTACACTCTTTAAACCACCAAGGCATTTACTCGCTTCTCTCAATCTACATTCTACCTCCACCTTCACTCCACCTTTTCCTGCTACACTTGCACCCAAGTATCTAAAACTATCCACTTCCTCCAGTCGCTCTCCCTTAATGTTCACTTCCAGTCTACTGCCACTTTCACCCCTTGTACATCTCATCACCTTACTTTTACCCACATTTATCTTTAGCTTTCTTCTATCACATACTCTCCCAAACTCTGCCACCAGCTTCCTCAATCCCTCCTCTGACCCTGCCACAAGCGCAGTGTCGTCCGCAAACAACAGCTGGCTCACCTCCCACTTTTCTCCATTTTCTTTAACCATCTCCAATCCCTGACTCACTACCCTAGCATTCACCTCTCGCACCACCCCATCCATGTATAAGTTGAACAGCCAGGGCGACATAACGCATCCTTGACGAAGTCCCACCTTTACTTCAAACCACTCACTCTCTCCATTTCCAATCCTAACACATGCTCTACTACTCACATAAAAACTCTTGACAGCTCCCAAAAGCTTTCCTCCTATCCCATAAATCTGCATAACCTCCCACAGTGCCTTTCAGTCTACACTATCATAAGCCTTTTCCAGATCCATAAAAGCCCAAAAAACATCCTTCCCCTTTCCTATAGCTTTCTCACATATCTGTCTTACCACAAAGATCTGATCTACACAACCTCTACCCGTCCTAAATCCACACTGTTCCTCACCAATTACTCCTTCTGTTCCTCTCCTAATCCTCTCAATTAAGATTCTCCCATAAGCCTTCCCTACTACACTCAACAGGCTAATCCCTCTGAAATTACTACATTCACACTTGTCCCCTTTTCCCTTGTAAAGAGGAACTATACAGGCACTACTCCAGTCCGGTACTCTACCCTCTCTCCAGCAAACATTAAATAATCTCACCAACCAGTCCACCATCACTGAACCTCCCTTTTTCAGACATTCTGCATGACATCCATCCAGACCAGGTGCCTTACCTGCTTTCATCATCTTTACAACTGCCTTCACCTCATCCTTCCTTATTTCTCCTCCATTCTCCTCACTCATCACTCTCATTTTCTTCGTATTTCCCACTGCAGCTATCTTTCCTTCCCTATCCTCCTTCACATTCAGCAACTCCCTAAAATATTCTGCCCATCTTCCCCTCACTGCCATCTCTTCCATTATCAACTCTCCATCTGTACCTTTTACCTTTTCTTCCCTACTTGATTCGCCTCCTCTTCCTCTCTTAATTTCTTTCCAAAACATCTTTTTATTACTTTCAATATTTTCTGTCATACTCCTACCCCATTTCACATCTGCTCTCCTCTTTGCCTCCTTTACCTTTTGCTTTACTTCTCTTTTCTTTTCTTTGTACGTCTCATATGACTCCCCTGTCCTCTTTTGTAACCAATCTGTGAATGCTTGCTTCTTCTCTTCTACAACCTTCTTTGTTTCCTCATCCCACCATTCACTACCCTTTCTTCTATTTCCCCTGTCCTTCTTGTTCCACACACCATCCTTGCACACTTTAAGACTCCCTCCTTGAACCATCCCCATTCCTCCTCCACACCCATCTCTGCTCTATCCTTTACTCCCTCCCACTCCTCCTTCAGCTTCTTTTCGTACTCCTTCTCCTTTTCCTTTTCATTCAAGGAGTTCACTCTAAGAACCTCCCTACCTTTTGTCCCTTTCCTCCTTCTCCATCTATCCTCCACTCTCAACTTACCTTCCACCAAAAAATGATCTGATATTCCCCCACCCTCTCCCCTTAGCACATGTACATCCTTAACTCTTCCTATCATAATCCTATTTACGAATACCGAGCTAAAATAATTGTTTAAGATATTACACATTCCTTCATTTGAATATTCAAGTTGACCATTAGCAGATAATAGTGGACCAATGTGATTCCTAACAACCTATATGTATATAATTTGATGACTAATTATGCGCTCATTATTTCTTTAAGAATATTTTCCTTATGCCTTACCATGGACTTGTTCTCCCCCAGTGAAGAGCAAGTACGAACAGAAAACATATTAAAATGAAATATCATCACACCATTCATCGGAACATTCTTCCCTAACCCCAAAGAAAGAATATCCCAGGTTACTAAAGAAGGGTCTTGTACTCAAAATTGCGAGTTAGCGATAATGATTACCTGCAATAAAGTCATAAACCTCATTTCAAAGGAGGACAAGATCATAGTTAGGCATATGAAAAATATTCTTAAAAAAATGATAAGCGCACAACTAGCCAACACTTTCAATGAGGTATGCATAAGAGAAAAGCTTTTGCCCATATATACCATTAGTATATATATATATATACTGGTATATATTAGTATATATATATATTATACGAGACATACAACCAACTATTAACAGACAAGTGGAAGCCCCTACATTACTCCCCAGCATGAAGCCCCTCCCTAGGACTAGTAGCCCTCTCAACCACAACAACACACCTTCCAATCACACCGACACCCAAGTCCCTCTCCGACGTTCCGCCAGACTGATAGAGAGGACACTTGGCCCTCAACGGACATCTGCCCCACAGCAACAAAATCCCACACATGTATGTGACCTCTCCCCGTGTCTTACGTCGTGACCTCCCCCCGTGTCTTACGTTGTGACCTCTCCCAGAGCTTTCTTTCTATGTTTATTATGTCCTGTACTCTCTGTCTCTATTACATTGAAAATGCTAACTGCGTTTAGCGAAACGTCTGTACATTCTTTCTCAACTAAAGTTCCTAATGTCTACTGGAAATCTATTATTCCGTCTGTCCTGTGATAACCATAAATCCACGTTCAGAAGATTTGAAAGTCTACTTAAGAAGCTTTGTAGTGCCGAATGCGCAGTTGTTTTTAACAAAACATGTTTAAAAGAAAATCTGCTGCCAAGATTCACACATATATATATGTATGTATATATATATTGCAAAAATAATCACAATAACGCGTGACGAAAAAATATTGCAGAAACCACAGGGAAATTAAAGTCGGAATACTGAACGTTTTCGTCTATTACGACATCCTCAGAGTACAAGAAAGAAAAAATAGAACACAATATTTATACAGAAGTAAGAAAACTGGGAGAGGTTATAGTCACATAAAACCTTCGGACATTATACATACATACACATTCAATTACACATGGAAATGTTAATGGTAATAATAATAAAAGTACATACACATTCATATACACATGGAAATAAGAAAGGTAATAGTAACACAAAAAAAAAAAAATCAAAAGAGCAAAATCATGTGGCCGAAAGGTCCATAGGACATTTGGTACAATTAGGAAACTTGTTACTGCTTAAATATCCTATGATTATAAAATTATTTAACCAAAACACAAGATAATATTATCAAATTGTACAA
>NC_134818.1:26952178-26957178 GCF_046742065.1 Oratosquilla oratoria | reverse complement strand
TTTGACCTCGAGCTCTTCTAAAAATTTTGGCATTCTTTGACATCATATTCATCTCGTTTTTTTTTCTGACCTCGTGTTCTCGATTTTTTTTCTGACCTCGCGCTCTTCTCGAAATTTTGAGTGCTCTCTGACCTCGCACTTTTCTTTATAATTCTGTTTTCTTCAGATGTCGTTTCCTTCTCGATTGTTATTTTTATGTTATAGTGGAAACAAAAAGCGTTTTCACTTTTTTTATCCTAATTTTAGTAAATGAAAGTGCTCTGTATACATACGATCTATATTTTCGTAAAATGACTCATCAAAATCAAGTGGAGGAGGAGGAGATAAGAATCATTTTACTCAAGGAATATGCCGGGGGGTTTCTTTTTATTTATGCCATTTTTTTTTTCTTCAGGGGGTAAGTTTGTTTTGAAAAATTCTTGAAAATTGAGACAACATGCCAGCGTGTGGCAAAGTTCTCATCCGTGCTCAATAGGTTTTCTCCAGTTGGTAATATATATATATTATATATATATATATATATATATATATGTATATATATATATATATGTATATATATATATATATGTATATATATATATATATATATATATATATATATATATATAAAATATATATATATATATATAAGATGGGAAATTGCGAAAGCGTTCTTCCAGAGAAACTTTCAGGAAATATAGATAGAAAAATAATTTGGTAAGATAATGTATTTGTTTATTTATTTATTTATTATTTGTATCCGTTTTCACATTTTGCCTTTATTTTGAGAGAGATATAGATAGATAGAGAGAGAGAAAGAGAGATTCTCCCTCGTAGTACGTAGACTTTCTCAACTCTACATTGGTTTCCATTAGATGAATAAAATCATCTGGCGGCAGCCACAAGAAGCTTAAGAGTCGAATATGGATGCCAAAGAGTTAATCGATAAAGGTTTCGCCTCTTTGTTCGTCGTTGCCCTTAACCAAACTCTTTGTGTGGCAACATCGCCGGGTGGAGCTGTTACCACAAGAGTTTTATTTATTTATGTTTTATTTTATTTTGCTTGCTGAGAATAATGAATCACCTGGTGCTAAACAGAACAATATATTTCATGTATCAAATCTTATTTTTTTTCTTGCGTATGAACTTCCTGCAGGTGCGATCGCATGTGATGTAGAGATCGATTTCTATGTATAATTCATCTATTGTTCTTCCCTCTTTCTCTCTCTCTCTCTTTCTCCATCTCTTTCTCTCTCTCTCTCTCTCTCTCTCTCTCTCTCTCTCTCTCTCTCTCTCTCTCTGTATCTCTCTCTCTTGGTCTACTTGTTTATTTATTTTACGTAATTTTTTTATTTCTATTTATTTGTTGGTTTATTCAGTAATTCGTTTATTTTCGTATATCTATTTATATATTTCACATATATTTACTTTATTTTTTCATTTAATATTTTCCTTATTTCGTGATGTATCAATTTGTTTATTTAATAATTTATCTATTTTTATATATTCATTCGTTTATTTTATAAGTATTTGTTTTTATCTAATAATTTCTTTACTTCATATTACATTTATTTATTTACTTCTATATTTAATCTTATTCTATTTATCTATTTAATTGTTTTCAATTTTTTTTTTTTTTTTTCATCCGACTTTATTATGGCTCGGAGGGTTTTCAGCCTACATGCTTTGGTGAGATTTTCCTTTGTGTGATATTGTGTGACACAACCTTTCTATTTCTCCAAGAAGGTGTCCAATGGAAGAAGATTGAATGCAATTGAAAGCAACTATCTGAGTGGGTTGATTGCATCCACTCTTCGCCTTGGCATTCAGCTGATTGTTATTATTACAACCGTCTCGTTTTCCAATCGAATGAATGTGATGAAGTGTTTGGCGTTCGTGTGATGACCTCTAATGACCCAAGCGGCTTCAGAGGACATGGACGTAATTGCCCTCACCCCTTCAGTACGGTGACCTTATATGAAGCTTTTGTTCTGGCTAAAAATGGATGATTTTATTCAGCTGGAGGGTTAGAATCTGGGGTAAAATGGGGCCACGACCGCTGTAAGTCACTTTCAGACCTGGGGACGCTGTCTGACCTGCATATAAGAGACAGGTCTTAAGTAGAATCAGTGTTATTTAATGCGTCACCGTGTTGAAGGTGTCAAAGGACACTTGGCAGTGGTGCCAATCGATCTGGCTTGCATGGCATTGATTAGAGAGAGAGAGAGAGAGAATAAATATATTTCTGAAACCTGTTCTAGGAATGGGATGTTGTTATCATCGTCGCCATCGTTATTGTTCACATTTATGTAACTTGTTGTTGTTGTTATTATTGTTATTGTTATTGGTGCGGCAGAAGAATGTTTCCTGTGTCTGGCATTATTTCGATTCCAGTATGGGAGTATTTGTATTAGTTGTCTCTGTGAGAGCTGCAGAGTACTCAAGATCATTAGGTTTCATGGAATCTGAAAATAAAAGTGAATCTTTTTATGACAACACGTCCGTCTGATTGGATGGAGATGTTGCCATAAGGTGCGTTTGATTTTTCTCACATCTGCAGAAACAAAAGCACAGCTAAGCACAAGACTTTTTTTTCTAACAGTGCCGCGTAGGACCAATCTCAAATGTGGTTTCTTAGTCCCCGCTTGCATTTACGTATTTTGTCTTGTCTTACTTGTCTTATCTCTTGCCCTAACTTGTTCTGTTTGGCCATATTCCGTCTTGTCTTTTACAGCCTTGTCATGTACTGTCTTCTCTTTCACTGTCTTGTTCTGTTTTGTTATAGCCTGTCTCGTCTTGTTTTGTCTTGTCCTTATTCGTCTTTCTTCTCCTGTCTTATTCTGTCTAGTTTTGTCTGATTTCGTTTTGTCTTTCCTGTCTTCGTATATATTTTATTATCTTGTCTTGGTGGTCCTTATCTTGCCTTCTCTTTTTTTCATATTGTTGGTACTTATATTCGCTGGCTTCTTCTCCCCACTCGCTTATGATTTATCTAAATTCGCTTATTCTGTCTCTGTATTCTCTCTCTCTCTCTCTCTCTCTCTCTCTCTCTCTCTCTCTCTCTCTCTCTCTCTCTCTCTCTCTCTCTCTCTCTCTCTCTCTCTCTCTCTCTCTCTGTCTCTCTCTCTCTCTCTCTCTCCATTTCTTTTTTGGTTGTCGTTTACTTTTTTTCAACAAATTTGGAAAAACACATTCACTTCGGGCTTTATTCTGTAGCAACATGTCGATGCCCAAGACCAGATGTCGTGACGAGCAAGAGTAACCCTTATATCCTTTGGTCATAAGGATGATAATTTTCAAAGAGTACCTTACCAGGCTCCTAAAACACACTCAAGATTACGAATCATAATGTGCTGTATTACATCGAAATTTACTTCAATTGTTTTCCGATTTTAGTGCTTATGGGATCTAAACGTAAGGGTCATAACCATAACGTCTTAATTTCAGCAATTTCTCTCTTGTCTATTTTTGTGTGTGTGTATTTTCTTTTGTGCACGTTTGTCTTTTCGTACTGCTCACTTTCTTTAAAAAAAAAAGTATACTTGAACGGTGTGTGCTCTGAAGCTCTGAAATATGGGTGATATTCAAATATCGACCGTATCTCTTTGCAGCATAAGGTCGGTTCTGGAGTTTCCTGGAAACTCGCTCAAAAATGCAGACGGTCTTAAGTGTCTTACCCATGTATATCCCCTAAATGTTTATTCATTTTCCGATTTTTTTTTCCGAATTATTTCAGCCGTTGTGTCGCTCGGGTATGGTGCAAACTTTGATCGATAATTTACGAAATTTACGATAAAAACGCGGAGAAAATAAAAAGGAGAAACGGGAATAGAGGAAGAATGGGTATTTTGCGAAAAAGGAAATGATACAGTAAGTGGAATGAAGAGCATGGGAGGGAATGGAAGAAGAAGCGGTTTGATTACAGTGGAAGTCACTAGAGACGGTCACACACAACCGCGCATTTTTTTCCTTGACTATACGATACTGCCGCGGTTTCCGCGCGGTTCAATCCGTTAGTGTGAAGAGGGCCTAAAGGATGGAATGAAGAGGAAATGGCGGTGAGAGCACAAAAGAATCGAGCGTGTTAAGAATGGTTGCAAAGAAGAAGTAAGGAACCATAAAAGAGGCATGGAGTAGAATAGTGGCTCTCAAACTCTCTTTTTGCCTCCAACATACCTGCACGCCCCCCCCCCACACCTTTTTTGTATAAACATGAAAATATATATTTTTCTATTTATATCTTAACTGAAAACGGGTTTGGGTGACTGATAGAATTTTACTTTGCACGTATGTACCTGCGGATACTCGTTCTTGAAGTTATTTCATTATTTTTATTAAACATTGATTTTTGAGCAGATGATTTCACGCACCCCCTTGTATCTTTCTCACGCCTCCCTGGATAGGGGTCACGCCCCCTAGTTTGGGAACTACTGGAATAGAGGGCGGAAGCAAAACGCAAGGTGAAGGAAACCAAGAGGAGATTGGATGTCTCTGTTTCATCCGCCGCCAGGCAATTTTATTCAGCTGAGCGTAGGTGGAGTTGGAGGGAGTCGGAAACTTTCTTGATGTTGAAGAATTAATGTCTCTTGATATCAGCGAGGAACTTTTCGCTCTTGTCGATCTCGCCGCTCACGAACTCAGAGACGCGGTGCCCACTTCGGGACGACCGGCGAAGAGTCGAATCCCTTGTGAGAGCGTCCACGGCATTAAGGGATCTTCTCTCATTGTAACTTACGAGCTCGCTTCATGGGCACAACAATTTAGGACAAGTTAGGCTCTAGGATCTTCTCCACCACCACCACCACACCCCTCTTCTCTCCCTCCTCTTCCAGACGTCAGGCGAGCAGAAGAGGCATCCGCTGGACTTCCATGCAATTTAGGAAATGGCCTTGAGAGTATACTTCTGTCTTACGACGACTTTTGCAATAACCAGAGCTTCTATCCTTGGGAATGATATCGCATTGAAGAGGTGGAGTTATGGAGATGGTAAAAGAGGAAATGTGAGGAGGATTGCAGAATGG
>NC_134818.1:26937178-26942178 GCF_046742065.1 Oratosquilla oratoria | reverse complement strand
GCCGAAATTATTTCGGTATCGCTGCGCTTCGGGTCGTTACTCTGACTCTCGTGGGCGGGGAGTTGGGTGTGTGTGTGTGTGTAAGGTCATAGCATTACCCATAGATCGGTCATACGAGCTCTGAGCTCTCTTCCGGGAGGGAAATAGCTGTCGATCACGAGTCCAACACGTGATCCAAAGACCGAAGACCAAGGTGAATACACACGTACACACACATACACACACGACTCAGTGGCACGGTTGGTAGAGTACCAGACTGTTGTTACGGTGGTGGCAGCGGTACCTGGTTCGAATCCTGCCCAGGGCTGAAATTATTTCAGTATCGCTGCGCTTCGAGTCGTTACTCCAACTCTCGTGGGCGGGGAGTTGGGTGTGTGTGTGCGTGTAAGGTCATAGCATTACCCATAGATCGGTCATACGAGATCTGAGCTCTCTTCCGGGAGGGAAATAGCTGTCGATCACGAGTCCAACACGTGATCCAAAGACCAAGTGAACACACACACACACACACACACACACACACACACACACACACACGACTCGATGGTGCAGTGGTAGTGATCGCGGCCGCCACTACGGCGGTCCTAGTTCGAATTCCCCCAGTGATGAAATAATTTCAGTATCGCTGCGCTGCGAGTCGTTACTCCAACTCTCATGGGCGAGGAGTTGGGTGTGTGTGTGCGTGTGAGTTCACAGCATTACCCAGAGATCGGTCACATATGAGCTCCGAGCTCTCTTCCGGGAGGGTAGTAGCTGTCGATCACGAGTCCAACGCTTGATCCAGGATCATGGCGAATCACACACGCACAGTGTGCTATCACAGTCGACCACAAATTCAGCCTTCCGAGTTAGAATATCACCCAGGGCTGAAAATGTCAGCATCGCTGCACTGCGAGTCGGCACTCCACCTCTGGTGGGCAAGGAGTTGGGTGCGCGCGCGTGTGTGTAAGGTCACATCATCACCCATAGATCGGGTCATATATGAGCTTTGAGCTCTCATCGGGAATGGTGATACCTGTCGATCACGAGTTCAACATGTGATCCAAGGCCATGGTGAATCACAAACACACACACGCACACACACACACACACACATACATAAATACATACACACACACACACACACACACGATAAGGTTTGTGGATAATAAACTGAGTCCTGCAGTATAAAAAGAGAAAAATATTAATTCTCACCCTTCATTTTTCTATTTCATATTATTCTTACGTATTCATTTATGCATCTACTTTTTTTATAAAAGGAAGGTTGGGGGTGATTAATGAACCCAGAAATGGCGAGAAGCAACTGTATTAAATACGTGCGAGTGTGTGTGTGTGTGTGCGTGTGTGTGTGTGTGTGTGTGTGTGTATGTATGTGTGTGTGTGTGTGTGTGTAGGTGTATGTAGGTGTGTATGTGTGTGTGTGTGCTCGCGTATAATTTATGGTGGATAGTGATAGTTATCACAGTAGAAGTTTTTGTCCTAAAATTGTTAGTATTTATTGTTGTTTCTATTTTGTTTTATCTTCTCTTGTTTATTCATTTATTATTCATTTATTTATTCATATAGTTATTTACTTATTTGTTTATTCATTTATTTATTCATTCATTTATTCATTTATCTGTTTAGGTGTTCGTTTACTTCTGTTATTTTAGTTTCCTGCATCCGGCCTCGCTATGGACCGAAAGGTCTCCTATCGGCATACCTTGTCGTTAAATAAGCATTGTCGACTTCACTATTCTCTCCGTTGTCTGTTTGATTCAGATCACGGCTTAGCGCCCTTAACGGGCCATCTTTTGTTTCTTTCTTTCCACTTATCGTTCTCCTCTCCTCTCATTCTTCGTAGTTACATCTTCAGAATATTGTTCTAACTCACTCTCTGTCATCCTCTCCGACATCTTTCCCTCGACAATTGCTCTCCAGGGTTCCTCATCTCTTCTTCTTGTGCCTTGTCCATACCATCTCGGCTTTCTTTTCTTTGCTTATTCCTGGAATGAAGAAAATGTGCGTGAGGCCATTAGGTGTAAATAGATTGAAGATAATTAGGAGAGTGTAATTAGATTATTTAGATGATAAAAATGTTGTTGTTGTTGTTGTTTTGAGTAATTAAGACACCAAAATGAGAAAACTAATTAATGAGTGAGATGCTAATGACTTGGTTAGTTTCGTGAAAAACGTGGGTGTTTCAGTATCTAAATACAAAAATAAGAGTTTGGATTTTTTCTTTCTTTCTTTACTTTTAGAATGTGAAGACCATTTTATGGGCTAACAAGCAATCGAATTGACTGGTGGTTGATTATATAAATCAGTGAAAAGTGTGAAGGCAACCGAATAGATCACATCATGTTTGAAATAAAAACAAGAACACCCCATCACGTCCATTATCATCTGAAAATTTCTTTCAAGTCTTTCAGAAATGAAGAAAAAAATTATATTCCGTAGAGTTTCGTAGCGTCGTTTTCTGTACGCGAAAGAAAAAGAAAATCTTGTACAAAGGGGAGAGTGAACAGGATTTAGGAAACGAGTTCCTGCATTTACTCAAAATAATGAGAATCCCGTGACCCGCTGCGGGCTTGCTGCGTTGCTTCTCGAAAGCCCTAGCCAGGCGGGGAGGCGACCCAACGTCGATCTAAAAAAAATATAGCGACTTTACTCAGCTAAAAGGGCCTTGCCTACCAGAGGTTTCTCACTTCCCACTGCGTGGGAATGAGATGATAAGTTATTGAGAGAGATGAGAATGAATGTGTGAATAAATGAGTGAGGTAAGGGAAGAGGGAAAGAGTGTATAATTATTTGAGGTAATGAATGAGTGAATATGTCCAGAAAGGAGTGGAGGATGAAGAGGAGGTGGAGGTGGTGGTGGTGGTGGCGGCAGCAAGGTTTCTGCCTGATGGGTTGAATAAATTGACAAGATAAGTAGCGTAAAGTTGATTGAACGCCGTCCGCTGTACGTGTGGAGGAGGCTGATACACTGAAGCGGTGGATGATTAGGAGAAAATTGACTGCGGTGAAAGGAAAGAGAAGACTCAAGGTCGAATGGATATGGCTGGAGTTCGGAACAAAGGAGGAGAAATATATAAGAAAAGCGTTATTCCGGAAAATATTCCAACAAACGGAGCTGTAATAGAACCTGCGTGGAGCAGTGGGTAACGTTCCTGCCTCGGAACACGGAAGGTCCGGGTTTGATCCCCGATAAAGGTAAAGCACAGCGGAAAACAGAGGTGCGGTAGATCAGTATCGCATATACTGTATATGCTAGCACCTAATCAGTGTGGTCGAGCTGATTGCACTGATTTTGCAGCACTTATCATCATACATACAACCTTACCAATCCAAATTAAGCAACCGTGGTGAGGTACAGAGGCTGCATAGCCCCTCAGGTGATAGGCCGGTTCTGGAGGGGCCACTAAGGCTGAACTTACCAATGGAACTATATACCGGATAATGGAAATAGGAATTAAAATTTAAGATCATTTCAGTGCGCTATCCCAGATAATGAAGATATACAGGACAAGTTCCTGAATAAAGAGGATTGGTTAGACAGGTTTGAAGTTGATTGAAATATGCCATCCCGGGCCAGAGAGAGAAGAAATGCCGGATAATGTAACATGCTGCCGGATAATGGAACATACTGCTGGATAGCTGAGGTCTCCTTTGAAAAGAGGGAACGTAACTGACATAACTTATTCTAGATAATGAAAAGATACGTTGATTGCTCGGATGAGCTGTCAGCTAGTGACGGGTTTGCTGAAATATATATGTATATATATTCTTTATTTCATTTGATCGGATGCTCGCTAGCTGAGCGGGTTAGAGCGTCGCTACTGGCGGCGGAGGTCGAGGTGACGGCAGTTCGAATCTTGCCGCCAGCGAGTTGGACCAAGGGCATGGTTCATTAAATTATACGCTACAAAATCCTCTGTAAGGGGCACCTTCCTTGCCTCCTGATAGGGCGAGTTTGCGACGTTAAACCAAATCATCATAATTGAAAGACATACTAATTGACGAATCATAGTATCTGACTATGGAGGTTTGGTCCAGATATTATGAAATCCATTAAAACAATATTCGAGTAATAAGTTGCCGGATAATCGAAGTATGTGCTAAAAGGGAAGACATTGTAATGTATTATTCCCAGTAATGGAAAGAGGTGCCGGATAACCGAGTGAAGTGACGAATAATCGATTTCTTTGTTGTAAAGTGTTGAAGGACGGAAGGAAACGGTTAGGTAGATTAAATGAGCACAGTGACAGGTTGAAGGAGGTCGCCAGTGGACTAAATGGTCGCTGTAGACGAGAATTTTGTTGAGTTCATTCAGGGTGAGTGATATAATAATACGAGTGCAAGACGCGTTTTAATACCTTGAATTGGAAGATGAAGGGTGACCGTAAGCCTAAACGCAAACTTAGAAGACGCAGCACAGAGCAAGTGAGAGAGAAGTTCAAACTGTACTTCAATTCAGCAACGGAAAGTCTACCCTTGTTCTGTGCTGCGTCACCTGTGCCGCCTGCGTCTCAGTTATGCTTACGCTAAGGGAAGGATTGGTAAGTGATGAGGGGCCTACAAAAATCATGATACATATCATTCATGATCAGAAGAGGGAAAGATTGGGGTGAGTGGCCCCCGCCCACCAATCGCGCGATATTTCCAGCATTGATAAATGTGATTGGTGATCATGGAAAGGAAATAGTGTGATTTTTGGCTCAGTGATTGGCACTTCAATCGCCAACCAATCACATGGATTCTTTTCACCTCCGGGTGCATTGTTAATTTTGAATTTAGTATTTTCCCTTAATTTGTATCAATCATTCAGATAGATAATGTATTTGAAGCTCTTGATTTTGTGTTGTAGTTTTGCGTGAATTAGCTGTCATAGAATGAATGTGAGTCGAGGCTTATCAGCCAGTATGTGTATTTGTGTATATATTTGAATATATATATATATATATATATTTAATATATATATACAGTATATACATATATATATGTATATGTATATATGT
>NC_134818.1:26929678-26932178 GCF_046742065.1 Oratosquilla oratoria | reverse complement strand
TGTATTTTTCTTCGTGATAGCCTTGCGAGGACCGTAATCAGTGTCCATTCCCGCGGGAGGCTGTAAATAAAAGAAATAAAGATAAGGAAGCTGGAACGGAGATCCGAGTACTGAGCGAAAGAGGAATTCTGAGTGTGACTTTATCTTCCCGTATGGCCGAGAAAGTTGGGTAACAAGGCGCTCGGGGCTGGACTTACAAGAAGCTTCTTCGGGGGGTCTTAGGGTCTCAGGGTCCAAAGATCTGAGAGCCGCAGGCGAAGAATGTGAGTGGAGGTTGGGGGGGAGGGTGAGTATCGGTCACTGGTGCGATTGGAGGAGGAGGGAAGTAAGTTCGTGGTGGGGCTACAGCGTACTTCTCAGTTTCCTTCTTCATCATCATCATCTTCTTCTTCTTCGTTGTCTTCTTCTTCGTCTTCTTTTTCTTCGTCTTCTTCTTTTTCTTCTTCTTCTTTTTCTTCTTTTTATTTTTCCTCTTCTTCTCCTCCTCTTTCTCCTCCTCCTCCTCCTCCTCCTCTTACTCCTCCCCCACCTCCCTCTTCTTCCTCTTCTTTTTCTCTTTCTTCTCTTCTTTGTATGTTCAATCTTTGTACCAACATAGACCTTTATTACAATTTTCGAGCATAAATCCTGGATGCAGCCTTAGCGTATGTCTAAGTCCATGAAACCCATTCCTTTGACTGAGATAGGTAGAACCTTGGCGACCTTGTTACCTTCCCACAACTGAATAAAATCGCCCGTTGATGTATATCGAAGGGTTTCATCAGTATGTGAACGTCATTGTCTAGCTGCCGTCAGATGATTTTATTACACCAAGTCCTCGAATTAAAGCAGAATGACCTAGTTGGACCCCTGCCGTACCGGGTGGCACTTTTTCTTTTATTCTCCGTGACGCCAGACGATTTTATTCATCTCCGTGGCACTTCTCAATAGCTAACAGATTAAATAACAGATTCTTAAAAAAAAAAAAAAAATGTTTAGCGACGTCCCAGCGGACCAGAGTCTCACAGCATTATTTCAGGAATGGAGAATAATTTCCGCTTGAAGAAAAAATTTTGATGACCTTTCACTTTTGTTCTCCTTCCTTTCTTCTGCCCTCCCTAAATCTCTCTTTGACCACCACCTCTTTTGACTCCATCTTTTCGATGTGATATTGTCCCCAAGGATTGAAGCGCCGGTTATCACTATCGATTTACTAAACGTATTTTGCTTCGGAGGGGGCGGTCCCCTTAGGTGAATTAAATCGCCTGACGACAGCTAGAAGGAACAAATAAAGTAAGAAGTCGTGAGTAGAAGGTAGAGTGGAGAGTGGGGGTGGTTGGGGGGTTTTTTTTTTTTTTTTTTTTTTTTTTTTTTTTTTTTTTTTTTTTTTTTTTTTTTGTGGTGGTGGTGGTGGTGGGTGCGAGAAAAGGTCAGATCTGAGCCAGAAAATATCCTTCCTGACCTCCTCAACGAACTTCATTAGACTTCGAAGCTTAATACAATAGAAAACAAAACAATCAAATTAATAAGTGGAAGGAAAATACATATTTCTTCTTAACCCAACATCAAACTTTTTTTTAAGCTCTGTGGAAAGAAATAAGTTTGGCAGAAGAGAGGCCACTACGAATTTTGCCTCTCTGTCCCCCCTTTCTTCCCCCCAACCCCCCATCGTGGAGGGTGGAGCGGGGGTAAAAAGGGGGGGCGGGGGTCGTAGCTGAAAGGCGCGTGGGAAAGCGTATGGCTCCACCATCCCTTGCAATTTGGAAAGTTCGCTGCACAAGCATTGTTTGCAAAGTTGCAGACATAGTTTGTTTCCTTTGATTATTGTTTGGACCTCGTGTTTGTTGCTATGTGCGGCTGCAAGGGCACGTGGGCGTGTGTTTTAAAATTCCTTTTGTTTGTTTTATTTTCATGTTTTTTTTTGGGGGGCGTTTGTGTGAGAAAGGAAAGTTTTGTGTGTATTGTGTGTATGTGTATGTATGTGATCACGCACGCACAAACATATGCACACACACACACACACACACACACACACACACACACACACACACACACACACACACACACACACACACACACACACACACACACACATACATACACACACACACACGCACACACACACACATAAAGAGAGAAAGAGAGAGAGTATATGAAGGACACATGAACTATCAAATGAATTTTGACAAGTAATGTTCTCTTCACAACCAATCTTTCTAGTACGCAAGGAAGAGGTACACACTGTCTCCTGATAAGAAAAAAAAAACTAACATCAAAACTCTTTGTGTAACTTTTTTAATTAACTTTATGGCCCGTTTGTGAACATATTTTGTAAACGAATTTTCTTTCTTTATTTTTATTTATTTTTGGTAAACATGTTCTATTTTGAAATGAGTCCGGCGGGAAAATGCTTTGAATAGGGCCTCGATTTTTTGTTTTATCTTCTTTGTAGGTTAGTAATTCACTGGGAAAGCAGATTAGTTAGAGGTCATTCAATACTTAACCAGGTCGACTGCAGTTG
>NC_134818.1:26904678-26919678 GCF_046742065.1 Oratosquilla oratoria | reverse complement strand
TTCCTCCTACTCCTCATCTTTCTCCTTTCTCCTCCACTCTCGGATCCTTCTCCTTATCATCGTTTTCTTTCTCCTCCTCATCCTCTTCCTCATCATCATCATCCTCCTCTTCCTCCTTCTCCTCCTCCTCCTCCCTCTCCTTCTCCTCCTCTTCCTGCCCTTCGTCCCCCCCCCCCAGCGCCCGAATTACATGTCACATATTTCTTGCCATTTTTCCAGTCTGTTTCCTGGATATCGTCTCTCACAAGAACAAAAACTCGTTGGACATCTGACGTTCTTGAAGACTACACTTATGTTACTTTATCCTCATTCACACTTTCACAACGAGGTATCAGTCACCCTATCATGAGGCTAGAACGGAGCCTCTTACAGAAAAATTGTAGCGTAGAATTTAATAAACCATGCCCTTGGTCCAACTCGCCCGCGGCAGGGTTCGAACCACTGTCCTCTCGACCTCCGTCGCAAGTAGCGACGCTCTAAACCGCTCGGCCAGAGAGTATCCACAATGATATGAACTTGCTGTTGCGTCTGTATTGGAAACTCTCATTGAACCCCCTCCCAGACGAATTGTCCCATGTCAATTGGTCGAATGACGACTGGTCCAATGCTAATTGGTCTAATAGACCAATTAGTCTGAAGGCACCTATTCTGAAACTGGTTTGTCTAATAGACCAATTGGTCTAAAGATAACCAGTTTAGGTTAGATTTCAACTGCCTCGTCACTGTTTCTTTTCATAACCTCTTGTCTATCTGCCATCTCACAGAAATCCTCACTGTATGTTTTTGTATGTATGAATTTATTTGTACATATATGTAGTATGTGTGTGTGTGTATGTGTGTATTTTTGTGTGTGTGTCTTTTTGTATGTGTATGTGTGTATGTGTGTGCGTGTGTGTGTGTGTGTGTGTGTGTGTGTGTGTGTGTGTGTGTGTGCGTGTGCTCATGTGTACATGTTTACTTGCAGACATATGTACATCTATAGTGTGATGTATAAATGCAGTAAAAAAAATCAAGTAAGAAGAGTTATTGCTGTGATAAGTCAACATAAACCGAAAACATGTCGTGTAAAAGGAGGAGGAAGAAGAGGAAGAAGTACAGGAGGAGGAGGTGAAGGAGGAGGAAGAGGAGGAAATGGGACGAAGATGACAGAGGAAGTCGAGATGACTCCAAGTGCATCTTTCGGAGACGGGAAGACCTTGCATGAGTGAGGAGCTCTTCGGCGTCGAGGTTCTTCTTGTGTCTCCGAAGTCCCGAAGACCACTTTGTTGGGAGGACCAAGACGGAAGGAGAACATAAGACTGGAGGAGACTGCAAGAGACCATAAGGCATACACCAGACAGTTCCATGACCCTTACCATCTGTCATCCCCATCCATAAAGTTATCTAACATTTTCTTAAAACAACCAATAGGATCAACACGCACTACGTAGTTACTAAGTCTATTCCATTTGTTAACCTTTCTATTGGTAAACCAGTTTTTGTCTATTTTCTTGTTAAGATGTATTGAGGAGAACCAATAGGTGGAATCGGGGAAGCCGGAAGAGGAGATGAAAGGAAGAGAGAAGGAAAAGAGAGTGATGAAAGAGAGAGAAGAAAAAGAGAGGGGACGAAAGAAAGAGAGAGAGAAGGAAAAGGGAATGACGAAAGAAAGAGAAAAAAAAGAGAGGGGACAAAAGAGAGAGAGAGGAAAAAGAGAGTGACGAAAGAGAGGGGAATTTGCTATTTCATAAGAGGAAATAATGTCGAAGGAGAGGGTGAGGGTGAGGGGGAGTGGAAGGTGGTTTAGGTGAAGTGGATGGGGTGTTGCTATGCAGTACATATTTTTTATCTAATTATTCATTCATTCATTTATTTATTTATTCTATTATTTGTTTATTAATATTTTATCTTATGTTGATTTGATTTTGTTTTTGTTTTATTTTGTATTATTTTAGAATCCACAAAATTTTGAGTTTAGAAATAGTTAAACTGAATTTTCGTTAACTCATTTCAAAATATTTTTTGATATAACCAGTTATTGAAAATAAAACAATAGAACCGCAGTCAGTGTGACTAAGTATTTTTTCCACTCGTTACCTTTTTTTATTATTTTCTGTAAGAGCCTATATGAAAAATATTGACAAACGTTATCATATCAAACGAAATGTGTAATGAGGCAATTTTGTGCAAAAGCGGCATCTATGGCGGATGTTATCATGTCGGTAATATCCTGTAGGTATATATATACATACATACATATATATATATATATATATATATGTAGCACAGACGACCTATGGAGAAATCATTAAGACCATCTTAAGACACAAAAAGAATGTTCTAAAGTAGATAAATAATGCAGTCACATTTAATTCTACATGTTTAAGAGAAAATATTCTGCCCATTTATACCATTAGTATACACACACACGCACACATATTATATATATATATATATATATATATATATATATATATATATATATATATATATATATATATATATATATATGTTGATACTGGAACTCCTCCGCTGTCTGTTTGAATAGGAATACTTCACTTTGTTTACATATTCTCTGAGGATCTGTTGGTATTGGCTTTTCTTGTGTATACAGAGGAAGAAGGTTACTCGTTGTTGTTGCTACTTTTATTGTTGTTGTTGTTGTCCTTCCTCTTCGTCGTCGTTTTCTTCGTCTTTGTTTTCTTTCGTTTTCTTCCTTTTCAATTTTGTTTCTTTTCTTTATATGTTTTCTTCTTTTGCTTTAAATTTTTCTTTTTGCTCTTTCTTTCCTTCTTCATCTTCTTGTCAGTATCCTTATTATCGTTTGTATTACTATTATTTCTATCATTGTTTTATTGCTATCATCATCATTGTCATCATCATCATTATCGTCGCCCTCTTCAGCAACACTATTGGTTTGGTATTATTTTTATCATTATATATGTCATTCCCTTACTGATGTCCGCTCCCCCCCCCTCTCTCTCTCTCTCTCTCTCTCTCTCTCTCTCTCTCTCCTTTTTAAAGGGCGGTCGGGTAGTATCTGATCTCTACACCGAATTTTAACAAGAGGGTCGAATTTTCTTTTTCCCTCAACCGATGCACTGTAACCGCAACAATTCAGGAAGTGGGTGAGGTGAAATGTGTTCATTCTTCCTAGTCCACTGCAAGACCACCGGCCTGTCGCCTGGGTGGTGGTACACACTGTATACAAATGTGAATCGGAAATGTCAGCTAAGCAGACAGTAAGACTCGAACTATCTTCACAAGAGTCAACTCCTGAAAATGGTCGATTGATGGCCGAAAGATGTCTCGATTTTGGCGATCTACTTAGTACCCTGATCAACTTGGAAACGAAACATCGAAAGAAAAATTGAGAAAACAAACTGAATAATGTTGTAACTACTGTTGACTTTAACACACTATGCATACAAACACACACACACGCATATATATATATATATATATATATATATATATATATATATATATATATATATATGCAATGAAATCACAATAAACACGTGGCTCACAATATATTAAAAAAACAAACAAACTGGAAAATGAAAAAAATGGTGATCGAACGTTTTCGTCTATTCAAGACGTCTTCACACGAAAACGTTCAGTCACCAATCTTTTCATTTTCCCATTTTTTCCATATATGTACAGTATATATATATATATATATATATATATATATATATATATATATATATATGTGTGTGTGTGTGTGTGTGTGTGTGTGTGTGTGTGTGTGTGTGTGTGTGTGTGTGTGTGTATACATATATATATATATATGTATGTGTATATATATATGTTTATATATATATATATATATATATATATATATATATATATATATATATAAGATATCAATCTGTGGACTTACACTGTCATATTTCACACTTTTGCACAACTGAGGTGGATACTTTCTTGCACACAGCCCATCACAAATATACTTTGGGGAACAACGTGATCTAATAATTAATCCTCGTCGGTTTGATATACTCATTCAAATCAACTTAGTTTGTTAAAGACATTTTAACATTTCATTGATTTTTTCCATAGTTTCTACTCCTGTAACCCATCATACAATTGATTTTTAAATATAATTTACACATGTAGGCTACAATACTCATCACAACGAAAAAACAGAATTTATATATATATTCAGTGAAGGTAGACAAAGGAAAATGAAAGATAAGAGGAAGACATGGAAGACATTATATTTATGTTGATGGCAGAAGAGGATCTTTGTTTGGTTTTTGTTGACGCAGCAGCGAGCGTTTGGACTGGAGCGTCCGCCGAAGTCTCTCGAAGTCAGGAAGGCAGCAGCGCATGGCAGGTCGGCGAGCGCGTCGAGGCCTCTGTGTCAACACTTATCTCCTTCGCTGTCTCGACATTTCAACCTGTTTCCTTCAGTATAATGATAATGATAGTATTGATAATGATACTAATAGTATTAATAATAGTAAAAATAATAGTAATAAATAGTAATAATACTGATAATGATAATGATGATGATGTTAATTCATAACAATAATAATAATACATACATACATATACCAAAGGCTTTTTTCCCCCTTACAAGGGAGGTAGCCAAAAAACAAAGGTATAACATCCACTCCCACCCATTCCATCCCCAACATATTCCACTCCCATTCACCCCCCTCCGTCCCACTTATCTTGGTTTGATGACGGGTCATGCCTGCATCTCGCCCACTGCCTTGGGTCAGAAGCAATGCAGCAAGACACTGCACATTAACAGCAAGGCCGCTTCATTTAATCGGCGACCCCCCCCCCTCTCCGTCCCCTCATGCAGAAAAAGAGAAGACGGGAGAAATCCCTTCGGGCTGCGTCAAAATATCATTCACACTTACTCCCTCACCCTCCTCATCCCCCATCCACTCCCTTCCATGCATCAAGGCATCATCCATACACATCCATTCTTCACTCTCCCCTAACTTCTGTCTTCTCCCTTCCTTCCACAACAGACATTCCCCTCTTTCCCAATGCCCCTTTTACTCCATCCATCCTTCCACCTCTGCCTTCCACATCTCTTTTACTAATCTTTTAATTTCAATTTTACTCATTCTTTCCATGCGTTCGAACCACCCCAATATTCTTTCATCAACACTATCTCACAACTCCCCTCCCATCCCCGCTCTCCTCCTCACCTCCTCGTTTCTCACTCTATCCAGCCTAGTAACCCTTCTCATACTTCTCAGGCGCCTCATCTTATGTTCCATGCTTCTGCCCCATAAAGTGCTGTCGGCACGATCACTCTTTCATACAATCTCCTCTTAGCATTCATTCCCAAATGTCTATTTCTCATTACAATTTTTAATCCCCCAAGGCACTTAATGATAATAGTAATAATAATAATAATAATAATAATAATAATAATAATAATAATAATAATAATAATGATAATAATAATGATAAAATTAATAATAATAATAATAATGATAATAATAATAATAATAATAATAATAATAATGATAATAATAATGATAAAATTAATAATAATAATAATAATGATAATAGTAATAATAATAATAATAATAATAATAATAATAATAATGATAATAATAATAATAACAATAATAATATAAATAATAATAGTATTGATAATAATAATGATGATAATATACCCTATACATGCATACATACATACATTCATACATACGTACATACATACATACATACATACATACATAGGAACACACATATATACAAACATACAAGCGTTCATACATGCATACGTACATATATACATACTGTACATACATGCATACATAGGTACATACAGTGCATGCATGCATACGTACATATGTATATATGCATACATACATATATACATACGTACATACATATCTGCATACATACATACATATCTGCATACATACATATGTACATAAGTACATTTGTACATACATGCATACATACATACGTACATACATACATACAAACATACACACACACATACATACATACATACATACATACATACATACATACAAACATACATGCATAGGTACATACATACATGTATACATACATATATTTATACGTACATACATGCATACGCACATACATACATCCATACATACATATATACATACATACATACTAACATACATGCATGCATACGTACATACATATATGCATACATACATATATACATACGTACATTCATATGTACATATATATATGTACACACATACATGCATAAATATATGCATGCATACGTACATACATACATACATACATGCGCACATACATATATGCATACATACGTATGTACATACGTACATACATATGTACATACATGCATGCATGCATACATACATACGTACATGCGTACGTACATGCATACAGACGTGCCAAAGGCCGTTTCCCCCGTGGTAGGTGGATGGCCAAATCAAATCTCTCACTTCATGGGAAAACCCCATTGAACTCCCCTTTTCACAATCCCTCATGTAATACCTGATTGCACCCCATATGGCGACTTTCACAACTCAAAGTCCTACTTGACAAGGAAAAAAAACGAAACCACAAAACCAGAAGATCCCTTAAAAACAGTATCAGATCCGCCTCAATTACGTGGGCCATTGTTTGATTGCTGTATCTATACTTCAGCTCATATTGGGCCTAATGAGTTCGGCGTTTTTCAATATGATGCCTTTTTCAGTCGTGCGTGATTTGAATATTCAACACGCCTTTGTCATTGGCTCATTGGTATGCGGATGGCCTCCTCGCCACGAAATTGCCTGATGATGCCCACTGCGAGAGCCGGAACGTGTGTTTAGAAAAACTAAGTTGAAGCTCATTACAGCCGCATATTCGGTCACATGTTTGCCTCCATACGTACACACACACACACACACACACACACACACACACACACACACACACACACACACACAGTGATTAATGAAATATTTTAACAACAACCAGAATAAAATTAAAACTGATCATTTGTACCTGTGGGGCTAATTGGTTTTGGCTCACTGGTGAAGGCAATCGAGTGGCCCAACACAAACAAAATATACTGTCGGTCCAGAGTCATTAACTCCTTAAATCAGGCGATCTGCTTTACCTTATTTTTTTTTCTTAGGACAGATTATTCTATTCACCTGAGGGGACGATCCTCAACCTGAAGGGGGTCGCGGCCAATCGAGACTTTGTTCAGTCTGGAGTTTGCTCCTTGAGATGCTAAAAAAAAATCGCCTATTTTAGCCATAATAAGATTATAATATAATTAGTATCCATAATGGAGTGACGACCTTTTCTTTACATAAAAATTAATCCTCAATAATGAATCAGGAAATGTATGTGTGTGTGTGTGTGAGGGGAAGGGTAGACACTCACTTATATGCGAGTATAGCCTATACTCTTGGCACAGATGTGGAATAACATTATTATGTGTTCCTCATTATGTCCTGTGTTTTATATATATATATATATATATATATATATATATATAATAATAATAGTAATGATTGTAATAATAATAATAATAATAATAATAATAATAATAATAATAATAATAATAATAATAATAAAAATAATAATAGTAGTAGCAATGATAATAATAATAATAATGATAATAATAATAATAATAATAATAATAATAATAATAATAATAATAATAATAATGTCGACAACATATGAAATAATACAAAAACACGATTAAGTGTTTGAGTTAGATTGACAAACAATTCAGTAATACTTAGTCACATAAGTACATTTTTATAGGTAAAATATAAATTGATAATATAGTAAAATATATAACTGATCACTGAGAATTGGCTGTTATCGTTATTTTATTTATTCTTTTTTCTTCTGAGAGGTCCCTTCTAGCCTTGTGACTCAACTAATTAATTCCATTAATACTGACCGGATTAGATATTTACAAATCTATTTCGAAAAGGTACTACATTTGTGATCCTTTAGAAAAAGCTGATGAAAAGTAGAGCAGAAATGGAGTGAAGTGAGTCTTACTCAGGAAAGACAAGGGTACAAATATAATCACTGAATATCATATGGTAAATATTATCGCGTGCTTACGTCATTATTCGCGCCTGCTTCAGCCTTGTGTTTTTTTAGGAACATGATTCTATAAATAAATAAGATAAAACAGAATAAAAAACACTATTGACAAACCATCAACATGTGCTCACCTAAGGAACAATAAACTTTGAAATGAACGACGCATATATTCATAAATCTCGAGCAAATGTCAACATTCCATCGTATCGAATAAATTTCCTCTACGATTTGCTACTATGACAAATAGGCAAGGCACATTTTTTCCCAGAGGAAAAAATATAAACAAAAACTCAACACAACGAAAACCTTAATGAAGAACGATATGCTGCTGACTCACTATATTTTTTTTTCTAATTTGGAAAATTGGTAACCCAATATACTCAGAAAAAAATATTGAATTTGAAAAGTTTTGCTGTTTAGTTTTGTTTTCCATTAGACGAGTGAAAAGTGTAGATGAGTTGGCCACATGTTATCAAATTCAATATACACTCTTTCTCGATAAACAATGATGTATTTGTGAATATTAATAATCTATAAATCATAATTTCATGACAACATGATATGCAGACTTTTCGCTCATGTAGAATAAATCATTATATGAAAACTTGTTGACAAAAACTATTAATATAATCTTAATTAATCCTAACGTTACGGTGATGTTTGTGTGTGTGTGTGTGTGTGTGTGTGTGTGTGTGTGTGTGTGTGTGTGTGTGTGTGTGTGTGTGTGTGTGTGTGTGTGAGTGAGTGTGTGTGCACGCTCTTGTGCGAAATTATATAACAAAAACAAACGAACAATTATAAAAAAAAAAATACCAAAAAAATTAACGACAAAAAAAAAAAAAGAGAAAATAAAAACAAGGACAACAGATAACAAAGCAATAAACAAATGTGGTGAACGAAAAAATGAAACAAAACATAGATGAGGTTATAAGCCCCAAACAAAACAGTGTAACAAACAGGAAACAGCTCGCTACAATTAACTACACTAACTCCCCCCCAAATACAAATAAATAATAAATGAATAAGTAAATAGGTGAATAGATGAATTAATAATATCAGATACAACCCTAACTTCACCATATATATATCTATATAATATATATATATATATATATATATATATATATATACACATATATATATATATATTTATATATATATATATATATATATATAAATATATATATATATATATATATATATATATATATATATACATATATACATATCAGCTCAAAAAATAAGACGCCGATGATCCAGAGAATATATCAAAGAACCATTTGGATCATCTGGGTCCAGAGATAATCTTCAGCTACCCCTGGACTCAACAACAAACTGCTACAATCTGGGCTCCAAGGAGTCCGTTCAGGTTGTGGCATAAGTCGTGATTTACTCTGCCAAATCAACCTAAGTACATACCTCTCTCCTTCTCATTCTCCATCTTTGTGCTATTTGATTTTTTCATTCAGTATATAGTAAAGTGTATAGTATAATGAGTATCACACAGAAAAGCGCTGTTGCCACGTGCCATAGAAATTTATTCAAATCGCTGTTATCATCCAAAAAAGGGATATTCATTGTACTGTACAATTTCCTTCATTGTATACACAATATGAAAAAAAACAACTTGAAACAGCACATGGATGGGAAATGAGAGAGAGAGAGAGAGAGAGAGAGAGAGAGAGAGAGAGAGAGAGAGAGAGAGAGAGAGAGAGAGAGAGAGAAGAGACTCCTTCGAACGCACAAACTACTAATAACTTGAAAAGAGATCAGATGTACTGTATAATCCCAATCCTTACAACAAACAAGCCGCCCAAACCACCAGCATCATACAGGCCCATTTTGCTCTCTTTAATTGAGAAAAAATCTTTAGAAAAATTAGACACAAATATCATCTTTACTTAACCAACATGACTTCGCAAAGGCCGATTTCACTACCACATTACCAAACAAATACTGAATTGATTAAATTTTATTTGATAAGGAGGTACTGCTACATAGAATAGATATGCACAAGAACATAGGAATGGAGGAGACTGCAAGAGACCATAAGGCCTACACTAGGCAGTTCCATGTCCCTTACCACCTGTCACCCCTATCCATAAAGTTGCTTCTTCTCCTCTTAAAGCAATCAATAGTTTCACGCTCACTACTACATGGTTACTAAGTCTATTCTATTCGTTAACCAATCTGTTGTTAAACCAGTTCTTGTCTAAATTTGTCAGGTTTAAATTTATTATTACGAGTCCTAACCTGTTGTTTTAATACTGGCAAGGGTAGCAAGCACTTTAACACAGTCCCAAGGTACATAGTGTAAAGAAAGACCACAAACGTATTATTAACAAATGATAATAATAAATGAAATGGCTAACAAACTTCATGGAAGGTAAAGACTGTAGAGAGTTTAAATATTCCAAAAGAAAAGAGAGAAAAGAGAAGAAAAAAAAAAACAGAAAAAAGAGAAAAAGAAAAAGAAGGAATAAAGGTTAAAAGCGGTGTCCCACAGGGAACAATATTGCAAACGCTGTTCAACTCTTCATGCATGACCTCTCCAACCTAAACCCAGAACACAGCATCAAAGCATTCAGATTCGCAGGCGATCAAACAATAATAACAGAGATTACCTCCCATGAGCAGGCCTATGGTAAAAAAAAATGCATCATCGTACTGACAGAGTTAATTTTCATTTCGACTTTAATTTAACCTTTTAACCTTTCCGTTTCGTAGGAAGTTTCCCTCGGCTGAATTTAACTCTTCAGTTAAGCATTGGATTTATCTCGACCGGATAAAATCCCCTGGTATCAGGTAAAGCAAATATACAATCGAACAAAACCAGCGTAACAACAAATAACATGACAAAACGTTTTCTTATATTCTTAAACTTCCTGAGACTAAACCGAGCGAAGCAGAATCATACAACACAAAGAAAGACATTAAGAAAGACCCGTCAACCACTCTGAAAGAGCCACAAGAGACCACCTCCTCCGCTCACCTGCACTCAGGATGAGACATAGGAGACAAAGACTTGTTGAGACCTACCCAGGGAACAAAGCTTACCTCCACTACCAAAATATACAGACTCAGACCAGCCTGAATAACTGGCTTACACAATTAGAAATTAACTTACAGGCTAGTTTAGTCCACTACATATAACTATACAAGGGGTGTCGCCCCCCCACCCCATTTTACCAAACCAATATACTTCCTTTTAACTTTATTCTCCCTAAACCAACCCTTCCTTCCTATCTACTCTCTCTCTCTCTCTCTCTCTCTCTCTAAAAATAAGAGAGAGAGACCAGGAACCAGGATGTTGCACTGTGTACAGAAAAAAAGGACATTTCAAATATCGGTTAAACCATGATATACTGTATAAATAAAATACATACAATAAACTTGTCACACCGTGAGTAAAGTATAAGATACTGATATATATATATATATATATATATATATATATATATATTTGTTATTATTATTATTATTATTATTATTATTATTATTATTATTATTATTATTATTATTATTATTATTATTATTATTATTATTATCATCATTATTATCATTATTATCTTTATCATACATTTCTAATAACACGTCCCATTTGGTTCTCGTTTGCAGCGACCATGGTGCTCGGGGTGCCGACGGTCAAGCGGCAGGTCCAGAGCTACCTCATGACGACGCTGCACAACCTCATCGACTCGATGACGCCCGCCGACATGAACGAGTGCCTCATTGTCGTCTTCGTGGCAGAGGTCAGACGCTCGCTGCCAGGGGCACACTCTTGGTTTCTATTCGTAATAGATTGCTTAGTTTCTTTTTTCTCATTAATCTTATTGTTATTGTTATCATTACCGTCGTCGTCGTCGTCATCATCACCATCATCATCATTATTATAATTATTACCCGTTTAGGGTATTGGCTGCATGTTATTGTGGCAGAGTAGCATGCAGTTGATACTTTAGGGTTTGTATGCGGCACCCCTACGGACCAGAGTCACACATCATTTTGTCTGTGATAGAGGAAAACTCTGTTCATTGAGAAATGATGACACTTTTATACTACGACTGTTCCTCCGTTATGCTGCCCCCCAACCCCTTGTTACTGTCCTGTACCATTTCTCTGAATATATCTTTTTTCGCCTACCCTGTGGTGGGGGAAGAGAATGCTACCACCAATTCATTCCACTTGAGTCGTAAGAGGTGACAAAAAACGGGACGGGGGATGGGATTAGGAGTCCTACTACCTGTAGCCCCAAAGGGGACATTCCTAAAAAAAGTAAAGGCATAAGAGGGTCTGGGAGTTTTCCAACCAGTACCCTAAGGTTTGGGTCTTTTAATGTGCGTGGATGTGGTACAGATGAGAGTAAAAGGGAAGAGATAGGCAGTATGTTTGCGAGAAGATAGATGAGCTGGCTTTTGAGTGAAACTAAAATGAAAGGGAAGGGCAAGTGTGAGTTTGGGAGTATAGCTGGGAGGTACTCAGAAGTGAAGAGGGGACGAGGGATAGAAGGGGTGGCTATACTAGTTAGTGAAGAGATAAATAAGCGTGTAGTGGTGTGAAAGGAGGTTTCATCAAGGTTGATGTGGATGAAGGTGAACCTGGGAAGGGAGATGTAGGTTTTTGTAAGTACGTATGGGCCTGGTAGTGAGAAGACCGTAGAGGAAAGGGAGTCTTTTTGGATAGATATATATGAGTGCATAGAGGGATTAAGGAGAAATGTCAATGTAGTTGTATTTCGAGACCTGAATGCTAGGGTAGGAAATGAACCAATAGATGGAGCGATTGGGAAGTATGGAGTTCCAGGTAAAAATCGTAGTGGAGAATTGATGGTGGAGATATGTCTTGAAAGAGAGTTGATGATAGCAAATACAGTGTTTAGGAGGAAAGTCAAGCATAAGTACACATGGGAGAGGGTGGTGGGTGGAAGGGTGGTAGATAAAGCATTAATGGACTATATAGTGGTGACCAGGAGTATGGTAGGAAGAGTTAAGGATGTACATATTTTAAGGGGAGAGAGTGGGGGGAATATCAGATCACTTTCTGGTGAAAAGTAATATTGAGAGTGGAAAATAGGTGGAGAAAGAGAAAAAGGACAGAAGGTAGGGAGGTACTTAGAGTGAACTGTTTAAATGAGAAAGAATAGGAGAATGAGTATAAGAAGAAGCTGAGAGAGGAGTGGGAGGGAGTGAAGGATAGAGTAGAACTAAGAGTGGAGGAGGAATGGGGATGGTTCAAGGTGGGAGTCATAAGGTGTGCAAAGATGGTGTGTGGAACAAGGAGGGCGGGAGGAAATAGAAGGAAGGGTAGTGAATGGTAGGATGAGGAAGCAAAGGGTGTAGAAGAGAAGAAACAGGCATTCATAGATTGGCTACAAATTAGGACGAGGGAATCGTATGAGAGGTACAAAGTAAAGAAAAGGGAAGTTAAGCATAAGATAAAGGAAGCAAAGAGGAGAGCAGATGTGAAATGGGGTAAGAGTATGACAGAAATTTGTAAAAGTAATAAAAATATGTTTTGGAAAGAAATTAAGAGAGGAAGAGGAGGCGAATCAAGTAGAGAAGAAAAGGTAAAAGCTGCAGATGGAGAGATGATAATGGAAGAGAAGGCAGTGAGAGGAGGTGGGCGGAGTATTGTAGGGAGTTGCAAAATGTGAAGGAGGATAGGAAGGGAAAGGTAGTTGCAGTGGGAAGCGCTAAGAAAATGAGTGATGAGTGAGGAAAATGAAGGAGAAATAGGGAAAGATGAGGTGAAAGCAGCTGTTAAGATGGTGAAAATAGGTAAGGCAACTGGGTTGGATGGGTGCCGTGCAGAATGTCTGAAGAAAGGAGGTACAGTTATGGTGGACTGGCTGGTGAGGTTATTTAATGTTTGTGTAAGAGAGGGTAGGGTGCCGGAGGACTGGAAGAGTGCCTGTATAGTTCCACTTTACAAGGGAAAGAGGGACAAGTGTGAGTGTAGTAGTTACAGAGGGATCAGATTGTTGAGTGTAGTTGGGAAGGCTTATGGGAGAGTCTTGATTGAGAGGATTAGGAGAGGAACAGAGGGAGTAATTGGTGAGGAACAGTGTGGTTTTAGGACAGGTAGGGGTTGTGTAGATCAGATTTTTTTGGTAAGACAGTTATGTGAGAAAACTATAGGAAAAAGTAAGGATATTTTTTTGTCTTTTATAGATCTGGAAAAGGCTTACGACAGGGTAGTCAGGAAGGCACTGTGGGAGGTACTGCAGATATATGGGATTGGAGGAAAGCTGTTAAGAGCAGTCAAGAGTTTTATGAGAGTAGTAGAGCTTGTGTTAGGATTAGAAATGGAGAGAGTGAATGTTTTGAGGTAAAGTTGGGACTTCGTCAGGGATGTGTTATATCGCCTTGGCTGTTCAATCTATTCATGGATGGGGTGGTGCGAGAGGTGAATGCAAGGGTAGTGGGTCAGGGGTTGGAGATGGTTAAAGAAAATGGAGAAAAGTGGGAAATAAGCCAGCTGTTGTTTGCTGACGACACTGAACTTGTAGCAGGATCAGAGGAGGGATTGAGGAAGTTAGTGACAGAGTTTGAGAAGGTGTGTGAAAGAAGGAAGCTGAAGATAAATGTGGGCAAAAGTAAGGTAATGAGATGTACAAGGAGAGAGAGTGACAGCAGCCTGGAAGTGAGCATTAAGGGTGAGAGACTGGAGGAAGTGGATAGTTTTAGATACTTGGGTGGGAATGTGGCAGGAAAGGGAGGAGTTGGGGTGGAGGTAGAATGTAGATTGAGAGAAGCGAGTAAATGCCTTGGTGGATTAAAAAGTGTAATGAGAAATAGACATCTGGGAATGGATGCTAAGAGGAGGTTATATGAAGGAGTGATTGTACCAACAGCATTGTACGGGGCAGAAACATGGAACATGAGAGAGGAAGAGAGAAGGAGTTTGAATGTGTTTGAAATTAAATGTCTGAGAAGTATGATAGGGGTTACTAGGCTAGATAGAGTGAGA
>NC_134818.1:26784678-26897178 GCF_046742065.1 Oratosquilla oratoria | reverse complement strand
TCTCGAGTAGAAGCAGATCAAGTTTGTTGTACATGATCTTCCTTGTCTGAATCCAAATTGATTTGGATTCAGTATAGTTTTTTCTTCCAAATGTTTAACCCATCTATTTTTGATGACCTTTTCACAAATTTTTGCTACTGTGCTTGTCAGGGAGACCGGTCTGTAATTTGATGGATCTTCCTTGTTTCCTCCCTTATAAATCGGTACAATGTTTGTATTCTTCCAGTCCTGTGGCACCTTTCCTTCTTGAAGTGAGAATTTAATTATATTGTATATTTTATCTGTTAATTCCTCCATGCATTCTTTCAGTATCCAATTTGCAATTCCGTCTGGACCATGTGATTTTCTGACATCAAGGGTTTTGATTTGGTCGCTGATTTCCTTCTGTGTTACAATTATTTCTTTCATTGAGGGGGATATCTCTCTATTTCCTCACAGTTAGGTGAGTTTTCTATTGTGAATACTGATTTGAAGTGGTTGTTCATAATTTCAGCCATTTCCAGTTCTGTATATTCGTACTTACCCTGGCGCAGCTTTTCTATTTCTTGTTTATTCTTCAGTTTGCCATTTACATATCTGTAAAATAGTTTGGGTTCTTCCTTTCATTTTTCTATTATTTTTTTCGTAGTTTCTCTCTTCATCTCTGCGTATTTTTACATAATCATTTTTTAGGTTCATGTACATTAGCCATTTGCTTGTTTTCTTGTCTTTTTTTTCCATTTCCTCCAAGCTTTGTCTCTTTTATCCGTAGCCTCACTACATTTTTTGTTGTACCAGCTTTTTATGTGTTCTTTCTTTTTTTTTTTTAGGTACGTATTTATTCACTCCCTCATTATAAATTTCTTTTAGTATATTCCATTTCTCTTCCATCCCTGTTTCTTCATTTAGGATTTTTTTCCCAGTTCGCGTTGCGAAATCATTTTTTGAGTTTCTCAAAATTTTGTTGTTGTACATTAGTCTTCCTATTCTATGTTTTTCATTTCTGCTTTGATCCATTTGCTCTTTCAACTCAAATTCTATCATTACATGGTCACTCTTTCCTATCGGAGTTTGTGTGTGTGTGTATTTACCTAGTTGTATTTACCTAGTTGTATTTTACGGGAAGGGGAGCTATGCTCGTGGGGTCCCGTCTTCATATCTCATTTTATCTAAACTATTTTTAAATTCATGTATTGTTTTTGCACACACCACTTTCTCATCTAACTTGTTCCAACTGTCTATTACTCTGTGAGGAAAGCTGTTCTTTTTCAAATCTCTTCTATAGCTGTCTTTTTTTATTTTCTTTCCGTGTCCTCTTGTATTTCTGTCATCCCATTTTATCAGATTCTCTCTATCAGTAATTTCTATGCCTTTCATGATTCTGTAAATAGCTATCAAATCTCCTCTCTCTCTTCTTTGCTCTAGTGTCTGTAGTTTAAGTTTTTGTAGTCTCTCTTCATATGATAGTTTTGAGAGTGTTGGTGCCAGTTTTGTGATTGCTCTTTGTATTCTTTCAAGTTTTTTTATACATTTTTTTGTACTTGGTGACCATATCGTTGCTGCATATTCCAATCTTGGTCTTATCAGGGTGATTAGGATTTTCCTCACCATTTCTTCATCCAGGTATGTAAATGCCACTTTGATTGTTCTTATTAAATTATAAGTTTCTCCAAAAATCTTATTTATATGTTTCTCAGGTGACATATTATTCATAACAATGACTCCCAGGTCCTTCTCATTTTCTATTTTTTTTATTCCTTCTTCTCCCAAATTATATGATCCTGTTATTCTGTTTTTGCTTTTTCCAAATTCCATTATACTACACTTTTTGGTATTGAACTCCATCTCCCACTTCCTACTCCATTCTTGTACTTTATTTAGATCACTCTGTAGTGATTCACAATCTTCTTCAGTTTTCACTCTTTTCAGTAGTTTTGCATCATCTGCAAAGAAGCTCATATAGCTTTCAATTCCTTCATCCATATCATTAATATATATAGCAAACATTATTGGGGCCAGAACTGTTCCCTGCGGGACACCGCTTATTACTTCATTCCATTTTGAGTGCTGATCTCTTATCACTACTCTCATTTTTCTTTCTTGCAAAAAGTCTTCCATCCAATTTAGCAATTTACCTTGTATTCCTCCTTCATATTCTAATTTCTTAAGCAACTTCTTATGTGGTACTTTGTCAAAAGCTTTTTTTAGGTCTAGAAATGCACAATCAGCCCATCCATCTCTTTCTTGTATTATATCTATTAGCCTTGAATAGAAACATATTAAATTGGTGACGCATGATCGTCCTTGTCTGAATCCAAATTGCCTTGGATTTAGTACGTTGTTTTTTTCCAAGTATTTTACCCATCTACTTTTGATAATTCTTTCACAAATTTTTGCTATTGTACTTGTTAGAGAGACTGGTCTATAGTTGGTAGGTTCTTCTTTATTTCCTCCTTTATATATAGATACTATATTTGCTTTTTTCCAATCTTCTGGAACTTTTCCTTCTTTTAAGGAACTGCTTATTATGCTATGTATTTTGTCTGCCAGTTCATTCCTGCATTCTTTCAGAATCCAGTTTGCTATTTCATCTGGCCCATGCGATTTTCTGACATCAAAATTACCCAAGTGTGTCAATATTTCATTCTTTGTTACTTCTATTTCTTCCATAGGGGGGACTTTTTCTTTCCACTCAATCTCTTCAGGTTGTATATTTTCCCTTGTAAACACTGATTTAAATTGTTTGTTCATAATTTCTGCCATTTCCATTTCCTCAGTGTATTCAACTCCTCCTTGTCTTAATTTCTCCAAGTCTTGTTTGTTTTTCAGTTTATTGTTTACAAATCTGTAGAATAGTTTTGGTTGATCTTTACACTTTTCTATAACATCTTTTTCATATTTTCTTTTTTCCTCTCTGCACTTTTGTACATATTCATTTCTATAACCAGTATATATTTTCCATTTTTCAGGTCTTCTGTCTTTTTTCCATCTGGTCCAGGCTTTGTCTCTTTTGTCTTTTAACTCCCTACAACTTTTGTTGTACCAGCATTTTACATATTCTTTTTCTTGTTTTTGTCTTGGGACATACTTTTCCACTCCTTTTTTGTAAATTTTTGTCAAAATATTCCATTTCTCTTCCACTGATGTTTCTTCTTTGTATATTTCTTCCCAGTTTTCTTGTTGGAAGAATTCTCTTATTTTATCAAAGTTTGTTTTTTCATACATCATTCTTCCTTTTCTATATTGTTCATTTCTTTTGATATATTTTTCTTCATTAAGTTCCAGTTCAATCAATATGTGGTCACTTTTACCTATTGGTGTTTTATATTCAATCTTGTCCACTATTCTAGGTTCAGATGTAATTATTAAGTCTAGCCTCGATGGTTCTTCTTCATTTCTATACCTAGTGTTCTCTTGTATCCATTGTGTCATTGAATGGTCAGTAATCATCTCAAGTAGAGCATTTCCCCATGAGTCATCACCACTCTTTACTGTCATTTCTTCCCAGCAGATTTCTTTGCAATTAAAGTCGCCCATCATAACTATTCTTCCTCCGTCTTCCATTATTTTAGTTAATGCTATCTTTGTGTCCTCTAACATACTTTTATATTCACTCTCCTCCCATGAGTCTGTTTTCGAAGGCACATAATTGATCACAAATTTTCTGCTCTTCTTATCTCTGTCTTCCACTTCTATCATAATCATCTCTACTGTATTCTTTCCATATATGACACCTTTCACGTTTATATCCTTCTTAGTCAGGAACATAACTCCACCCCCTTGCTTTTTCTCTCTGTTTCTAATCCAATAATTGTATGCATCATGTCCTACACTGTTGGGTGGTAGTGGGCCTTTTAATTTTGTTTCTACAATTCCCATTATGTCCGGTTCTTTTTCTTTCAAATAATCATTCAGCTCATTCAATCCTGTTATTAATCCATCTATATTTGTGTAAGACACTCTTAGTTTTCTGCTACTTCCATTGTGTTCTCTGTTTCCCTTATGTTTTTCTTTTGTATGTCGAACTTCCTTAGTTTCATGTTCACTACTCTCCAATAGAATCTCTCTTTCTCTGACTCCGTTCTGTTCTCGTTTTTTTGCCTTAGCTTCCAGTCTTTTCTGCTTTTCTTCCTCTCTTTCCTCTTTATTCATTTCTCTTTTTATCCATATCTTTTTGTATTGTTCACTTGTTGCTAGTTTCCCTGTTTTGGATAAGATATTCTCTGCCGTTGTTTGTGACTTGAATTTAATCTTAATTGGTCTGGTCTTGTCTGTGCTATACTTTCCGAGTCTAAATTTCTCTTCGATTTGTTTCATAATTTCTGGTTCATCTTCCTGAACTGATTCTAGTAATTGGCTTACTTTTTCATTTTCCTCTTTGATTCTTGTGGTTCTATCTGTGTTGTGTTTCTCTTCCATTCCTAATATAATTATACATTTCTTCTTGTCTGCTAAATCCCTTACTATATTCTCCTTTTGTCTCATCACTTTAATAACTGAGTCTTCAGTATGTTCTTTCAATTGCTGTTTGACTATGTCAGTGAATGAAACCTTATTTCCTTCTTGGGTTTTCTTCCAATTTTTACTTTCTTTAGCTATCGTTTCTCTGTTTTCTTTACTATTCTTCTTCAATTCCTCATTCTCCACCTTTACCTCTCTTAACTGTCTTTTTAGGTCTTCTATTTCATCAGTTAAGTTTTTATTCGCCTTTTCCAGTTCTTCCAATCTTTCAACCCTTTGTAAAATGGTGTTCATATGACCTAACCTACTCTCCAAGTCCTCGATCACCTTATCAACCTTCTTCTCTAGTCTTGTCAGTCGGGGGGGGGTTTGTGTCCCCCCCACTCTCTTTAAATCCCTTGAAAATATTCTCATCACTTTCTACTGTATTGTTCCTATCTATACTTCTAATCTTTACATTCTTATTAGACATTCCGTCGTCCTCCAGCTCGTCTTGTGGTCGTTTGTTTACTTTACGGCGGTCTGTTTGGACCAAGTCCTCTACTTCCTCATTACCTTCCATTTTCCCAGCAATCCCACCCCATCTCCACTTTCCATACTTTACCACAACCCCACCAGCAAATTACCCCCACCCAGTAAATACAAAAAGGCACTTCTCTTTGCGTTGGGATCCACAATCTGCACTTTTCTTCAGAACGTTCTTCAAGCCGTCCGTTCGTTGAAAGTGTGTGTGTGTGTGTGTGTGTGTGTGTGTGTGTGTGTGTGTGTGTGTGTGTGTGTATTTACCTAGTATTTCACGGGAAGGGAGCTATGCTCGTAGTGACCAGTCTTTGTATCTTTCCGCATCAAGTTTTTTCGTAAAATCTTGAATAGTATTTGCACACACTGTTTCTTTGTCCAAGTTATTTCATATATCCAGCATTCTTTGTGGGAAGCTATTCTTTTTTCCGATCTCTTCTATAGTTATCTTTTTTTAGTTTCTTTTCATGACCTCTTGTTTTTCCATTATCAATTTTTTAGTAAATCATTCCTGTCAAGGATTTCCATTCTTTTCATGATTCTAAATATAGTCAGTAGATCACCTCTTTCTCTTCTCTGCTCTAGTGTTGGTAGTTCCAATTTCGATCATCTTTGTTCGTATGTTAAATTGGAAAGAGCTGGTGCCAACTTTGTTGTTGCTCTCTGTATTCTTTCTAGTTTTCTTATATTCTTTTTAGTACTGGGTGTCCTTAGTGTCGCTGCGTATTCCAGCTTTGGTCTAATCAATGTAACTAATATTTTTTAATAATTTTTTTCATCCAAGTATTCAAATGCCACTTTTGTTGACCTTAATAGGTTATAGGTTTCACCGACTATTTTGTTTATATAATTATCCTGTGTCATGTCTTTGCTGGTTAGTTTTCCAAGGTCCCTTTCCGAGTTCACTTTTTTTATTTCTTCTTCGTCAATTTTGGAATTTTTTTAAATTCTGTTTTTGCTTTTTCCAAACTCCATTATGCTACACTTCTTGATATTGAAGTTCACTTCCCACTTTTGAGTCCATTTCTAGATTTTGTCCAGGTTTGATTGTAATGAATCACAGTCCTCTTCTGTTCTTACTTTCTTTAATATTTTTGCGTCATCTGCGAAGAAATTCATATAACGTTCAACTCCTTCATCCATGTCGTTTATGTATATGGCAAACATGATTGGAGCCAGCACTGACCCTTGTGTGTGTGTGTGTGTGTGTATTTACCTAGTTGTTTTTACCTAGTTGTATTTTACGGGAAGGGGAGCTATGCTCGTGGGATCCCGTCTTCATATCTCATTTTATCTAAACTATTTTTAAATTCATGTATTGTTTTTGCACACACCACTTTCTCATCTAACTTGTTCCAACTGTCTATTGCTCTGTGAGGAAAGCTGTTCTTTTTAAAATCTCTTCTATAGCTGTCTTTTTTTATTTTCTTTCCGTGTCCTCTTGTATTTCTGTCATCCCATTTTATCAGATTCTCTCTATCAGTAATTTCTATGCCTTTCATGATTCTGTAAATAGCTATCAAATCTCCTCTCTCTCTTCTTTGCTCTAGTGTCTGTAGTTTAAGTTTTTGTAGTCTCTCTTCATATGATAGTTTTGAGAGTGTTGGTGCCAGTTTTGTAATTGCTCTTTGTATTCTTTCAAGTTTTTTTATACATTTTTTTGTACTTGGTGACCATATCGTTGCTGCATATTCCAATCTTGGTCTTATCAGGGTGATTAGGATTTTCCTCACCATTTCTTCATCCAGGTATGTAAATGCCACTTTGATTGTTCTTATTAAATTATAAGTTTCTCCAAAAATCTTATTTATATGTTTCTCAGGTGACATATTATTCATAACAATGACTCCCAGGTCCTTCTCATTTTCTACTTTTTTTATTCCTTCTTTTCCCAAATTATATGATCCTGTTATTCTGTTTTTGCTTTTTCCAAATTCCATTATACTACACTTTTTTGTATTGAACTCCATCTCCCACTTCCTACTCCATTCTTGTACTTTATTTAGATCTCTCTGTAGTGATTCACAATCTTCTTCAGTTTTCACTCTTTTCAGTAATTTTGCATCATCTGCAAAGAAGCTCATATAGCTTTCAATTCCTTCATCCATATCATTAATATATATAGCAAACATTATTGGGGCCAGAACTGTTCCCTGCGGGACACCGCTTATTACTTCATTCCATTTTGAGTGCTGATCTCTTATCACTACTCTCATTTTTCTTTCTTGCAAAAAGTCTTCCATCCAATTTAGCAATTTACCTTGTATTCCTCCTTCATATTCTAATTTCTTAAGCAACTTCTTATGTGGTACTTTGTCAAAAGCTTTTTTTAGGTCTAGAAATGCACAATCAGCCCATCCATCTCTTTCTTGTATTATATCTATTAGCCTTGAATAGAAACATATTAAATTGGTGACGCATGATCGTCCTTGTCTGAATCCAAATTGCCTTGGATTTAGTACGTTGTTTTTTTCCAAGTATTTTACCCATCTACTTTTGATAATTCTTTCACATATTTTTGCTATTGTACTTGTTAGAGAGACTGGTCTATAGTTGGTAGGTTCTTCTTTATTTCCTCCTTTATATATAGGTACTATATTTGCTTTTTTCCAATCTTCTGGAACTTTTCCTTCTTTTAAGGAACTGCTTATTATGCTATGTATTTTGTCTGCCAGTTCATTCCTGCATTCTTTCAGAATCCAGTTTGCTATTTCATCTGGCCCATGCGATTTTCTGACATCAAAATTACCCAAGTGTGTCAATATTTCATTCTTTGTTACTTCTATTTCTTCCATAGGGGGGACTTTTTCTTTCCACTCAATCTCTTCAGGTTGTATATTTTCCCTTGTAAACACTGATTTAAATTGTTTGTTCATAATTTCTGCCATTTCCATTTCCTCAGTGTATTCAACTCCTCCTTGTCTTAATTTCTCTAAGTCTTGTTTGTTTTTCAGTTTATTGTTTACAAATCTGTAGAATAGTTTTGGTTGATCTTTACACTTTTCTATAACATCTTTTTCATATTTTCTTTTTTCCTCTCTGCACTTTTGTACATATTCATTTCTATAACCAGTATATATTTTCCATTTTTCAGGTCTTCTGTCTTTTTTCCATCTGTTCCAGGCTTTGTCTCTTTTGTCCTTTAACTCCCTACAACTTTTGTTGTACCAGCACTTTACATATTCTTTTTCTTGTTTTTGTCTTGGGACATACTTTTCCACTCCTTTTTTGTAAATTTTTGTCAAAATATTCCATTTCTCTTCCACTGTTGTTTCTTCTTTGTATATTTCTTCCCAGTTTTCTTGTTGGAAGAATTCTCTTATTTTATCAAAGTTTGTTTTTTCATACATCATTCTTCCTTTTCTATATTGTTCATTTCTTTTCATATATTTTTCTTCATTAAGTTCCAGTTCAATCAATATGTGGTCACTTTTACCTATTGGTGTTTTATATTCAATCTTGTCCACTATTCTAGGTTCAGATGTAATTATTAAGTCTAGCCTCGATGGTTCTTCTTCATTTCTATACCTAGTGTTCTCTTGTATCCATTGTGTCATTGAATGGTCAGTAATCATCTCAAGTAGAGCATTTCCCCATGAGTCATCACCACTCTTTACTGTCATTTCTTCCCAGCAGATTTCTTTGCAATTAAAGTCGCCCATCATAACTATTCTTCCTCCGTCTTCCATTATTTTAGTTAATGCTATCTTTGTGTCCTCTAACATACTTTTATATTCACTCTCCTCCCATGAGTCTGTTTTCGGAGGCACATAATTGATCACAAATTTTCTGCTCTTCTTATCTCTGTCTTCCACTTCTATCATAATCATCTCTACTGTATTCTTTCCATATATGACACCTTTCACGTTTATATCCTTCTTAGTCAGGAACATAACTCCACCCCCTTGCTTTTTCTCTCTGTTTCTAATCCAATAATTGTATGCATCATGTCCTACACTGTTGGGTGGTAGTGGGCCTTTTAATTTTGTTTCTACAATTCCCATTATGTCCGGTTCTTTTTCTTTCAAATAATCATTCAGCTCATTCAATCCTGTTATTAATCCATCTATATTTGTGTAAGACACTCTTAGTTTTCTGCTACTTCCATTGTGTTCTCTGTTTCCCTTATGTTTTTCTTTTGTATGTCGAACTTCCTTAGTTTCATGTTCACTACTCTCCAATAGAATCTCTCTTTCTCTGACTCCGTTCTGTTCTCGTTTTTTGCCTTAGCTTCCAGTCTTTTCTGCTTTTCTTCCTCTCTTTCCTCTTTATTCATTTCTCTTTTTATCCATATCTTTTTGTATTGTTCACTTGTTGCTAGTTTCCCTGTTTTGGATAAGATATTCTCTGCCGTTGTTTGTGACTTGAATTTAATCTTAATTGGTCTGGTCTTGTCTGTGCTATACTTTCCGAGTCTAAATTTCTCTTCGATTTGTTTCATAATTTCTGGTTCATCTTCCTGAACTGATTCTAGTAATTGGCTTACTTTTTCATTTTCCTCTTTGATTCTTGTGGTTCTATCTGTGTTGTGTTTCTCTTCCATTCCTAATATAATTATACATTTCTTCTTGTCTGCTAAATCCCTTACTATATTCTCCTTTTGTCTCATCACTTTAATAACTGAGTCTTCAGTATGTTCTTTCAATTGCTGTTTGACTATGTCAGTGAATGAAACCTTATTTCCTTCTTGGGTTTTCTTCCAATTTTTACTTTCTTTAGCTATCGTTTCTCTGTTTTCTTTACTATTCTTCTTCAATTCCTCATTCTCCACCTTTACCTCTCTTAACTGTCTTTTTAGGTCTTCTATTTCATCAGTTAAGTTTTTATTCGCCTTTTCCAGTTCTTCCAATCTTTCAACCCTTTGTAAAATGGTGTTCATATGACCTAACCTACTCTCCAAGTCCTCGATCACCTTATCAACCTTCTTCTCTAGTCTTGTCAGTCGGGGGGGGGGGTTTGTGTCCCCCCCACTCTCTTTAAATCCCTTGAAAATATTCTCATCACTTTCTACTGTATTGTTCCTATCTATACTTCTAATCTTTACATTCTTATTAGACATTCCGTCGTCCTCCAGCTCGTCTTGTGGTCGTTTGTTTACTTTACGGCGGTCTGTTTGGACCAAGTCCTCTACTTCCTCATTACCTTCCATTTTCCCAGCAATCCCTCCCCTTCTCCTCTTTCCCTACTTTACCACTACCCCACGAGCAATTTCCCCCACCCTCTAAATACAAAAAGGCACTTCTCTTTGCGTTGGGATCCACAATCTGCACTTTTCCTCAGAACGTTCTTCAAGCCGTCCGTTCGTTGAAAGTGTGTGTGTGTGTGTGTGTGTGTGTGTGTGTGTGTGTGTGTGTGTGTGTGTGTGTGTGTGTATTTACCTAGTTGTATTTCACGGGAAGGGAGCTATGCTCGTAGAGACCAGTCTTTGTATCTTTCCGCATCAAGTTTTTTCTTAAAATCTTGAATAGTATTTGCACACACTGTTTCTTTGTCCAAGTTATTTCATATATCCAGCATTCTTTGTGGGAAGCTATTCTTTTTCCGATCTCTTCTATAGTTATCTTTTTTTAGTTTCTTTTCATGACCTCTTGTTTTTCCATTATCAATTTTTTAGTAAATCATTCCTGTCAAGGATTTCCATTCTTTTCATGATTCTAAATATAGTCAGTAGATCACCTCTTTCTCTTCTCTGCTCTAGTGTTGGTAGTTCCAATTTCGATAATCTTTGTTCGTATGTTAAATTGGAAAGAGCTGGTGCCAACTTTGTTGTTGCTCTCTGTATTCTTTCTAGTTTTCTTATATTCTTTTTAGTACTGGGTGTCCTTAGTGTCGCTGCGTATTCCAGCTTTGGTCTAATCAATGTAACTAATATTTTTTAATATTTTTTTTCATCCAAGTATTCAAATGCCACTTTTATTGACCTTAATAAGTTATAGGTTTCACCGACTATTTTGTTTATATAATTATCCTGTGTCATGTCTTTGCTGGTTAGTTTTCCAAGGTCCCTTTCCGAGTTCACTTTTTTTATTTCTTCTTCGCCAATTTTGGAATTTTTTAAAATTCTGTTTTTGCTTTTTCCAAACTCCATTATGCTACACTTCTTGATATTGAAGTTCACTTCCCACTTTTGAGTCCATCTAGATTTTGTCCAGGTTTGATTGTAATGAATCACAGTCCTCTTCTGTTCTTACTTTCTTGAATATTTTTGCGTCATCTGCGAAGAAATTCATATAACATTCAACTCCTTCATCCATGTCGTTTATGTATATGGCAAACATGATTGGAGCCAGCACTGACCCTTGTGTGTGTGTGTGTGTGTGTGTGTGTGTGTGTATTCACCTCGGATCTGCTGCAGCCTCTTTTCGAGACAGCCAGACACCACCCTACGGCAGTGAGCTCAGAGCTCATTATTAGCAGATCTCTGGGTGTGTGTGTGTGTGTGAACCCTTGCGTGAAGCAGAATATGGCCTCACCTATAAAGAAAATTGCGTTGATTTTCTGTAATTTTTATACAAGAATTTCTCTGATGAAAATATCTCAAAACGCAAAAAATACATTATTGCCTTGCGCGTGCGTTTACAGTATGAAAATAAATTAATTAAAAAAAGTCAGATTTTTATTAGATCACACACACACATACATATACACATAGCATACACACATGTAGATACATAATATACAAATACATTTTTTTTTTCCAAATACATATACAGAAGTACCTGTTGTGGACGCAAATGGCTTAAATGGGCCAAGCGAATACAAATTGAACAGACGAATCTTTAAGAAACGTAAATGAAACTTGAGGAAAAAATTATATACAACGTATGAATTATATTACTCAAAATTATGAAAGTAATGATATGGAAAAAAATATGTGAAAGGTGATATTGATTATGACCTGACACCTGCTTTTTCTAAATTAATACAATTTTTTCAAAACCCTTATCAGTTTCAGAATGATTAATGATTTATACTTGATAACCTGTGATGATGCATAGACAAGTTTTCTTATCTCACGTTCCCATCTCATATTTTATTCAACAGATCGAAATTAAGTCACTCTATATTTCTGGGACAACTTACCTCAAAATGTATGGACTACATTATGTCTGTTTCTTAAAGTAGCCTTTTCAGAGAATGATAATGATCGACCATAAAAATATTTCAACTATTATTCCGGTCGATGAATACCGTATAAACTGGATTGTTTATCTTGGTACGAACCTGTTTTCCCTTTGGCTCCTTGCGTTCCCGTTTTCTGTAATGAATAATTATATACACATCGCTGTCGATTTTCAAAGAAAGAGATAGTGATATAATACGCAAAACTAATTCGTGTAAAACACAATTCTGCATACGCAAAAAATTAGAAAGATGCATACAGCAAAGTCCTCAAAAGTACTCTATTTACTTAATTAACTGTAGTATACAAGGAAGGAACTACGCTCACCCTGCCGTATTTACCTGTTACCATACTTCTTTTTAAATTAATTTTTAGTTCTAGCTTGGACTGTATCACCTCCTAGGACAGGGGTGGGCACCCTAACGACTTTCTCCGGCGCACGAAACCTTAAGCTTACTTGCCCAAGATAATTGAAGTCATAAATCTTCAACTTCTTTGCTGATTTTTGTATTTTACTCTATAGTTTATAGATTATATGCGCACATAGTGTAACTCCTTCACCATCATTTCATATATTCTTTCATGTTCAGCTAAAATTGGGTTCAATTTTGAATAAAAGCAAAAGATAAACATTACACCACAAAATACTCTAGTTTTCCCTAGTGTACGAGTATATCATCTCCAGTGATTAGATTGAAAATATATAAATATTCATGAAACTGTTGTGCATCATATTCACCGTAAACATATGTTATTGTTAAAGTTGGGATATTCAGAATTATTATTTCATCTATGTTAATGTTCAAAACATCATCTTTAAATTGTGTGGTTGTATATTCCTATTACAGTTACAAGTAAACGCTATGCCAGGCATCTGCATATCTATATATAGAGCATACTTCACTTTTTTTTTAACTCATCAGTTTGCGATGCTCTCTTGTTCTAAATCAGTAGATTTTCTTTCAATTTTGCCTAGGGCAAGTTTTAAGCATATTTGACAAATTTGATCAAATCAGGCCCCGCGCGGAAGTGTTTGAGCAATATGTCTGTAATTATTTTAATTTGTATTAAAAAATAGTAAAACTTTCATATTGTATTTCAATACATTTAATGCCTTTTAGCTAAGACCATACTACTTGTAGATAAAACATAATTATATTTTGAACATTTGTAGAGGCCCCGCCATCAGTTTTCTAATTGGGCCCTCCCTACAATTCGTAGCGCACCGGGCCTGATTTTGTCCTCCCTTTTCGGTGGTCGGAGGTGAACACAGTAAACAAGCTCCCCACTCCTCTTCTTCTCTCTCTCTCTCTCTCTCTCCTCGACCCTTGAATGATGCCAGAACTTGTATGACCTGCGTGAAAGGCTGGGAATCATCTTGATTGCGTTCTTTGCACTCTCGATCCTGCATACATTACTTACCTTGTGCGGTGAGCATGCCACTTCTGCATATTCTTGTCTGGAGCGGATTAGGATCTTTATAATTTTTCTTATCATCTTTTTACATATGTGGTGAAAAGTTACCTTATGCTCTTCAGGAATCCGCACGTCTCTCCCCCCCCCTCCTTCAACCTTCCTCCCATACCTCCATACTACTCCATCTCGTGGCTCATGTCTTATCCAGCATTAAGATCTCTCCAGCCCACTACATTCATATTTTACCCAAAACTCTCCACACAATTTATGAATCAACCCAGAATGCTTTATTCCCTTCTCTTTTCTCACTATCAGGGCCATATACACTGACAAATACCCATGTCTCTTATCTCAGTCTCACCATCACACACATCATCCTTAATGATACTTGTCTCTAATTTACCATGTAGTTACCAGAACTGGGCGCGTTACCGCCAGAGCAATAACACGCCCAGCTCTGATAAATAATAATAGCAATAAATAAATAAAATAAGATAAATTATATATATATATATATATATATATGTATATATATGTATATATATATATATATATATATATATATATATATATATATATATATATATATACAGAGCTAGGCGCGTTACTGCCGGACAGGTAATGCGCTACCTGTCCTTTGCTCGCCCACTCACCACTACTGACACCGTACCTACCATGGTTCCAAACTCCAGCTCCCCTTTCCCTCTCAGTTTAGTTTCACATATTACTAACACATCCATCTTTCTTTTCACATACCACCAATCTCTTTCCTTTTGCTCCTATTCATACCACATCCATCCACATTCACTGACCGTTACTAAGGTTCTGGTTGTTCTCTTAGGCCCTGTTATGCCCTCACTCTTCAGGAGAAAATTACAGTGATAGGAAGCTATCGTCCCCGTATTGGCCCAATTAGTTGCCTTCAATGACAAATATGGGGGCATGATGGTGGTGCCATTTTTCTTCCCCTACCACAGATCAGAAAAAGGACGATGTGGAATTTTAGAAGTGCAAAGAACAGGTTCAATAGAGCGGTAGAAGAGAGGGCAACAATAGTAATATATATATATATATATATATATATATAATATATACATATATATATATATATATATATCAGACAATCTCCTTGACAGTAGCGCACGGGATTCGAACCCGCTGCATCTGGAAGTAAACTCCCAAGACACACTCGCCTTAGACCGCTCGACCACTTGACAGCATAATATATATATATATATATATAATATATATATATATATATATATATATATATATATATAATATATATATATAATATATATATATATATAATATATATATATATGTGTGTGTGTGTGTATTATAAATCTTATGATTTACACTCACTTGTAGGATAAATATTAGTTCATTGCATTTCCACATAAGAGGTTCTAGCAGGGATATATACAGAAGGAAAACTATAAAAAAGTAAAGCCACAGTAATAGAAATAAACCCACCAAATTTTCAAGTCCTGAACCTTGTTATTTTTTTTTCATTCATTCATATATATTTATGTATTTATTTATTTGCCTTTGTATCTATCTATTTGTCCATTTTTCTAATATTTGCTCTTTCATTGTTATGTATCTTGACATTACAGGTTTCCGGAGCATTTGGACAGTGGGCTTCTGGAGGTCATATCACCGCCCATGTCCTTCTACCCAAATATGGAGAAATTGCGCCAGACATTAGGGGACCCCATGGAACGTGTCAGGTATGTCAAGGGGATGCCAGAGCAAGTAGAACTGTGGAGAAAGGTTTGTTTCTTTATTCCTAGTGTTTATGGCACCAAACTTCAGAATATTAGACCGATAAAGGTCCAGCAGATGTGTGATTCATCATGTTATTGGATCAGGTGCCAGACTCATAATCGAGATGTATTACTCACCGAGATGAATTGTATACTGTAGTGACTGGGGTATGTGTATGTGTGTGTGTGTGGGGGGGTGTTTAGATGAAATATAGCGTAAAAGAAACCAATAAATTTCTAGGTCAAATAAAAAAGATAGGGTATTTGGAGATGAATACAAAGAGAAATTTGTAGGCAGGAGTGATCGTTCCAACAATAGTATATGGAGCAACAATAGTATATGAAGTGTATAAGAAATATGACAGATGTCATAAGAATGGATAGGGTGATAAATGTGGAGGTGGATGAGGAAAGACTAGCGATCCGAACAGTTCCCCCCCCCAAAAAAAAAAAAAAAAAAAAGACATTGCCATGATGTTATTGCGCGGGAAAGCCCCTTCCGGACAAATGCCTTGGTGCACTGTTTTATTTATTTATTTATGAAAAATATCAACATTATTGGCTATTTTGACGGGGTCCGAGTTTATTTAACTTTTCAAAATGCCACCCACTAAACACCGCTGCTATGGATTATGTCGTAGTGACTCACATTATGAGGGTAAGCATATGGTAGTTGTTACTTGTAAATGTCAGCGATGGGTTCGAGCGTGTGGAAGGGAGGGTTTTACCACCGAGAACGTGAAAAAAGACACATATATATGCAGCAAACACTTCGTAGGTGAATCAGAACCTACCGATACCTACACCCAATCCTGCTCTCTCAAGCCCAAAGTAGGTTAGTCCACCAAGCACTGAAGCAGTACAATGTTGTCCAGTTCAAATTCAAATATGGTTTGTTCTGTCATTGTCAACTACAGAGCCTCAGAGGCGCCAGGTCCACACTGTGCCTCATGCAGATCTGCATGTAGTTTTGAAAGCTGAGCTAAATGTCCACACTGAGTGGGCATGAGGAAAGAATGCCAGTCTCACAGAGTGACAGATGCATTTATCTATCATTGGATAGCTCTTATCATTTTGAGTATTTTGAACCCCCATAAATATCACAAAGTGACAGATTAATAGTCATGCCAGTAACAAATGATATATATATATATATATATATTTTTTTTTTTTTGGGGGTGGGGGGGGTAGGATGCAATGGAGAATATATATATATATATATATATATATATATATATATATATATATATATATATGTTTTGTTAAAAACAACTGCGCATTCGGCGCTACAAAGCTTCTTAAGTAGACTTTCAAGTCTTCTGAACGTGGATTTCTGGTTATCACAGGACAGACGGAATAATAGATTTCCAGTAGACATTAGGAACTTTAGTTGAGAAAGAATGTACAGACGTTTCGCTAAACGCAGTTAGCATTTTCAATGTAATAGAGACAGAGAGTACAGGACATAATAAACATAGAAAGAAAGCTCTGGGAGAGGTCACAACGTAAGACGCGGGGGGAGGTCACGACGTAAGACACGGGGAGAGGTCACGTACATGTGTGGGATTTTGTTGCTGTGGGGCAGATGTCCGTTGAGGGCCAAGTGTCCTCTCTATCAGTCTGGCGGAACGTCGGAGAGGGACTTGTGTGTCGGTGTGATTGGAAGGTGTGTTGTTGTGGTTGAGAGGACTAGTAGCCCTCTCAACCACAACAACACACCTTCCAATCACACCGACTCACAAGTCCCTCTCCGACGTTCCGCCAGACTGATAGAGAGGACACTTGGCCCTCAACGGACATCTGCCCCACAGCAACAAAATCCCACACATGTACGTGACCTCTCCCCGTGTCTTACGTCGTGACCTCCCCCCGCGTCTTACGTTGTGACCTCTCCCAGAGCTTTCTTTCTATGTTTATTATGTCCTGTACTCTCTTTCTTTATTACATTGAAAATGCTAACTGCGTCTAGCGAAACGTCTGTACATTCTTTCTCAACTAAAGTTCCTAATGTCTACTGGAAATCTATTATTCCGTCTGTCCTGTGATAACCAGAAATCCACGTTCAGAAGACTTGAAAGTCTACTTAAGAAGCTTTGTAGCGCCGAATGCGCAGTTGTTTTTAACAAAACATGTTTAAAAGAAAACCTGCTGCCAAGATTCACATATATATATATATATATATATATATATATATATATACATATATATATTTTTTTTATTTTTTTTTTGGGGGGGGGGGTAGGATGCAATGGAGAATAACACAACTGTGTCTAACCAAAAAACTCTTGCAAAAGTGTTGTCAATGCTGGGAACAGGGAATGCATGAAAATCTATTGTCTGCAGGTGCCTACAATTTTTGTATTGGCCTATTTTTATTAAGGAAAAATCTTTAATATAATCTTGTTTGCCAGTCTCACAGATGCAGTTCTTATCAATATCATTGTATAGCTCCTATCATTCTGAGTATTGTAAGCCCCTTAAGTAATTACTGCAAATTAATAGTAACGTCAGTAGTGATTTTTTAAAAGTTTGTGTATTATTGATGGGGACTGCAGTGGAAAATCACAAATGCACCCAACCTAACTAATTATTAATGTCATGGTTCAGAGTAACTTTTTCCTTGTATCATCAAGGTTCGCTATTATGTCGCATGCTCTTGATGTTCCATAAGCAGCATTGCTGCTTCAGTAACTAAAATATTGGGTGTGGCTTCTCATTCAATCAACGGGGGTAGGAGAAGTGGCTATGACAGCCCTGTTTCAGCCTTGTTTCCAGTTTTTAGTCCTCGACACTCCAACCAACACTTCAGTTGAATGTTGGAATAACTGTCAATAAGTTGAATGCCTATCTTGGCTCCAGGAACATTGTCCTCTAACAATAAAACCTTTGGTAAAAGGTTGCATGTCAACATTGTTTACTCTTCCATGCATTGAATTTGTCCACAACTTGGTAGTTTACCCATCTCTATATAGAGTGTGGTAACTGTGATGTCAGGATTGCGGCTTGCTATTAGGTGGATAGAATAGATGGGGTAAAAACGGATTTAGATGTACTTTGAACAGATGAAAAGGTAACATGGCTCAAAGAAATATTCTCATTTACTTTATAAGTTATTTTTAGTGGATGTAAACCAGCTGTTTACTGAGATAGGAAGGGTGTTAATTAGGTTTTGAATGATTATAATGTGGGTGTGTTCTTTGACCTGGCTAACCGACTTATAGGAAGGGGGCTGAAGAGCTCAACCCATACAATCAAGTAATACTTGACTTCTGAGACTTCATGATTTTTCTCCTATTGTGGGAAGCAGAAAATTACAGTACAGTTTAGTACAGTACATCAGTATATAGAAGTTGTGTGTACAATGCTCAAGTTATGTGTGTGGATGTTTTTTATGCAATAGTTGGAAAGTAAGATTTTTTTAACAGATACCTGTGCTGTACTATAGTGTATAACCTGGAATAGTATTTATCACTGTAGATTACTTTAACAGTTAATTTCTACAAAAAAAAAATTATATTTGACTGTTTGAAACCATATTATTGTTTTATTCAATATATGAGAAATGTGGCTATGTTTGGAGACTTCATTTTATCCACACTTCATTTGGGTTGAATGACAAAAAAGCCTATTAACTGAAATTCTTTTGAGTGCCATTATATAACATATCATACCTATCTTTCAAGTCACCATCACTTTTCAAAATGTGTATTTCTTATAGATGGCGGACGAAGCAGAACCTGGACTTTGCTTTTTTAATGATGTATGCACAGCCAAAAGGTACCTTCTATGTACAGCTTGAAGACGATATCCAAACCAAAAAGGGATACATAACTACTATGAAAAAGTTTGCTCTTCAAAAGACAGCAGAGAAAAAGGATTGGTTTGTGTTAGATTTCTGTCAGCTAGGATTTATTGGTAAGCCTTTCACTGACCTTGTTTCTGTGTTTATGGTTTGATATATGATTGAATATTACCATTCTCAGGGTTATATTAACATCTTCATCATAATGATATACTTTATAGATTTTTGTTGTGGATAATGGCAATATTTTTATTTAGTTAATGAATGGACTCAGGACAAAACAAGCCCTTGGGCGATAAATTACATTTTGTTCTGAGTCAACCCTTGTACTAAGTAAAATGTCTGGTATTAATACATACATATATCAAGGGTTCTTTTCTCCTTACCAGAAAGGTAGCCAAAGTCAAAAGGCATAATTCCACTCCCACCCATATTATCCCCACCCATTCCACTCCCATCCACCACCCCTCCCATCCTATCATTTTGACTCCTCATGGATGGTATTCCTCTTTCTGGTATTAATAGACACAAAAAATTCTGCCAGGTATATCATTGTGTTGAAGAGGTTAATGCATTGCTCAAGTAACATGTCTGAACCTGAGTTTCTAAGATCAAATTTGACCTCCTGCCAATAAAATAACAAATTGTAATACTTATATAGCTGTGTTACATGTGGTAACATATTAGTATGATTTTTTATACTGTTAAAATCATAAGAAACAATTTGATATTGATTTTAATTTTCATAATAGTTTGTATCTTAAACAGAACCTTAACACAGCTGTATGTGTTCTAATAAACAGTCATTTTGTTTTAGAATGAGTACATTAGGAGTGTTACATTTGTTTTCAGTCAATTTTAATTTCACTTTAGTTGATGTGAATGTTTGCAGGCAAAATGTTCAAGTGTGTACAACTACCATACCTGGTTCAGTTTTTCGTCATGTTCTACAATGATAAGCCAGTTGATTGGCTTCTCGACTATCTCATTCAAACCAAGATTTGCAATCTGGATAAAGACACTGTAAGTCGGGCTGTATCAGTGCCTGCGAACTAACCATTCAGTAGCTCCAATTAACCAAATTGAATGTGGCTGGATACCTTGTAATTTTGGCTCTAGTAAACCCTTTAGGCTGGTAATGGATTCCTGTGGATGGTTGTTATCTTGCTACCAGTTGTCTTGAGAATGAGATTTTTTTCTTCATACTAACTTGATCTTCAATAGCAGCATTGGGCTTTTGGACTGATTATGGTACTAAAGTCTATTTAACATATTTTTAGACTCCTATAGCTGTGGTACATTTATACGCTAGATTTTAGTTCCTTTTCAGTTACACTAAGTTTCGCATGACTGGCTGCTCTTTGGTAATGACTCCTTGGTGTTATTTTGTCTATATGCTCTGTTGGTTCTCTAATCCCTTATTTTGTTAAAAACATGCACAGATTGCTTTTGAGATTCTTGTATCCAAAAGAATAATCATGATTTATTGTTGTACTCAGTTATTCATGGTTCTTGAATTATTATTTTTATCATATGTGTGTTTGTTTTGCACATACAAGTACATACGAATGTATGTATACTGTGAATATCAGTCAGTCAGTCCATTGCCCAAGATCTCTCTTGCTAGAGACCCATGGCTTCCAAGTAGTTGGCAATAGCCACTGGATTGGTCTATAAGTCACTCAAAGAAGAAATATTGTGTTGTTTTCTGGGTATGGTTAGGGTGGGGCAGTGTGGGATGAGGTGTTTGGTGTTTTTTGTGTGATGGTTGCATCTGGGGCAGTTTGTTTCTGTTGTCAGGCCTAATCTGTGTCACTATTGTCATAGTGCTGGATGGTGACCTGAGTGCAATCAGACTAGAAACTACTGGGAAATGACATAACAGAAGACCAAACTTTTTTGTCTCTCATTACATCTTCAGGGTACTCTGAAGATGTCTCAGTGGATGAAAACATTTGGTCTTTGTTATTTCATACCCAGTGATTTCTGCAAATATCTTTACTCACATGTTTATGATGTTCCTGCAAGATGAACAGCAAAGCTGCCCCTTTTCAAAACCCATCAACCCCCCTCGACTCCATCAGGAAGTAAGGCCCTGAGGGGTTGACACTTGATCTCCAGAATGAGCCCAAGATCTCTCTCTATCAACTTCAACTGTATTTCTTACACTTTTTCACACATGGAGAGCTGACCACCAGCAGCTGATCCCCTCCTAATTCTGCTTTTAACTAGTGATACAGAAACATTCCTACATTAGTACAATACAGGCAACAATCTAAGGTTTATGCCCGGAGAGATCTGTAGGAAGCCCTGAGGACCACTGCCAACCACTGCACCTCCTGATGTAGGCGAGGGGAGTTGAAAGGCTTCAAAAATGGGTAGTTTCACTGTCCATCTTGCAGGACCATTATAAGCAGGTACCCATCATTGGTTTTGAGAAATTTGTATGAAAGAGGGATTGTACCCACATTGTTGTATGGAACAGAGACTTGGAATATAAGTGAGACAGAAAAAGAGAAACTGAATTTGTGTGAGATGAAGTATTTTAGAAGTATGATAGATGTTTTAAAAATGGTATCATTAGAAATATGTGTAACTCAGACTGCTGAGGTGGTTTGTGGAAAGAGTGAATGAGGAAATTTTGAGTAAAGAATGTGGAAAGGGGATTTGGATGGAATGAGTGTGAGAAATGACTGAAAATGAGGTGAATGGATGGGGTGAAGGGGGCTTTGGATACATAGGGAATATCTTTAGAATGGAGAAAAAAAAATACAAAAGGTGGGAGTGAATGGAAGAAGACTGAAAGGGTGAAGGGATGACACAACACAATGTGATATTTGCATCTGTTTCTTGATTTATTGTGAATAGGTAAGGAGAGGGAGGGGGTTGCCATATGATGAAATGGTGGGAGTAAACTAGCTCTGGATATCAACCCCCTACTGTGGAAGGGCTGTGTCACTATGTTATTTTTTATCTAAATAGTGTGTCAAGAGACAAGGATGATCTTTCATTCATGAAGTGCTGAAATGTATGAAGTGGGTGTGTGATATGACTTAGCCACCTTCCTTATATAGAGAAAAGGTCTTTTTGTATTAAAGAATGCATAATATATGTATATGTGTGTGTGTGTGTATGTATGTATATATATATATATAGGTAATGGTGGTGGAGTGGAAGGAGGTTCCTTCAAGGTTAATGTGGATGAAGGTGAAACTGGGGAGAAGTGGGTCTTTGTAAGTGCATATGGGCCTGGTAGTGATAAGAGTGTAAAGGAAAGGGAGTCTTTTTGGATAGATATAAATGAGTGCATAGAGGGTTTAGGGAGAAATGCCAATGTAGTGATATGAGGAGGTTTCAATGCTAGGGTGGAAGACGAACCAATTAACAGAGTGGATGGGAAGTGTGGAGTACCAGGAAAAATTTGTAGTGGAGAGTTGATGATACCAAACTCAGTGTTTAGGAAGAAAGTCTAGTATAAGTACACATGGGAGAGGATGGTGGATGGAAGGGTGGTAGATAGGGCTTCCTTACTAAGGAGGTAGCCAAAGTCAAAGGCATAAATCCACTCCCACCCATTTCATCCCCACATATTCCTCTCCCATTCACCACCTCCCCCTTCCTCTTTCCTTGGCTACTCCTGGATGACGGGTCAGCCCTACATCACCTACTGCCCTGGGTCAGAAGCAATGCAGCAAGACACAGCACACCCATAGCAAAGTCTCTCCATTTAATTGGCAACCCCTTTCCCTGTCCCCTTATGCAGAAAAAAAGAAGACGGAGAAATTCCTTTGGGTTGTGTCAAAATATCATTCACACATACTCCCTTACCCCCCCATCCCCCACCCATTCCCTTCCATGCATCACAACATCATCCATATACAATCATTCTCCACTCACCCCTATCTTCTGTCTTCTCCCTTCCTTCTTCAATAGACATTCCCCTCTTTCCCAGTGCCCCTTTTACCCCATCCATCCATCTCATCCTTGTTCACTTCTTCCACCTCTGCTATCCACACCTCTTTTACTAATCTTTCTTCACTCATTCTTTCCATGTGTCTAAACCATCTCAATACTCTTTCATCAGCCATATCTCCCAACCCCCTTTTCACCCCCACTCTTCTCCTCACCTCCTTGTTTCTCACTCTATACAGCCTAGTAACCCCTACCATACTTCTCAGGCATTTCATCTCAAGCACATTTAAACTCTTCCACTTATTTCTAATTCTAACACAGCCTCTACTACTCATGTAAAAACTCTTGACTGCTATTAACAGCTTTCCTCCTATCCTGTATATCTTCAATATTTCGCACAGTACCCTCCTGTGTACCATGTCATAAGCCTTTTCCAAATCCATGAAGGCCCAAAAAGCATCCTTACCTTTTCCTAAAGCTTTTCATATATCTGCCTTACCACAAAATTGTGACCCATACAACCCCTACCTGTCCTAAACCCACACTGTTCCTCATCAATTGCTCATTCTTTCCCTCTCCTAATCCTCTCAATTAAAACCTTTCCATAAGCCTTCCCAACTACACTCAACAAACTGATCCCTCTGAAGCTATTACACTCACTCTTGTTTCCTTTTCCCTTGTAAAGCAGAACTATACTTGCACTCCTCCAGTTCTCCAGCACTCTACCCTCTTTTAAACAAACATTAAACAACCTCACCGGTTAGTCCACCATCACTGTACCTCCCTTTTTTAGACATTCCATATGACACCTGTCTAACCCAGGTGCCTTACCTGCTCTCATCATTTTAATAACTGCTTTCACCTTATCTTTCCTTATTTCTCCTTCATTTTCCTTATTCATCACTGTCATTTTCTTAGTGCTTCCCACTGCAACTACCTTTCCCTCCCTATCCTCCTGCACATTTAGCATACATACATATACCAAGGATTTTTCCCCCTTACAAGGGAGGTAGCCAAAAAGAAAAAGGCATAAAACCATTCCCACCCATTCCATCCCCAAATACACTCCACTTCCCTCCACCCTCCCTCTTATCTTAGCACCTCCTGGATGATGGGTCATCCCTACACCTTGTCCACTGCCCTGGGTCAGAGGCAGTGCTGCAAGACATAGCACATCCACAGCAAGGCCGTTTCATTAAATCAGCGACCCCCTCTCCGTTCCCCCATGCAGAAAAGGAGAAAACGGGGAGAAATCCCTTTGGGCTGTATCAAATTTTGCTCACACATACTACATCACCCCCCATCCACCCATTCCACCTCGTGCATCACAACATCATCCATATACAACCATTCTTCATTCACCCCTGTCTTCTGTCCTCTCCCGTCCTTCATCTACAGACATTTCCCTCTTCCCCAAAGCCCCCTTCACCCCATCCATCCACCTCATCCTAGGATGCCCCCTCATGTTCACTCCCTCCACATCTGCCTTCCATACCTCTTTTACTATTATCTCTTCACTCATTCTTTCCATGTGTCCAAACCATCCTAATACTCTTTCATCAACCCTATCTCCCAACTTCCTTACCACCCCTGTTCTCCTCCTCACCTCCTCATTTCTCACTCTATCTAGCCTAGTAACCCCCATCATACTTCTCAGACACCTCATCTCAAACCCATTGAAACTCCTCCTCTCTTCCTCTCTTATGTTCCATGTTTCTGCCCCATATAGTGCTGTTGCCACAATCACTCCTTCATACAGTCTCTTCTTAGCCTCCATTCCCAAATGTCTATTCCTCATTACACTTTTTAATCCACCAAGGCATTTACTTGCTTCTCTCAATCTACATTCTACCTCCACCTTCACTCCACCCTTTCCTACCACATTTTCTTAGCACTTCCCACTGCAACTATCTTTCCCTCCCTATCTTCCTTCACATTTAGCAACTCCCAAAAATACTCTGCCCATCTTCCCCTTACTGCCTTCCCTTCCATTATCATCTTTCCATCTGCACCTTTTACCTTTTCTTCTCTACTTGATTCACCTCCTCTTCCTCTCTTAATTTCTTTCCAAAACATCTTTTTATTACTTTTAAAATTTTCTGTCATACTCTTACCCCATTTCACATCTGCTCTCCTCTTTGCCGCCTTTGCCTTGTGCTTATTTCTCTTTTCTTTTCTTTGTACCTCTCATATGACTCCCTCATTCTATTTTGTAACCAATCTGTAAAAACTCGCTTCTTCTCTTCTACAACCTTCTTTGTGTCCTCATCGCACCCCTCACTACCCTTCCCTCTATTCCCTTCCATCCTCTTTGTTCCACACACCATCTTTGCACATATTGTGACTCCCATCTTGAAACCTCCCCACTCCTCTGCCCCTAGTTCTAATTTATCCTTCACTCCCGCTCTTCTCTCAGCTTCTTTTTGTACTCCTTGCCCTTTTCTTTGTCATTTAAGCAGTTTACTTTAAGCACCACCCTACCTTCTATCCTTTTCCTCTTTCTCTATCTTTCCTCCACTCGCAAATTACCTTCCACCAAAAAATGATCTGATATTTCCCCACTCTCTCCCCTAAGAACATGTACATCTAAAACTCCTCCTACTTTTCTCCTGGTTACTGCTAAATAGTCCATTAAAACCCTATCTAACACCCACTGCCCTCTCTCATGTGTACTTACGCTTGACTTTCTTCCTAAACACTGTATTTGCTATCATCATCTGTCTAGACACATCTCCACCATCAACTCTCCACTTTGATTTTTTCCAGGAACTCCACACTTTCCAGTCACTCCATCTATTGGTTCATTTCCTACCCTAGTATTAAGGTCTCCCAATACAACTACATTGACATTTCTCCCTAATCCCTCTGTGCACTCATTTAAATCCATCCAAAAACCTCCCTTCCCTATACACTCTTCTCACTACCAGGCCCATATGCACTTACAAAAACCCTTATCTCCCCAGTTTCACCTTCATCCACATTAACCTTGAAGAAACCTCCTTTTACTCCACCACAGGCTTACCTATCTCTTCACTTACTAGTATAGCCACCCCTTCTCTACCTCGGCCTCTCTTCACTCCTGACACCCTCCCAACTACCCTCCCAAACCTTGCCCCTCCCTTTCAACTTAGTTTCACTCAGTGTCAACACATCCATCTTTTTTCTCACAAACATACTGGCCATATCTTCCCTTTTATTCTCATCTGTACCACATCCACATACATTAAAAGACCCAAACCTTATGGTTCTGGTTGGAGAACTCACAGACCCTCTTATACCTTTACTTTTTTAAGAATGTCCCCTTTGGAGCTACGGAGTAGGAAGCTTAATCCTATCCCAATCCCCTTTTTGTTGCCTTTTACTACTTGGAAACATACAGTGGCAGTATTCTTTCTCCCACCACAGGGTTCAACAAAAAAGGAATTAAACATTCAGAGAAGTGGTACAGGACAGTTGCAGTATAATAAATTAACATCATTTCTCTATGAATAGAGATTTCCTCAATCACAATCAAAATGATGTTTAGCTCTGGTCAATAGGGGCACCCCATATAGATTCTAAAGTATCAGCTGGATGCTGCTGAGCAGCTTTTAACCCCACAATAGCATGCAGCCAGTATCCCAGATGAGGTATATATATATATATATATATATATATATATATATATATATATATATATATATATATATATATATATATATATATATATATATATATATCAGAGGTGGACGCATTACTGCCAGACAGGTACTGCATTACCGAAAAATCTGGGGTGCATCTCTGTCAATGAGTTACCGATTTTAATTCCCTTAAGAGTTGTCTGCATTACTGCGTATGTGTATATATATATACACATATGCAGTGTGTATACATAGATTTTTCAGTAATGCACTACCTGTCCAGTGGTAACATGCCCAGCTCTGATATATATGTGTGTATGTATATGTGTATATATATATGTATATACACACACACAAACATATGCATATTGGGGTGAATGGAGAATGCTTGTGTATGGATGAGGATGTGATGCATGGAAGGGAGTGGGTAGGGGATGAAGGAGTGAGGGAATATGTGTGAATGATATTTTGACACAGCCCAAAGAAATTTCTTCCCATTTTCTCTTTTTCTGAATGAGGGAATGGAGGGGGGAAACACTAATTAAATGAAGTGGCCTTGCTGTGGATGTGCTGTGTCTTGCTGCATTGCTTCTGACCCAGGGCAGTGGGTGAGATACAGGGATGAGCCATCATCCAGGAGGAGCCAAGAGGGAGGGAGGAGTGGTGAATGGGAGTGGAGTATGTTGGGATGAAATGGGTTGGAGTGGATTTATTCCATTGACTTTAGCTACCTCCCTTGTAAAGGGGAAAAAGCCTGTGGTGTATGTATGTATGTATATATATTATACATATATATATATGTGTATATATATATATATATATATATATATATATATATATATATATATATATATATATATATATATATATATATATATATATATATATATATATATATATATTTATATAATTCAATTTTATGATAAACTCCTTCTCTCATAGAGGGCCAGGAGGACTTTCTGAAATGGATATTTTCATGTAATATGCCCTAAGTACCAACTGGCTTCTTGCCAGAGATGACTCAACCTGGTTCCACTCCTAACCTCTGCCGCAAGCAGCAACATTATAACTCACTTAGCATATTGTGTAGTAAAAGATGAGACAGATTTTAGTCTCTGGGTTGGTAGGAAGGACATTGCAGATGATGATTCTGCATAGGACTTCATCTCTTTTGTATCTGGCATTTTTTGTGGTTCTTGTAGAAGAGGTCAAGAGTCAAGGCATTTTAACCAGTGTTTGGTTGGAAAGTACTTGTCTTTGGTGATGAAGCTTATCTCCATTTGTAGCTATCCATTGTTGATTGTTGGAACTGTAAGTCTCCATAGGTTCAGGTGAAGCAGTGTGAAAAAGTACTGTTTACTAGAGTACAGATAGTGTTACTTTTATGTCTGATGGAACACTCACTATTGCCATGAAAGAAACCAGGCTTGGATTCTGCCTCAGTGCCAATAGCGATTCTTGATTTTCTGTTGGTTGGTTAGTTTCTTCCCATCACTTCTTACTTGTTTAATTTTCCTTATGCATGATGGCTTTATCAGACATTACCTTCACACATTAGAAATCCTAAAAAATAGAAAAATAAAAAATAAATAAATAAATAAATAAATAAAATAAAAAATCATATGTGGTTCCTCCAGTGCAATTGGTACAAATTCCTGTCATGCTTGCACCTCACTATATAGGCCCTTTTCTGCTATCACAATAGGTTCAATGAGGTTCAGTAACATGACAACAAAATATATAGTTTTTCTTGAAAGCATCTTTCCACTCCCAGCAATTGGTGCCAGTGTTTGTGTGTATAGGGTTTTAAGTTTATTCTTTCTCCACAACATTTGTCTCTATTTTTTGGTGGTGGAAAGGTTTTTGACAACTCTACTCATGCAGGGTAGGGCCATATGGTCATTTTATATGCTTAATCTGGAATTATGTCTTGAATGCGTATTTATGGTTTCTGTGATTATGATATTTGATCACTTTACTGATTTTTATTTGCAGAGGACAATTTATATTTAATTTCGTTCATTATTTTCTTACACGGGGTGGAGTGATTTGATGGTGTAGTACCTGGAGAAGACATCATATATGATTATCAGAAAGATGGCATGTGTATTTCAGGAAAAATGTTCAAGACAATTGATTTGTCAGCTTTAGTCACATTCCTGTTGGTGTTTTACAACGACAAGCCATGTGATTGGCTTCTAGATCACCTGGTTCAGAACAAAGTTTGCCGATTTGACCAAAACTCGGTATGTTGAGCCATGTGCAGATGCTTGATGTGCAAACATGTTTTCCACTGTACGGTATGATGCTTCTTCTGTATTTCTCTTTTCACACAGCAAATATGTCACTCATTGTCACCTTACCTTGACTCACACCATAAAACCAAACATTTGTATTTGATTGCTTGCCAATCATTTTGAAACTGTTATTGGTTGTTTGTTTATCTACCATTTAATCTTTACTGAATGAGAAATAGTTATTATTCTGAGGATGAATAATGTTTATTAATTAGGATTGATAAAGTAAAGAAACAAACATCTAATTACTAGTTCAAAATTAACATTTGGCATTTTACCACCAAACTACCAAAAAATTGTTTTTTGTTCATAGTGTAGTCCACGGCTTCTGCTTTAGAAATTGTATGCTACTGTTTTGTTTTTGTCCACCTTCCTGCTTTTACTGTATCAAGTCACCTAGAATCTCAGGATATGTGTAGAGCTTTTGAATATTGCAATTACAACTGGAATATTTTAAAGGAAAATTTTTTGTAATAGAGCCTGCGTGGAGCACTGTTCCTGCCTCAGAACGCAGAAGGCCTGGGTTCAGTCCCTGGTAAGTACAAAAAGTACTTTTATGGGTTTCCAACCCCTCTTCACAACAGCGGACATCAGAGGTGCAGTAGATCAATGTTGCATATATATGCTAACACCTAATCAGTATGATCAAGCTGATTACATTGGTTTCAGACTTCATTTACAACCACACCCATTCCAACATATCAAAAAATCTTCACATGCTTTTCTCACCATACATACAACCTTACCAAATAGGATTAAGCCACTATGTTGAGGTATAGAGGCTGTATTGTCCTTCAGGGGGCTTCAGTGGAAATCCATCCGAGCTGTGTCAGTAATGGACAGAATAACTTCAAACATTTGTATATACATTCAGATTTTTCCTTTGTATTGAGGTGTGGACTGGAAATATGAATACCCAATACATGGACCTGAACATGCACCTATATACACTTGTTCATGCACAAGGGCTTAACAGCACTAGGACCAAGCCAAATGAAGAGAATATCAAAGTTGATGGAAGGACAACAGGGATGAAGGACAACTCATAAAGAAGAGAGATCTTAGAACAGCAGAAGAAGGAATAACTGGAAAGCATGGAAATAGAATTAATTGGTGAATATACTAGAAAATAGGGAAGTGCTTGTTGGAGATGTAACATGTAAAAGATAATGTATCATAATCTGAGGATTGAAAGAAAATCATGTTTTGTTGCTAGTAACCAGTGCTTCAGGAAACAATTATGCCCTGAAGAGATGGAGTCATATAGAGGGGACAAAGGAGAGATTTAAGGAGGGTTATATATAGAAGGGGTAATATAACTTGAAGATGGGAAGAAGACCAATTATGATTGTTGCCTTGAGTTTCACTGACTGGAAACCTGGAGCCCCACTGCAGTCAACAGCTGTCTCTGGGGCCCTTCCATAGATCTCTTTGGGAGAAAATGTTGGATAGTTGTGTGTTATATGAGACTGGGACTGTTTCTATGTCACCAGTTTATAGTAGTAGGAAGAGGAGTGCAGTCACCAGTTATCAGCTTTTTTTTTATGTGAAACTGTGAAAAAGTACAATTAATTTTTGACAGAGAGAGCTTGGGCATAGTCTGGAAAACAAGTGTCAAGCCTCAGGGTTGTACTTCCAGATGAAGGTGAGGATGATGATGATGTGTTTAAAAAACCTCTGTCAACTTCACCAATTCCTCTACCTTTTTCTACCTAAGGAGAGTGGACAGCCAGTGACTGTGCCCCTTCTGTTACCAGTACAGTTCAGTGACATAGAAATAGTCCTACACTGATACAATAGACAACAATTTGAAAAACATTTCAGACCCTCAGAGCTGCAATTCCAGATGGAAGTGAGTCATGATGGGTTTTGAAGATGAGTGGCAGAGAAATGAGTTGTTGACATCCATCTCACAGGACTAGCACTTGCATATATCCATTGTTGATCCCACATAAATGTATCCTACATGTGATTATAATGATTGTTACCTCAAGGTTCAGTAACTGGAAACCCAGTCATGCAGTGGCCAGCAGTAGTTTTTGTGCCCTTCCATAGAACTTTCTGGGAAGAAACTTCTGATTGTTGCCTACTATAATAATAATAAGAGGAGGGAACTGATCACTGGTTATTACCTTTTATTACATGAAAAGGTCAAAGAAATACAGTTGAAGTTGATAGAGAAATATATTGAGCCCAATCCAGAGACCAAGTGTATGATTCCAAATGGAAGTGATGGTGTTGATGGATTTTGATGATGGGCAGCAGGGAGATGGTTCTCTCTGATATCCATCTTGCAGGACCACAACTTGCAGGAATTATTTAGTTGTGCCAAGCCCAAATGAGAAAGGAGGAGGGTATTTGTAACAGGTTTGGTTTGCCAGCAATGTAAGAAAGAAGTTGCTCAAGATTCACAAAGAAAGGTTCAGTCAGAGAGCACAGCTGACAGGCCTTGAAGGTCTACAGGTCTCTGGTGAGTGAGTTCTATATAGGTTAGTTTTGTCAGAAAGGGGTCAGAAGGAAGTTCATTAATGGTTTCCCATGTTGTTGGTGGACGGAGTGAAGAAGAATGTATAGAAATGTCTGGGGAAGTCATGTGTTGATTGTATTAGGGGATTGTTTTGTTGGGTGTTTGCTGGAGTTACATGTATATACCTAATTATAGTACACTTGGCCCTCCATTTAACGGACCCCAATGCAATTGATCCCCAATTTAGCAGACAAAAAATCCCCACCAATATAGAGCCAAACAATGGCCCAGTTGTCCATTGCTGCATACAGTCGGGCAATCCAAGTCATTCATCGATTGTTGCACAATATTTTACAGTGATACATCAACCCATGCCTGCACCATGCTGCCCAAGAAAGAACTTTATTTCTGTTAATTTATTTCATATTTACCTGTTGTGTGTGTTAAAACTAATCAATAATACAATATTACCATATTGTTATCAGGCACAGTAAAAGAAACCAACAAATGTATACTGTAACAAATTGCCAACAAAAGTCATTTGTCTATTATTTACCAATCCAGTCCATTCTATATACATTTGGTAGGAATGGACCAGTCCTTGCATGGATTTGTCCATTAAATGGAAGGTTGAGTGTATACAGGAAAGGAGCAATGCTCATTGGGTCCTGTATTATTCTCTAATTTTCTAACATACCTAGACTCAAATTCATGTTTGGTTCCAATTTGATCTATATCCTTGATTTCCAGTAATCATATTTAGATTTGAATTTTTGTATTGTTTGAACTTGGACTTTATCACCTAAGCTATTCCGCATATTTATGCATCTATATGGAAAACTGTATTTCTTCACATCCTCTCTAAATGTGGTTTTTCTTAATTTCCTTCCATGACCTCTTGAAACCCTCCCATCATTAATCAGGAGATCTCTTCTATCAGTGCAATCTATCCCCATTAGTGACCTGAACACTGTAATCATGTCACCTCTTTCTCTTTGATCTTTCAAAGTTGGTAGACCCAGTACTTTTAGTCTTTCCTCATATGGTTTATCTCCCAGGCTGGGGACCAGTTTGGTTGCTGCCCTTTGTATTCTCTCAGTCTTACTTCTATCCCTCATTCTGTGTGGGGACTCTACTACTGATGCATGTTCCAATCTTGGACTTATCAAGGTTTCATTGAGTTTTTTCTCTATATCCATATTATGGAATGCCACTTTAATTTTCTGCAGTAGTCCATATGTCTCTCCCACAATCCTTCTGATATGTCTGTCAGGTGACAGGTTGTCTTTTATCAAGTCTCCCAAGTCTTTCTCCTCTTTTGCTTTTGTAATGTGTTCACTTCTCAAGGAATAGTTTAAGGATGGCCTTTTGCCACTATTGCCCATTTCCAGTATTTTGCATTTTTTTTTTTAAATTAAACTTCATTTCCCCTTCTTGGCTCCATGCAAAAATAGTATCTAGACTTTTTTGCAGTATTCTACCGTCCTTCTCATTTTTCACTCTTCTCATGATTTTTGCATCATCTCCAAACATGTTAGCATAACTCATTGTTCCTTCCATCATGTCATTTACATAGACAAGAAACATTATTGGTGCAAGTACTGAACCTTGTGGAACTCTGCTCATTACTGCTCTCCAGCTTGAGAGCTTGTCCTTTAGTACTGTCATCATGTATCTTTCCTTCAAAAAGTCTTTAACCCCTTCAATACGATGACGCCTACGTAGGCGTCATGAGGAGCAAGTGGGTATGCAAGGATGCCGATGTCGGCGTCTTGATTATATTTATTGTAGTTGTACCTGTGTGACCCCCATACTCTGTAAACTGGCTTCATCATATTTTCTATGGTTATCAAAATTCACGGGTGAAAGAGAATGAGCAATACAGCGGTGACTTTATTATTTATAATGCGAGTATTATGACACAACATCGCATGTCTGGCAGCTAATGCTGCCCGCGAGATTTTGGCCCAGAATGAAGGGGTTAATCCATTCTAATAATTTGCCTTTCAGTCCTCCAACATGCTCCAATTTCCACATAAGTCAACTGTAAGGTACATTATCAAATGCCTTCTCTAGGTCCAGGTACATGCAGTCCACCCACCCCTCTCTTGCAGCACATCAATCACTCTTGTGTAAAAGCTTAAAAGGTTTGACACGCATGACCTCTGAGATCTGAAGCCAAACTGACTGTCTCTCAGAATATTCATCTTTTCAAGATATTTGGTCCATCAATCTTTCATAATTCTTTCACATGATTTCACTATTGTGCTGGTTAGTGATACTGGCCATTTAGTGGTGTTTCCTCATTTTCACCTTTGTGAATTAGCACCACATGTGCCCTTATCCAATCAAGTGGCGCAGTGCCTTCTTTCAGTGAACATGTAATAAGACTGTAGATCTTATCTGCTAGTTGTTCTCTACATTCTTTAAGTATCCAGTTTGAGATCCTGAGGCTTTTGTCTCATCCAGTGATCCCAGGAGATTGAGCACTTCCCATACTTATACATTTATATATCCTAAACTTGTTTTTTTTTTTGCTCCCCTCTCTTTTCTCCAAAAAGTTGTGCTCTTTTGTGAAGATCAATTGTTATTTCTGCCTGAGCTGAGGCCTCTTCAAAGACCTCACCATCTACTATTAACTTTGAGATTTCTTCCGTGTCTTAGTTTACCATTTATGTTTTGTTTCATCTTTGCATTCATCTACTACACCTCTTTCAAAATTGCTTTCTTCCTCCCTGCAAATTCTGGTACAGTCATTCCTAGCTTGTTTTATTGCTTCTTTTCTTTCTCCATTTTCCCCAAGCCTCATTCCTGGCCTTTATCAAAATCTTACACTTTTTGTTAAACCAATCCTGTTTTTGCTTCTTCCTTCTCTAGTCTTTGGTACATTTTTGTTCACTCTTAGGTTGTAAATGTCAACACAGATTTCCCATTTCCTCTTTATTCCTGTAGCATTCATGAATTCTTCCCAGTTTGTTTCTTCAAAGAATTTTCTCATCCCTAAGTAATCTGCTTTCCTAAAATTTAGTATATTTACATTGGAGAGTTGATCTTGGACTTTGTTTCCTTTTTTTTTTTGTCTTGTGGTTGAGTGTAGAACCAAATGGGGTGGTGTCTAGGTCCCTGTCTGATATGTGGTTTAAGTTGTTGCATTGTAGGGTGATGATGTTGTTGGTGGTATGTAGATGTTTGTGATGTATTGTTTTCTTTATCTGTGTTTATGTGTAATGATTATTTCCATTGTAATGTCTGAGTCCTTGTTGAGTTTATTTTGTTATGTTGAAGAATGGTATGCTTTTGTGTATTTACTTAATTGCATTATACAAGAAAGGAACTGTTCGTGGGTTCCTGTATTTTTCTCCATTGTACATAGTTTTAAATTCATTTATGGTTTTATTCTAGAGCTATACCATTTTCTAGGTAAGTCAAGGAGTTATATCTGAACAGAGAACTGTAAGCCTTGATATCCTTCAAATATGTGGTCCTTTTAAATTTATTCCCATGGCCTCGTGATGCCCAACCATCCCAAACCAGGAGTTCTTTGTCGCTTTTCTTTTCTCCCTACATTGACCTGAACACTACAGTCATACCACCCTTTTCTCTTATTTCTTTTCATGATGGTAGGTCCAATACTTCTAATCTATTTGTTTGATTTATACGTAAGGCCAGGAACCAACTTGGCCACTGATTTTTTGTGTTGTCTTGATCTTGTGTATATCCTTCACTCTGTTGGGATTTGTCCATGTCTTCAATGTTACTGCATGAGAGGATGGAGAGTGGGAGTCACTGATTAAATGAAGTGGCCTTGCTGTGGATGTGCTGTGTCTTGTTGCATTGCTTCTGATCCAGGGTGGTAAGATGCAGGAATGAGGTGTCATCCAGGAGGAGCCAAGATGAGAAGGAGGGAGGGAGGGTTGGTGAATGGGGGTGAAATAGGTGGGAGTGGAATTATGCCTTTTGACATTGACTACCTCCCTTGCAAGGGGGAAAAAACCTATGGTATATGTATGTATGTATGTATTTGTGCAGTATGTATGTTGTCTTTGTGTAAGAATTACCACATTTCTGTACGTTTGTTTGTGATATTATTGACGATTATTTGTAGTATGTTTAGGTTGTGTTTGCTTTGTCTTGTGTTGGGATAGTTTTGTTTGAGGATCTGGGTGTGTGTAGGCAGCAGGTTTTGTTTGTTGTGCATTGTTTAAGTGTTTTGAGTATGATACATGTTAGGTGGACCCAAGAGTGTTAGTTGTTACATAAGAGATGTGTATGTATATGGGAGGGAACTTATGCATTTAGGACATATGTAAGGGCCTATGTTTATTTCTATGTCACTGGCTGGCAGAAGATGAGGGAAGATGGGTACAGTCCCCAGATGTGGGCCCCACAGAGAAGACACTCCCACACCTGACAGGATCCACACTGGCATGCCTGCACTCAGGACACCATCCAGCATTGAGATGGTGCTAACACAGAATAGGGCTGGACAGAGATTTAAGCTGCCCCAGATGCAGCCACCACATGGGGTACACAGAGCACCTCATACCACAGTGTCCCACACTACCAATCCCCAGACAAGAACACAATATCTCTTCCCAAAGTGACTTATGGTCCTGCCCAGAGGTTGTTGTTGGTTTCCTGGAGGCTATGGGTCTTCTGCAAGAGAGACCGGGGGGCACTGGATTGATTGATTTTTGGAAGTCATGCTGTGGATGCATAGTCAAGTGTTGTTCTTATGAACTGTTTGTAGACAGTAATTAGGGTTTCCTTCTTATGTTCAAAGCCCCTGCTTGCAAATGATTTTAGTAGAGTACATGGGACTGTTAGGCACACAATTCTGTGCAAGAGCCCTGGAACCTATCCACCCCTCACTTCATATCACATGAGAACACCCCCACCAAATGCAACACAAAAACAACAGTTCTTCAATACACAATCATTTACCTGTAAAGATCACAAAACAAACACTTCACTATAGACTGTTAAATGCTATATCTCACCAAACTCCCCAAAAATTCAACTCATCAGAGAAATCATCCAGCTTTTAGGCAGTAGTATGGATAAGCTCTGCCTTGCTGCTCTGCCTTTGACACAAACACTCTGACTGGGGACAGAGTGACCCTACATCCCCAAGATGTTGAGGTAGGAGGAGTGATTGAGAGGGTTATGATTTGTGTATGATGTGGTAGGTGAGGAGTCCACACCAAGAGGCATGTAGTTGTGGCCAAAGTAGTTACCTTTGCCCTATGCACTTGAACTGTTGGGTCACACAGTCACTACTGAGAATTGGAGAAAAGTGTGTGATTCAAACCCACAACTAAGTAAATGTAAGACCAGGATGCCTCTGATTACACCTGCAACACACTTATGTTGTAGGTGTAATTTAACTGTGTGACCCCTTTTATAGGGGGAGACCCTTGGTGTACTATCAACAGATTAAAGTGTGAGTGGAAGGGTGGTGAGGTAAACACCAGGAACCGTTGTAGTTTTATTGCTAACGTTTCGTCCTGAAAGGACTTCCTCAGAGTGTGAGATTAAGGTGTATTGCACTGGAATATACATTCTACTATATTATATTAGTCCATGCTAATTGTATATATGGCATCAACAGTTAGTACCTTCTATTGGTGGTCCTGCAAGGTGGATGTTGGAAAGAACAATCTCTCTGTCACCCATGTTCAAAACTTATACCTTCACCTGTATCTGGAGGTGCAGCCCTGAGAAGCAGGTATTCATTCTCCAGACTGGGCCCAAATCCTTTATCAACTTCAACTATTTTTCAGTTAAAAAAAAACTGACAAGTTGCAACTACTTCCTTCTTCCTTCATCTGTTGCCAGTAACAGAAATAAACCTACATTAATACAACTCAGACAACAATCTAAAGCTTCTTCCCTGAGAGATTTATGGGGCTAGCTATTGTGGGGCTATGGGTTTAGTGTCCATGAAATATGAGGCACTGATTATTATTGTTGATATCATATATATTTGGCTGAAGTCGAGAATTATATATTAATAAAAAAAAGTCATTTAATGGACAATCTCCTATAATAGAACTATGTATAAAATTGAGTATTTTTTAACTTGTACCTGCATGGGCATGGTATTATGCATGATTTTAGAAGTGTTTCTTTGCATGAATTTGCTCTGTTATTTCTAGATTTATTTTTTCATATGTACTCCCTCTTTTTGATACATTTTATGTATGAGTAATGAAAATGTACATCTTTTCCAGATGAGTACAGTATTCAAATTAAACAGACACCATAAATGTATTGGAGTACTGTACTTCTATGTATAGTGTATGTAGTTTATCTTTCTTTCATTTAGATTGTATCTATGTATGTGGTGTATCCTGGGGTATTACCTTAATTGCTTGAGTAACATCCTTTTTTACATATACCTCAAGAACAAAGATGATTTGTTTATTTGTTGTTATTATATCTATTTATTTATTTATTTATTTATTTTTATATATTTATCTATTTTTTATTTATCTATTTATTCTCTATTCATAGAGAAATGATGCTACTTTATTATACTACAACTATTCCTCTGTTATGGTGCCCTCCCACTCTTAATAGTGTCTTATACCACTTCTCTAAATATACATACATACATATACCAAGGCTTTTTCCCCCTTACAAGGGAGATAGCCAAAAAGGAAAAGGCATAAAATCATTCCCACCCATTCCATCCCTAAATACACTCCACACCCCTCCACCCTCCCTCTTATCTTAGCACCTCCTGGATGACGGGTCATCCCTGCACCTTGTCCACTGCCCTGGGTCAGAAGCAGTGTCGCAAGACACAGCACATCAACAGCAAGGCCGCTTCATTAAATCGGCGACCCCCCCTCTCCGTCCCCCCCATGCTTGAAATGAGAAGACAGGGAGAAATCCCTTCGGGCTGCATCAAATTTTGCTCACACATACTACTTCATCCCCCATTCTACCTCATGCATCACATCATCATCCACATACAACCATTCTCCATTCACCCCTGTCTTCTGTCCTCTCCCGTCCTTCCTCAACAGACATTCCCCTCTTCCCCAAAGCCCCTTTCACCCCATCCATCCACCTCATCCTAGGATGTCCCCTCATGTTCACTCCCTCCACATCTGCCTTCCATACCTCTTTTACTAGTCTTTCTTCACTCATTCTTTCCATGTGTCCAAACCATCCTAATACTCTTTCATCAACCCTATCTCCCAACTCCCTTTCCACCCCTGTTCTCCTCCTCACCTCCTCATTTCTCACTCTAGCCTAGTAACCCCCATTATACTTCTCAGACACCTCATCTCAAACACATTCAAACTCCTTCTCTCTTCCTCTCTTATGTTCCATGTTTCTGCCCCATACAGTGCTGTTGGCACAATCACTCCTTCATACAGTCTCCTCTTAGCATCCATTCCCAAATGTCTATTCCTCATTACACTTTTTAATCCACCAAGGCATTTACTCGCTTCTCTCAATCTACATTCTACCTCCACCTTCACTCCACCTTTTCCTGCCACATTTGCACCCAAGTATCTAAAACTATCCACTTCCTCCAGTCGCTCTCCCTTAATGCTCACTTCCAGTCTACTGCCACTTTCACCCCATGTACATCTCATCACCTTACTTTTACCCACATTTATCTTTAGCTTTCTTCTATCACACACTCTCCCAAACTCTGTCACCAACTTCCTCAATCCCTCCTCCGATCCTGCCACAAGCACAGTGTCGTCCGCAAACAACAGCTAGCTCACCTCCCACTTTTCTCCATTTTCTTTAACCATCTCCAATCCCTGACCCACTACCCTTGCATTTACCTCTCGCACTACCCCATCCATGTATAAGTTGAACAGCCAGGGCGACATAACGCATCCTTGACGAAGTCCCACCTTTACCTCGAACCACTCACTCTCTCCATTTCCAATCCTGAAACAAGCTCTACTACTCTCATAAAAACTCTTGACAGCTCCTAGAAGCTTTCCTCGTATCCCACATATCTGCATAACCTCCCACAGTGCCTTTCTGTCTACCCTATTGTAAGCCTTTTCCAGATCCATAAAAGCCCAAAAAACATCCTTCCCCTTTCCTATAGCTTTCTCACATATCTGTCTTACCACAAAGATCTGATCTACACAACCTCTACCCGTCCTAAATCCACACTGTTCCTCACCAATTACTCCCTCTGTTCCTCTCCTAATCCTCTCAATCAAGATCCTCCCATAAGCCTTCCCAACTACACTTAACAAACTAATCCCTCTGAAACTACTACATTCACACTCGTCCCCTTTTCCCTTGTAAAGTGGAACTATACAGGCACTCCTCCAGTCCTCCGGCACTCTACCCCCTCTCCAGCAAACATTAAATAACCTCACCAGCCAGTCCACCATCACTGTACCTCCCTTTTTTAGACATTCTGCATGGCATCCATCCAGACCAGGTGCCTTACCTGCTTTCATCATCTTAACAACTGTTTTCACTTCATCCTTCCTTATTTCTCCTCCATTTTCCTCACTCATCACGGTCATTTTCTTAGCACTGCCGCTGTCTTTCCCTCCCTATCCTCATTCACATTTAGCAACTCCCTAAAATACTCTGCCCATCTTCCCCTTACTGCCTTCTCTTCCATTATCATCTCTCCATCTGCACCTTTTACCTTTTCTTTTCTACTTGATTCACCTCCTCTTCCTCTCTTAATTTCTTTCCAAAACATCTTTTTATTACTTTCAAAATTTTCTGTCATACTCTTACCCCACTTCACATCTGCTCTTCTCTTTGCCTCCTTTACCTTTTGCTTTACTTCTCTTTTCTTTTCTTTGTACCTCTCATATGACTCCCTCATCCTATTTTGTAACCAAACTGTGAAAGCTCGCTTCTTCTCTTCTACAACCTTCTTTGTTTCCTCATCCCACCATTCACTACCCTTCCTTCTATTTCCTCCTATCCTTCTTGTTCCACACACCATTCTAGCACACTTTGTGACTCCCTCCTTAAACCATCCCCATTCCTCCTCCACACCTAGCTCTACTCTATCCTTCACTCCCTCCCACTCCTCCTTCAGCTTCTTCTTGTACTCCTTCTCCTTTTCCTTTTCATTTAAAGAGTTCATTCTAAGAACCTCCCTACCTTTTGCCCCTTTCCTCTTTCTCCATCTATCCTCCACTCTCAACTTACCTTCCACCAAAAAATGATCTGATATTCCCCCACCCTCTCCCCTTAGCACATGTACATCCTTAACTCTTCCTATCATAATCCTATTTACCACTACATAATCCATTAACGCTCTATCTACCACCCTTCCCTCCACCACCCTCTCCCATGTGTACTTATGCTTGACTTTCTTCCGAAACACTGTATTTGCTATCATCAACTCTCTTTCTAGACACATTTCCACCATCAACTCTCCACTATGATTCTTTCCTGGAACTCCACATTTCCCAACCACTCCATCAATTGGACCATTTCCTACCCTAGCATTAACCCCTTCCATACGGTGCCGCACACGTAGGCGTCATGGGGAGCGAGTGTATTCGCAAGGCTGCCATATCGGCGTCTTGATTATATTTATTGTAGTCGCCCCTCCATAATGACATTCTTTCTAATTCTTTTGTAATCACATTTTCTATGGTTATCAAAATTCACAGGTGAAGAGAGAACAATCGATATAAGCGGTGACTATATTTTATGATGCGAGTATTATTACGACACGTCGTACGGCTGGCATTGGCTGCTGCCACCGAGATCTAAGTCCATGACGCCTACGTGTGCGGCACCGTATGGAAGGGGTTAAGGTCTCCCAGTACTATTACATTGACATTTCTCCCTAAATCCTCTATGCACTCATTTAAATCTATCCAAAAGGCCTCCCTTTCTTCTACACTCTTCTCACTGCCAGGCCCATATGCACTTACAAAGACCCACATCTCCTTTCCCAGTTTCACCTTCATCCACATTATCCTTGAGGAAACCTCCTTCCACTCCACTACACGTTTACCTATCTCTTCACTTACTAGAATAGCCACCCCTTCCCTCCCTCGCCCTCACTTCACTCCTGATAACCTCCCACTTACACTCCCAAACTTACAATCACCCTTCCCTTTCAACTTAGTTTCACTCAAAGCCAACACATCCATCTTTCTTCTCACAAACATACTACCTATCTCTTCCCTTTTACTCTCATCTGTACCACATCCATGCACATTAAAAGACCCAAACCTTAGGGTGCTGGTTGGAAAACTCCCAGACCTTCTTATGCCTTTACCTTTTTGCCAAACCCTGTGGTGGGGGAGAAAGAATACTGTTATTCCCACTTGAGTTGTAAAAGGCGACAAAAATGGAAGTGGACAGGATTCGACATCCTACTCTCTATAGCCGCAAAGGGGACATCCCTAAAAAAGCAAAGGCATAAAAGGGTCTGGGAGGAATTTTCCAACCAGAACCCTAAGGTTTGGGTCTTTTAATGTGTGTGCAGATAAGAGTAAAAGGGAAGATATAGGCAGTATGTTTGTGAGAAGAAAGATGGATGTGTTGGTGTTGAGTGAAACTAAGCTGAAAGGGAGGGGCGAGTTTGAATTTGGGAGTGTAGTTGGGAGGGTGTCAGGAGTGAAGAGAGGACAAGGGAGAGAAGGGGTGGCTATACTAGTAAGTGAAGAAATAGATAAATATGTGGTGGAGTGGATGGAGGTTTCTTCAAGGTTAATATGGATGAATGTGAAACTGGGAAGGGAGATGTATTTACCTAGTTGCATTTTACACGAAGAAAGCTATGCTCATAGTGACCTGCTTTTGTATCTTTCTGCATCCAGGTGGGTCTTTGTAAATGCATATGGGCCTAGTAATGAGAAGAGTGTAGAGGAAAGGGAGGCTTTATGGATAAATTTAAATGAGTGCATAGAGGGTTTATGGAAAAATGTCAATGTAATGGTATTGGGAGATCTCAATGCAAGTGTAGATGAACCAATAGACAGAGTGGTTGGAAAGTATGGAGTGCAAGGAAAAAATTGTAGTGAAGAGTTGATGGTGGAGATGTGTCTGAGAGAGTTGATGATAGCAAACACAGTGTTTAGGAAGAAAGTCAAGTATAAGTATACATGGGAGAGGGTGGATAGATGGGTGGTAGATAGGGCTTTAATGAGCTATATAGTGGTAACCAGGAGAACAGTAGGAAGAGTTTTGGATGTACATGTTCTTATGATAGAGGTTGGTGGAATATCAGATAATTTTTTGGTGGAAGGTAAGTTGAGAGTGGAGGATAGATGGAGAAATAGGAAAAGGACAGATGATAGGGAGGTACTTAGACTAAACTGCTTAAATGAGAAAGCAAAGGAGGTGTACAAGAAGAATCTGAAAGAAGAGTGGGAGGGAGTGAAGGATAGAGTAGAACTAGGAATGGAGGAGGAATGGGGGTGTTTAAAGAAAGGAGTCACAAGATGTGCAAAGATGGTGTGCAGAACAAGGAGTACGGAAGAAAATAAAAGGAAGGGTAGTGAGTGATGGGATGATGAAGCAAAGAAGGTTGAAGAAGAGAAGAAACAAGCATTCACAGATTGGTTGTAAAATAGGACGAGAGAATCATATGAGAGGTACAAAGAAAAGAGAAGGGAAGTAAAGTACAGCCAGTCCTCGCTTAGCGACAACTCGGAGTTACGACGGCTTCTTCTTCTTAAAAAAAAAGTAAAAAATTGTCCAAAATATTCTTTCACTGCATTCGAATCTTCGCGCCAACCGAAACACATGCGATCGCTACTCGTCAGTTGTAACCATAACACGCTGCTAGCGTGTCTATACTTAAATTTGCTCCTCAAGTTTTTAGTGACTTCTAGTTAACAGTATACAACTATATCCCTTCATGATGACCGGAAAACGAAAGAATACAAATTCTCCTACATTACACTATATACAGTAAGATGGACTGTAAGTAAACAAAGATACAAAATGTATTAATATACATTCCCTGAATGAAATAACCTAGCATGTAGCACTTTGTCACTTTGCCTACTTCCGAATCTTTGTTTATATGCTTATACATGTATGTCTCTCAATGGGTCCTCGTTTAGCGACGAAATCGCTTAACGACGGGGTCTTCTGAACGATACTCCGTCGTTAAACGAGGACTGGCTGTATAAGATAAAGGAGGCAAAAAGGAGAGCAGATGTGAAATGGAGTAAGAGTATGACAAAATTTTGAAGTTAATAAAAAGATGTTTTGGAGGAAAATTAAGAGAGGAAGAGGAGGCAAATCAAGTAGAGAAGAAAAGGTAAAAGGTGCTGATGGAGGAAAGATGATAATGGAAGAGACGGCAGTAAGAGGAAGATGGGCAGAGTATTTTAGGAAGTTGCTAAATGTGAAGGAGGATAGGGAGGGAAAGGTAGTTGCAGTGGGAAGTGCTAAGAAAATTATAGTGATGAACAAGGAAAATGAAGGAGAAACAAGAAAAGATGAGGTGAAAGCAGTTATTAAAATGATGAGAGCAGGTAGGACACCTAAGTTAGATGGATGTCATGCGGAGTGTCTAAAAAAGGGAGGTGCAGTGATGGTGGACTGACTGGTGAGGTTGTTTAATATTTGTCTAAAAGAGGGTAGAATGCCAGAGGACTGGAGGAGTGCCTGTATAGTTCCACTTTACAAGGGAAAAGGGGACAAGTGTGAGTGTAGTAGTTTCAGAGGGATCAGTTTGTTAAGTGTAGTTGGGAAGGCTTATGGGAGTGTTTTGATTGAGAGGATTAGGAGAGGAAAAGAGTGAGTAATTAGTGAAGAACAGTGATAGGTTTAGGATAGGTAGGGGTTGCATGGATCAGATTTTTGTGGTAAGACAGATATGTGAGAAAGCTTTAGGAAAAGGTAAGGATGTTTTTTGGGCCTTTATGGATTTGGAAAAGGCTTATGACAGGGTAGACAGGAAGGTACTGTGGGAGGTATTGCAGATTTATAGGATAGAAGGAAAGTTGTTAAGAGCAGTCAAGAGTTTTTATGAAAGTAGTAGAAGTTGTGATAGAATTATAAATGAAGAGAGTGAGTGATTTGAGGTAAAGGTGGAACTTTGCCAAGGATGTGTCATGTCACTCTGGCTGTTCAGTTTATATATGGATGGGGTGGTGTGAGAGGTAAATGCAAAGGTAATGGGCTGGGGATTGGAGATGTTTAAAAAAAAATGGAGAAAATGAGAGATAAGCCAGTTGTTTGCTGACAACACTGTGCTTGTAGCAAGATCAGAGGAGGGACTAAGGAAGTTAGTGACAGTTTGGGAAGGTGTGTGAAAGAAGGAAGTTAAAGATAAATGTAGGTAAAAGTAAAATAATGAGATGTACAAGGGGAGAGAATGGCAGCAAATTGGAAGTGAGTATTAAGGGAGAGAGAGACTGGAGAAAGTGGATGGCTTTAAATACTTGGGGACGAATGTACCGGGAAAGGGGGAGTGGAGGTAGAGGTAGAATGTAGATTGAGAGAAGCAAGTAAATGCCTTGGGGGATTGTATAAAGACAGCACTTTATGGGGTAGAATAATTGAACATAAGAGAGGAAGAGTTTAGATGTGTTTGTGATGAAATGCCTGAGAAGTATAGTAGGGGTAACTAGGGTGGATAGAGTGAGAAATGAGGACATGAGGAGGAGAGTGGGGGGTGAAGAAGGAGTTGGGAGATGGGGTTGATGAAAGAGTATTGAGATGGTTTAGACACATGGAAAGAATAAGTGAAGAAAGATTAGTAAAAGAGGTGTGGAAGGCAAACATCGAGGGAGTGATCCTGAGGAAGCAACCAAGGATGAGATTATGGATGTGGTAAAAGGGGCATTGGGAAAGAGGGAGATGTCTGTTGAGGAAGGAAGGCAAAAGACAAGGTAGGAATGAATGGAAAATGGTTGTGTATAAATGATGCTGTGGTGCATGGAAGGAAGTGGGTGAGGGATGGGGGGATGTGAAGGAGTATGTGTGAATGATATTTTGATGTAGCCCAAAGGGATTTCTCCCCATCTTCTCTTTTTCTGCATGTGGGAATGGAAAGGGGAAGTCACCAATTAAATGAAGCGACCTTGCTTTGGTTGTGCTGTATCTTGCTGCATTCCTTTTGACCCAGGGCAGTGGGCAAGATGCAGGAATGACCAGTTATCCAGGAGGAGCCAAGAAGAGAGGGAGGGAGGGATGGTGAATGGAAGTGGAGTATGTGGGGATGAAATGGGTGGGAGTGGATTGCCTTTGATTTTGGCTACATCCATTGTAAGGGGGGAAGAAGCCATTGGTATATGTATGTATATTTATTTTTATTTTATTTTATTTTGCCATGTAAACAATTTTATGATACACTATTATGAAATGTAATAACAATGAACACATCAGCCCCTAGTTTAAGAGTGTAAGAGTGGGTGGCAAATATTCATATTTTGGTGCCATTTTTATCCATATGATACTGTTTTGTTTGATTAACAAGTAACATTGATTATAATTCATTTGCTTAGTGCAGGTAGGAATTTTTGTTGTACAATAATAGTACAATAATTAATGTACATGATTTGTAATTTTGTATTGATTTTGAGTGAAACACCATGCTTTTAGGATTGGTGTACAACAATTTGGGCTTATATATATATATATATATATATATATATATATATATATATATATATATATATAAATATATATATATATATATAAATATACATATATATATATATATATATATATATATATATATATATATATATATATATGTATGTATATATATATATATATATATATATATATATATACACATATATACACACACGCACACACATGTAAGGGAAATATGGCTGTCTTCACCATACCACTGCATAGCATTATGGAATGTACTGTACAGTATATTAAGTAAGCAATTTTGAATGACTATAATTTTCAAAAGTTATTAAAGCAAGTTCAGGTATTTATTTACTAAATTTGATAATTATAGAACCTAGATAAATTGGTATGGATCTCTGACAATGTGCAAAAAAATTGTGAATTAGTCATGATATGCAGGGCACTTATTATCCCTCATGTTGGCCATTGTTCTGTCATTGAATCCCCCACCTTTCTGATGCCCCCCCACAAAAAAAATCTATAAATCCAAACCTGTATATAATATGCACCCTTAAGTAAAAACTCCAAATTTTTTTGAAAAAAGTGCATGTTATACATGGTTATTTTACAATAAACATTTTGCCATGTTTAGCACAGGAGGGGTGGGGGGGAGCAAATCATATTGTTGGATGGGACCACTGTGTATGTATATTACAAAGATAATGTGTCTGTTGATAGCACAGCCACACATCTACTATGATTTTGTTTATCATGCGTTATTGAAATACAAATTACAATTATATCCAAATTTGTAATTCATGACAGTTAGTGACAGGTTATAATAAAAGGCGATGAGTGATCAGCTCAGAGTTTAATTAGAGTGGAAGCCTAATTTGGCTTCAATGGAAACAAAGCAATTCCAGCAACAATCAAGTGATGATATAATTAAAACAATACAAGCCTTCACAGTACCAAATGATTTACTCGTATGACATATCTACCAGATTTTTTCCTTTTTTTCTAATCTGAGTGCTCCAGTTAATCATGTATTTTTGATAGCTGAATTCTGGGTATTTGAGATCTTACTGTATAAAGTTTTGAAATAACAGCATGTCTGTAATCTCAACTATATAGACAGGTTACCATGTGACATTATTGCAAAATGTAAACAAGGTGTGCACACATCCATGTAGTCAAAAACACAAGGTGGAGAAATGGTTTTTATGTTGTAAACAACAGTGCACACACTGCAAAACAGCTGCCAGACATGTTGCCATGAGGTTTAAACCTTTTAAATGCTTGATTTCACTTACTGATGCTAAGAATTGGTTGATTCCGAGAACTTGTAAGCTCAACCTCCCCAGCCTTTAGATAAGAATGGGGTGAGTGGAGAATGGTTGTTTATTGTTTATGGATGATACTCTAATGTATGGAAGAGAGTGGGTTGGGGATGGGGGAGTTAGGGAGTCGTTATGTATGAATATTTTGATGCAGCCTGAAGGGATTTCTCTCTGTCTTCAATGTTTCTGCATGAGGGCACAGAGAAGGGGGTTGCCGAGTAAATGAAGCAGCCATGCTGTGGATATGCTGTGTCTTACTGCAGTGCTTCTGACCCAGGTGATGGGCAAGATGCAGGGATGACCCATTATCAATGAGGACCCAAGGTGTGAGGGAGGAATGAGTGGTGGATGAGAGTGAAATGAGTGGGGATGAAGTGGGAGTGGAATCATGCCTTTTGACATTGGGTACCTCCCTGATAAAGGGGAAAGAGCCCTTAGTATATGTATGTATGCATATAATTTGACTAGGTCTGAGCCCTTGCTATCAAGTTTGTTGGTTGCTCAATAAATATCTGCTTTGCTTGACTAAACAATTGAATTTTTTAGAGCAGTTGACAGTCTTGCAGTCTTGCAGAAAAGTTCGGAAATCATAAAGTTTTTGCACCCATACCTGAAAGTATTGTCCTTGTTATAAAATACAAGTTTCAATTTCATGAATACAATGAAGTACATGGTCTTCCACAGATAAAGATGAGCAACTCTTTGTTATTTTATTTCCTACTACTCACAAGAATACTTTAAGCAGTGAAAGATTTAACCATGCTGTTTGAATCTTTTATTTTATTATATCCAAACCTTCTTTTCCTCAGCTCATCATTTTCCACCTGTAGTCTATATATCTCTTTATTTTTTGCTCTCAGCTCCAATTCCAGCTGTTACCTTCTCATTCAAAGTACTAATAACCTTTCTCAATTCATTCTATCACCTGGCTTGTGTTCAGTTTCCAATTCCTCATTTTGTTCCTTCACATTCCACTTGGCCTGCAACTTCTATTTTTTTCTTTTGAGCATTTCATATTTGGCCATCTTTTCTATTTTCCTTTCAAGTTTGGCTATTTCTTTTGCCATGCTCAGATATTGTAGGTATCTAGTTTGGATCCTCTGGATAATCAGATCTGTTTCCTTTCAATGAAATAGAATTATTTAGTTCATAGAATGAAGGAACTAGGTAAGCCCTTAAGTGCAACAATTAAAGAAGTTAAAAATTGAAAGACAAAAAAGCAATTAATAAGATGATAAAGCTTATTGTAACCAAATTCTTTGTATTGATTCATGGAAATAATAGTATGTTATGTATAGAAATAATCATCTAATAGTGTAGATGACTAGAAGGACAACAGTTAAAGTTTTACTTTAGGCCACAAAATCACTATCATTTAGTTGACTGATTTATCACAGATACACAATCAGTTGTAACTTTTGCTAGGCCTATGCACTGTCGCCGTCAGAAGGCTAGCTACGAAACGTGTCAAAATAGTATGTCACTGTCCGAGGCTTTTTGTTGCACTGAAGCCACACATAAGGCGCACCACCCGATTTTGGCTGATTTTAAGGATTTTGCCCGCGCCTTATGGTCCGAAAAATACGGTATGCTATGATTGATTCAGAGTAAGTTCCTATTAATGGCAGACAAACCTGAAATAGAATGTTCTCTGCAGATGAAAGTATTTAATATCTGGTCTTCACTTCATGTCTTCCAATCTTTGCATCTGATTGTTCTTATCCAATCTTGTCTTCTGCACTTCTCAAGTAGCATTGATCCTTTCAGCATCTTATAGAATGGCAATTCCTTCTTTAACCCCATTTTTCCTATTCATGCAGCCAGCTGCACAATGCATTTATGGCATATTTGAAGCAACAGTACCATATATTTTGCAAAAATAATTCTTCAACGCTGGTGTGTGAGCTGTGTAAATGCCTTCACAACACGAACAATCAACATAAACAAGATTTCTCGACTACATGGATGTGCGCACATGATTACATAATTGTCTCAATGTAAACAAAGGGAATCTGTCTATACATTACTCTCTAAGAAGATATTGTATCATGAATCTGTTATTCAATCATTGCTCCAGTCCTCTCATGCAAGAAACTGGACATGACCACTGGTTTTGCCTATAAGTCATTCAGTGTTGTGTTGCTGTTGGGAAGGGGTAAGTGTAGGACAGTATAGCTTAAGGTGCTTCATGTCTTCTGTGTGGTGGTTGAATTCAAGTCTTGTCAAGCCGATTCTGTGTAGGTACTGTTTTAATACAGGTGGTTATGCCAGTGCAATTCTTACATGTTTTAGAAGTTATTTCTGTATTATATTGATTTCTGGAGGAGTTTGGTGAAGAAAATCATTTGTCAGCCTTTTGTAGCTTGCTTGTTTTGTGCTGTGAGTGTGTACATAACTACCTAGTTATAAATACATCTGGTAAATACATACACATTGTTTTTGTGTGGGTGTACTGTGTGGTATTGGGGACAGGTTATTTGTTTTTGTGTGGGTGTACTGTGTGGTATTGGGGACAGGTTATTTGTTTTTGTGTGGGTGTACTGTGTGGTATTGGGGACAGGTTATTTGTTTTTGTGTGGGTGTACTGTGTGGTATTGGGGACAGGTTATTGTAAGTGTCTAAGTAGAATACTTCTGGGGTTAGTTTTATGTTGCAATTAGTGGGCTGTTTTTGTGTGATGTGAGGGGTTGGTGGATTCAAGTGTTTTTGCCTAGAACTGTGTGCCTATCATTCTCATGTGTATGCATAATAATGATATACAAAACTGGACCTATGCTTATGGGGTCCCATCTGTGTTTCCTTTGATCAAACTTTGCTTTTAAACCATATATGTTGTTTGTCTGGATAATTTATTTCAATCTGTCTCATAGATTGCTGCATCAGTGCAGAAGAGTACTGTATGTTTCCTTCTAACATTCTGTCTTCCTGAGTTTTGTGCTATGTCCTCTTCATATTCTTTCATCCCATATTAACAGATTCTCTATTTTTTCTACACCTTTTATAGTTCTAAAGATGGTTATTGTATCACCTCTATCTCATCTCTTTTCTAGTGTGGGTAATCCCAGTTTATCTAATCACTTCTCATAATTTTGTCAGCCAGGCTGGGGATCATTGTTGTTACTGCTCTTAGTATTCTCTAAATTTGTCTTATACCACCATTGTGTATTCCAGTCTGGGACAGATAAGATTTTATTTGTTTTTCATAATATTTTTAGTTGTGAAATGCCAACTTTATGTTTATAAACAACTTATATGCTGTTCCTGTTACTCTGTTGATGTGTTTCTCCTGTGACAGGTCATCCATAACCAAAACTCCCTTATCCTTTTCCTCTTTTTGCCTTATTGATTGTTTCATCTCCCATTATATGTATTGGCTCCTTTTCACTTTGAACTCTTTATGGCATCATAAATGTACATACTACATACGCATACATATATCAAGGCTTTTTCCCCCTTTCAAGGGAGGTAGCCAAAAAGATAGTCATAAAATCATTCCCACCCATTCCATCCCTAAATACACTCCCCTCCCCTCCACCCTCCCTCTTATCTTAGCACCTCCTAGATGACGGGTCATCCCTGCACCTTGTCCACTGCCCTGGGTCAGAGGCAGTGTCGCAAGTCATAGCACATCCACAGCAAGGCTGCTTCATTAAATTGGTGACCCCCCTCTCCGTCCCTCCATCCATAAAAGGAGAAGACAGGGAGAAATCCCTTTGAGCTGCGTCAAATTTTGCTCACACATACTATCTCACCCCCATCCCCCCACCCATTCCACCTTATGCATCACAACATCATCCATATACAACCATTCTCCATTCACCCCTGTCTTTTGTCCTCTCCCGTCCTTCCTCAACAGACATTCCCCTCTTCCCTAAAGCCCCCTTCACCCCATCCATCCATCTCATCCTAGGACGTCCCCTCATGTTCACTCCCTCCACATCTGCCTTCCACACCTCTTTTATTAGTCTTTCTTCACTCATTCTTTCCATGTGTCCAAACCATCCTAATACTCTTTCATCAACCCTATCTCCCAACTCCCTTTCCACCCCTGTTCTCCTCCTCACCTCCTCATTTCTCACTCTATCCAGCCTAGTAACCCCCATTATACTTCTCAGACACCTCATCTCAAACACATTCAAACTCCTTCTCTCTTCCTCTCTTATGTTCCATGTTTCTGCCCCATACAGTGCTGTTGGCACAATCACTCCTTCATTCAGTCTCCTCTTAGCATCCATTCCCAAATGTCTATTCCTCATTACACTTTTTAATCCACCAAGGCATTTACTCGCTTCTCTCAATCTACATTCTACCTCCACCTCCACTCCACCTTTTCCTGCCACATTTGCACCCAAGTATCTAAAACTATCCACTTCCTCCAGTCGCTCTCCCTTAATGCTCACTTCCAGTCTGCTGCCACTTTCACCCCTTGTACATCTCATCACCTTACTTTTATCCACATTTATCTTCAGCTTTCTTCTATCACACACACTCCCAAATTCTGCCACCAACTTCCTCAATCCCTCCTCCGATCCTGCTACAAGCGCAATGTCATCCGCAAACAACAGCTGGCTCACCTCCCACTTTTCTCCATTTTCTTTAACCATCTCCAATCCCTGACCCCCCACCCTTGCATTTACCTCTTGCACCACCCCATCCATGTACAGGTTGAACAGCCAGGGCGACATAACGCATCCCTGATGAAGTCCCACCTTTACCTCGAACCACTCACTTTCTCCATTTCTAATCCTGACACAAGCTCTACTACTCTCATAAAAACTCTTGACAGCTCATAGAAGCTTTCCTCCTATCCCATATATCCGCAAAACCTCCCACAGTGCCTTCCTGTCTACTCCATCGTAAGCCTTTTCCAGGTCCATAAAGGCCCAAAAAACATCCTTCCCCTTTCCTATAGCTTTCTCACATATCTGTCTTACCACAAAAATCTGATCTACACAACCTCTACCTGTCCTAAATCCACACTGTTCCTCACCAATTACTCCCTCTGTTCCTCTCCTAATCCTCTCAATCAAGATCCTCCCATAAGCCTTCCCAACTACACTTAACAAGCTAATCCTTCTGAAACTACTACACTCACACTTGTCCCCTTTTCCCTTGTAAAGTGGAACTATACAGGCACTCCTCCAGTCCTCCGGCACTCTACCCTCTCTCCAGCAAACATTAAATAACCTCACCAGCCAGTCCACCATCACTGTACCTCCTTTTTTTAGACATTCTGCATGACATCCATCCAGACCAGGTGCCTTACCTGCTTTCATCATCTTAATAACTGCCTTCACTTCATCTTTCCTTATTTCTCCATTTTCCTCACTCATCACGGTCATTTTCTTAGCATTTCCCACTGCAACTATCTTTCCCTCCCTATCCTCCTTCACATTTAGCAACTCCCTAAAATACTCTGCCCATCTTTCCCGTACTGCCTTCTCTTCCATTATCATCTCTCCATCTGCACCTTTTACCTTTTCTTCTCTACTTGATTTGCCTCCTCTTCCTCTATTAATTTCTTTCCAAAACATCTTTTTATTACTTTCAAAATTTTCTGTCATACTCTTACCCCATTTCACATCCTTTACCTTTTAGTGCAGCCAGTTATTATTCATAATGCTATATTTTATGTTATTTGTGGGATAAATTTGTTTGTCTTATTTGTTGGATACCATGCAGTGGATATATAGTTAAGTGTAATTCTTATGAATTGTTCATATACAGCAATAAGTTTTTCTTTCTGTTTTATTAATACATAAAATTTTCATCATCAGAAACATTGCAAAAAAGCTAAGGAGAATGTCTGGGTTCACTACAAACCATCACTCTTCCAACATATTGGAACACATTCTTCTCTTAAAGGAAAAGTTCAGAAATTAAAGGTAAGCCTTACAATCTCTTTACACTCTTAGCTAGTAAGTCTTATTAACAGTGTATAGTGTATTATGGCAGGGAGCATATTAGGCACTTTGTTTCTTGTGTAGAATATTGTTTTTCCGCAGTTTACTTTGTTTTACACTTTTGTTTGATGTGCTTAAAGAAAATTGCTTTTGAGTTATGAATTATTAATGTTGGAAGCTTTATTTTCAAAACTGTATGAATCTAGAAGAAACATTGCTGTGGATCCTCAAAGGATCCATTACTTGTACCATGCATGCCACTGTAATCATAATTACTTCAACTCCTCTTTATCTATATCCTCCATTGGTGTATTTTTGATTCTTGGTGTACATTTTAAAATCATTTGAGTTTGTATGAAGAGTCTTAGTAATTCAGGACTTGAAACTTATAGATGACATTATTTATTTATTTATTTATTTATTTATTTTTTGCATGTCACTGTAAAAATCCATGAGATTAGTGTAAAAAAGAGTGACAGTCTTCTATTTGTTTACTCAGTAAATTGAATTGAATCAAAGGTCCTAAAGCTGTAAATTACAAGGCCCTTCTATTATATATGACATCTAAAAGCTGTAGATGACAAGACCCTTTCATTATATATGACATCTAAAAGCTGTAGATGACAAGGCCCTTCTATTATATATGACATCTAAAAGCTGTAGATGACAAGGCCCTTCCATTATATATGACATCTAAAAGCTGTAGATGACAAGGCCCTTCTATTATATATGACATCTAAAAGCTGTAGATGACAAGGCCCTTCCATTATATATGACATCTAAAAGCTGTAGATGACAAGGCCCTTCTAATATATATGACATCTAAAAGCTGTAGATGACAAGGCCCTTCTTTTATATCTAACACACATTCTAAAGGTTACATTAATTCAATAACCCACAAATGCTCTGCTGCCAGCACTATATACTAAAGATATAGGGCATTTTTGAGAGGTGTTACAATTTTTTTTTTTTTTTTTTTTTTTATGAAAGAAATAATCTTTGTTCTAGGTTCTAAAATGGTTAAATGACAATTACTATCTAGATTTATGTGTGAAAGTACACAAAGTATTGTATGTAGCTGGATAATTTAGCAGTAGCTTTCTTAATATTGTTGTCATCCTCAGGACAAAAATGCTGTGGGTATTCCTATAAATGTAGGTATTGGGGTCAAGAGGAAAGCAGCAGTTCAGAGGAAGTTCAAGGTCTCTGTTATGTAATATAACTCGAGTGAAGTCACATCTTAGAAATGGGACTGATTCTGAAAAGTTTACAATATATAGTACTTTTTTTTTTTTGTAAAATATTAAATATATATCTGTATTTATTTTTCCTTATTTTCTTTAATTGCTTTTAGACAAGCTAGTATAATGATATATCTTAACCTACTAATATTTTCATAACAGTCCCATCTTTAAGATGATAAATTTCTGAAGCTTTTGTGACCTAGTGTTTCATGTCTTTTCACTGTGTGCTATTCACAAACAAATCACCATATTTTTTTTACTACTTGGATTGTGGAGTGTGAAGATTTTTTTTTTAATCTAATGTAAACAAGGAAAGTATGAATTACACTTATGGGAGGAATATTCTTGTAAAATACATTATGCGTATAATTTCTCCTTTGTCAGGGCCGGTCTCAGGAGCTGTAGAGCCTAACTGTAAATTTTTTTGTGGGGCTGCAGTTTCACAGATCTTGGTTGTGAACCTGAGTGCATACCTTTGTATTCCTCATATATAATGCAAAAACATTGCACTGATTTTTGATAATTATATAATGCTATTTACCACATTTATTTAAAAAAATATCGCTAATTATTTAAATGTTTAATTAGAATTATATCTATTTTGGCAAAACTATCAACTGAGTCATAAGAGAAAGCAGTAAATTGGAGGATATGCATTAAACTATAATTCTACTCTTTTTGTATGGTTGCAGTCTGACTTTGAAGACATTTAATTCTGCAAAATATATTGCACCCCCTAATGTTCAGATATATATATATATATAAAGTATATATGAAAAATATGGCCTTGCTCATCTCACACTGATGATTGATCACAACTGGTACTACTAACTGTTTTTACTTCATGCATATATATATACACCAAGAGGGGATTAGCAGAATCAAAGCATACACCCACCCTACACCCATCCTAAAACCCATTTGTTGTTTCTTCTTGGCACCTCATGGATGGTCATCCCTTTTCCCCACCACACTACTAAGGTTAGAGACAATGTAGCAAGATACAGCACTCCAACAGTAGGGCCTGTTACCCAGAGCTGATTTACCCCTACAGCATCATTATGTGGTGACCCCTCCCAACCACCCAGCTCAGTATATATATATGAACGGAGCACACAAAACACCTCTCTGGGATGCAGCATTTCCTCCTCCATTTAAAACCATTATCTATTCACTCCTGTCCCTTGCACTCGTTCTTCCCTTCTCAATAGACATTCCTTTTGCATCTGGTGTCTGCTTGTTTGGTGATCATTGACAGTTACCTAGGAGCTTTGTGTTGCCAGCAAGAGAGACCTGGGGCACTGGATTGTTTGATTAATTCTCCCTGTCCATACACCTCATTTTTATCATTCCCACATGTTTCCTCCATCTGTTTTTGTTCTTCATATATTTTTGCTAGTCTTTCTTCTTTCTTTCCATATGACAAAATAATCTGGGCATTCGTTGATTAACCCTCTCTGCCAGGTGTCTTTCCACCCATGCTCTCCACTTCACCTCCACATTTCTCACTCTACCCATACTTGTAATCCCCATTGTACCGGTAATGGCTATTCCTTTCTGCTATTCCTCTCTGCTTCCTTCAAATTCCAAGTCTCTCCCTCATACAGACTTTCCTTTGCATTCATCCTTAGATACCTATTTCTCATGGCAATTTTTGTTCTCCCAAGACATGTACTTACTTCCCTCACTTTATAATTTGCCTCCACCCCCACTCCATTATTCCCTGCCACATGCAACCCCAAATAGATCAAATTCTCAACTTCTTCCAGCTTTTCACCTTGTAAACTTGCCTCCAACCCATCTCCACCATTACTTTTGTTCATCTCATCAACTATCTATTGCCTACATTTACTTTCAGTTTTCCCCTCTTCCAAATTTTGCCACTAACTGCTTTAATCAATTACAAGTGAAGTGTTATCAGCAAACAATTGGTTCACCTCCCACTTGACTCCACCTTCACTCACTAACTCTAAACGCCTACCTAGCATCCTCATGTATACTTTCCTCACTACCCCATCTATATACAAATTGAACAATGATGGCGACATTACACATCTGTGGTGCAGCCCTACCTTCATCTAAAACCACTTGCTCTCCATTACAAGCTTTGCTGCTCATGCACATTCTTCCTCTACTTCTGTTTCTCCTTTACCCATCATTATATTCCATACTTTTGCCAACTCCTTGTATATTTTCTGTTTATCATTCTCATCTTCAGCACCTCTGTGCCCTCACACATTTCTTCCTTCCCCACTTAACCTGTACTTTCAGTTTCCCTTCTACCAGATATTGATCTAGCAGTGCAGTGCCCTCTCCCTCAAATACATTTATGTGTGGAACTCTTCCAATTCTCCTTTAGGGTACCACTACATAGTCCATTAACACCTCAACTACCCATCTGCCCACCACCCTGTCCTGTGTATGGTTATGTTTGTTTTTCTTCTTAAATACCATGTTTACTGTCATTTCCCTTTTAGCACACATCTCTGCTATAGTTCCTTCCTGCCACCCCATACTTCCCTACTACTCCTTATTTCATATATAAAAAAATAGATAAATGGATCAAATTTGGGAGATTCATGCCCCAGGACACAAGAGAACAGTGCTTTTGACTAGTAGATAATCTTAGTGTGGTTTATGAGGTCCCTTTAGCTACAGAACCCAGTTAGGATCACTTGGTTCAGTCAGCTTAAGGCCGGCCCTACCTTTTGTAATTCTTACTCCTTGTAGTAGGCATTACACAAGTACTGTAATTAATTTTAGTTGTTTCAGCACAGTTTAGATGAGTATATCCATCAAGTCTGGCTTAGCTTAATAAAGGACATCCATTTACTATAGGAATACTACATTGGAAATCTACTTGCATGTGCACTGCTTGTTTTAGAAACATTTAGTATATCACATATGGCAGTTTTACATAAAGGGTGTTGATGAACCCACCACCGATTATGCATGAGGTACATCATTTTTAAAAGAGAAAAAAAAAAGTAATTTAAGATACAGTTGAGGTTTGAGGTTTGTTTTTAAATATACAAAGCATCTGTTGAAAAAACAATTTGTTCTTTCTCCCAGCTACAGCCACAATAATCCCTTCTCCTATCCCTGCAGAAATTGCATTTGTTTATTTACCTGCATCTCATACTTATTGTAGGCATCTGGTATAAACTACATAATAAACTGTTTTGTAATCATATTACATGTGTAACATTGTATATATGCTCTGTTTTTATTAGATAAATGAAAAACTGTAATTCATAAAGAAAAACCTAGAAAATGGGCATTATTTCAATGTAGGTTTGTTTATATGTATGGATTCTTGAGTAGATTAAAGGGAGCAGTGGGCAGTTGTTAAAGGAAAATAATGCTGTGAAAGGAAGACAGAATATTTCAAGGAGTTGCTTAATGTAGAGGAGAGTAGGGAAGCATTGATTTTGTCAGTGGGTGATATTCAATGAATGACTGCAGTGGGTGAGGAGAGTGATAAGGCTGTTGCAAAAGAGAAGATAGAAGTAACATTGAAAGAAATGAAGGCTAGAAAGTAGTGCTGGGCAAATGCTGCTAAATTCAGTACCAGAATTATCAGTAAACAACAAGGCCATTACCGGTACTTTACCGGTAAAAGGCTCGTGAGGTAGTAGTGACGTCCCAAGTTTGAGTCGCCTTTATGACTTAAATCTTTAAAGAAATTTCATCCTACTATGGTGTGTAGTCACAACTCAAATTTTGTAATGTCGTCACTATAAAAATCCTGCCTGCATCACGAACGGGCGAAGGAAGCATTAATCTACCCTACATGCCTACTGGTGTTATAGGCAAAATATAAAGGGAAATATATATATATATATATATGCATGAAAAATCACATAAACTCATGATTCTAAATATGCGGAAAAACCACCAAGGAAAAAGAATTAACTGATGACCAAGCGCTTTTGTCTATTCAGACATCCTCAGGGTACCCTAAGGATGTCTGAATAGATGAAAGCGCTTGGTTATCAGTTTATTCTTTTTCCTTTGAGGTTTTTCTGCATATATATATATATATATATATATATATAATATATATATATATATATATAAACACATATATGGGTCTTTTCCGTTCCGTTTGGTGACGTGGAATTTTTCAATGAAACTTTCACAATTGATATATATATATATATATATATTTATACATATATGGGTCTTCGTTTGGTCATACATACATATACCAAGGCTTTTTTTCCCCTTACCAGGGAGGTAGCCAAAAAGGACAAGGCATAAAATCATTCCCACCCATTCCATCCCCAAAAACACTCCACACCCCTCCACCCTCCCTCCCATCTTAGCACCTCCTAGATGACGGGTCATCCCTGCACCCTGTCCACTGCCCTGGGTCAGAAGCAGTGTCGCAGGACACAGCACATCCACAGCAAGGCCGCTTCATTAAATCGGCGACCCCCCCTCTCCGTCGTTTGGTAACACGCGGAATTTTTCGATGAAACTTTCACAATTTTGTATGCTGATCACAGAAATAACATTAGTTCTATTGAGAAATTAAAAAAAAGTGCTGAAAAAATGGTTTTAATGGTAAAAAATTACTGAGACCTTAGCGGTACATACTTGCTTAATGGTAAAAGTTTAACCAGTAAAATTAGTGGGACACTGGGCCCATCAGTACCACCAAGCCGATACGCACTTACCGAGACCTTAGCAGTACACCCCTTAATGGTATTTTTACCGGTAAAGTTAGCAGAACACTGGGCCCATCAGGCCGTCAGTACCGCCAACTCGAGACGTGCTTACCGAGACCTTAGCGGTACACCCCTTAACGGTATTTTACCAGTAAAGTTAGCGGGACTCTGGGCCTGTCAGGCCGCCAGTACCGCCAAGCCGAGACACGCTTACCGAGACCTTAGCGGTTCACCCTTTAACAGTACTTTACCGGTAAAGTTAGTGGGACACTGGGCCCATCAGCTGTCAGTCGTCGCCGCATCAGTCCGTCACACAGTACCACCAAGCCGAGACGTGCTTACAACTCTCTGAATGTTATGGTATAGCTTATCGAGTTATCGGTTAACGGAACCTTAACGGTACCAGAATTTTTACTGGTAAAGTACCATTAAGGTTGTTACCGGTAAAACTGGTAACTTTACCAGTATCTGCCCACCACTACTAGAAAGACCCCTGAATTGGGTAAATATCATGTGGAATACCTGACAAATGATAGAGTAGTAATAGTGAAGTGGTTAACGAGTTTATTCAACATGTTTCTAATGAAAGAAAATGTCCAGTTGAAATTTTTATGTATGAGTACGTATGCCTAACCACCTCACTTTGCAGGTAACAGCTGATTGGATGTAAAAAAAGTTATGTAGTCAGGAATTTAGGGACTCTAGTGATATTCATATGGACCAGTCACATGGCATGTCTATTTGATTGGAGATGAATCTCTATTCAAAGAGGAAGGCTGAGTAACTTTTATTTCCTATCGCCCCTCCTTCCTGCTACCCTTCTTAAATATTTCCTTTACCACCTTTGACTCCACTTTTTCACTTTTCTTAAGCACTCTTTGGTAAGGGACAAGAATACTACCACCATGTTCCTTGCTGTGCCAAAAAAGGCTCCTAAATGGGGCAGAATGAGGAGGCTAGGGAAGCCCTTCTTTTTGTATTTTGCTCTCACCGTATGCTGCGAGTTAACTACCCCCCCCAATGAAGGCCTTTGCATATATATATATATATATATATATATATATATATATATATATCTATCTATATATATATATATATATATATATTATCTGCAGCTTCATAACCATTTATAGCTGGGAAATCTTTATTTTCATGAAAAGAAGATAGTTTTATTTGTGAACCTTAGTATGTTTACTAAGTAACATAACTTATTTTGAAAAAAGCATGTCACATGGCATGTTTAATTCAACCATGAAAGCACAGGTTAAATGCACTAATGCTTTAGATTTTTCATCATGTGTCAGTATTTGTTTTTCATGTTCCATAGTGTTATGGCTTGCTTTAATGTTACAGAATTAGGTTTATCGTAATACAATGATGAAATATGTAAGTCATTCAAATGTTTAATTTTTATTATGAAGTATTGGCCATATTAGTGATTGAAATAAGAAAAATACATTGTCTCTTTATTATGTTAACTCATCATAAATTAACATATGTTTTCATGTTTAATTCTTGTGTGTATTATTTGACTTACAAGGTTGCAGAAGAAAGAAAATTGTAAAAGTTGCAACTGATGCTTTTTCAGGAAAAATATAAAATAAAATGTCACATAAGTCTACAAAAAAATTTATGCTCTATATTTGGACAGTTGATATGTACTATTTTTAGTTATATGTGTCATATGAAGGAAAAGCTAATGTTGATAGCTTAGGAGTATATTAATCATTGTTTTATGATTTCAGGACAAACAGTTTGGCAAAGTACAGCTGTATTTTCCTCACAATAATCCACCTGCTCAAGTTGAAACAGACATCAAGCCATACAAAACATTTACACTGCAAAGAGCATACAGAGGAGAAACTTATTTCTGGGGCCTTTTGCCACAACAGGGTGATGTCCTAGTTTTCAATTTTGATCCTCCTGTTGCTGCCTCAGGGTAAGAGAATCCATGGCAGTTTTTATTCATCTTGATTCATGTAATTTTTCATTACTTTAAGTAATGTAATATATACCAAAATGTTAACATTATAAGTACAACAAAGCAAATCTTGCAAAAGTAGTGGGAATAGGTGTTGGCTGGTAAAGGAAACTTGAATATATATTATGTTGTTTCATTAAAGACAAAGGTTTATACCTAGCTAATTTTATCATTTTTTATAGATACCTGTTTAAGAGTGGCAATGTAGAACACCCATCAGATAAATTATATAATACTACAGTAGAAGTTTTGCCACTTAAACAGCAGAGCTGGATATATGAAAAGTACAAAGTTACAGATGACAAGTTTGTTATTGTTGGTAAGTTTTCTTTGAGTTTTTAAGTGTCAATATTTGAGTGCTGTTTATGAATTATCATATTTGGAGTAAAATCTATCTAAATACCAAGGGCTACTTCCCTCTTATAAGGAAGATGATTTACAGATTTTGCAGAGATTCTTTCACGGGGGCATCATTGTTTGAAAGTTGTTACATATACATTGTTGCAACAGCCTTCATGTATTGCTTTATTTGTTTTTCAGGTGCCTTTGATGATATGGGGGTTGCTGAAGGTACACTAGATTCAGCTCTTGGAGATGTTATAGCTCTCAGACTACATGTGCATGCAGAAAGTGATAATTGGGCTATACTTAGTGAGGTCAGTTAAATGTGTTTTTCATATTTTGTATGAGTGTCTGGGGTATTGGCTGCATGTTGTTGTGGCAAAGTAGCATGCAGTTGATACTTTAGGGTCTATATGGGGTGCTCCTATGGACCAGAGCCACACATCATTTTGTCTGTGATAGAGGAAAACTCTGTTCATAGAGAAATGATGACACTTTTACACTACGACTGTCCCTCCGTTATGCTGTCCCCCAACCCCTTGTTACTGTCCTGTACCATTTCTCTGAATATTCATTTCCTTTTTCTGCCTACCCTGTGGTGGGGGAAGAGAATGCTACCACCAAGTCTTCCCACTTGAGTCATAAAAGGTGACAAAAAACAGGAAGGGGGATGGGAATAGGAGTCCTGCTACCTGTAGCCCCAAAAGGGAACATTCCTAAAAGAAGTAAGGGCATAAGAGGGTCTGGGAGTTTTCCAACCAGTACCCTAAGGTTTGGGTCTTTTAATGTGCGTGGATGTGGTACAGATGAGAGTAAAAAGGAAGAGATAGGCAGTATGTTTGTGAGAAGAAAGATGGATGTGCTGGCTTTGAGTGAAACTAAAGTGAAAGGGAAGGGCAAGTGTGAATTTGGGAGTGTAGCTGGGAGGTACTCAGGAGTGAAGAGTAGACGAGGGAGAGAAGGGGTGGCTATACTAGTAAGTGAAGAGATAAATAAGCATGTAGTGGAGTGGAAGGAGGTTTCATTAACCACTTCACTACGGGACTTAAATCTCGCGGGCAGCAGCCAATGCCAGCCGTACGACGTGTCGTAGTAATACTCGCATCATAAAATATAGTCACCGCTTATATCGATCGTTCTCTCTTTCACCCACGAATTTTGAAAACCACAGAGAATGGGATTCAGGGCACATTTGGGAGAATGTAAAAACACAAGGGCGACTACAATAAATATAATCAAGACGCCGATATGGCAGCGTCGCGAATCCACTTGCTCCTCATGACGCCTACGTGTGCGGCACCGTATGGAAGGGGTTAAGGTTGATGGGGATGAAGGTGAAGCTAAGAAAGGAGATGTGGGTTTATGTAAGTGTGTATGGGCCTGGTAGTGAGAAGAGCATAGAGGAAAGGGAGGCTTTGTGGGTAGATATAAATGAGTGCATAGAGGGATTAGGAAGAAATGTCAATGTAGTTGTATTGGGAGACCATAATGCTAGGGTAGGAAATGAACCAATAGATGGAGTGATTGGGAAGTATGGAGTTCCAGGTAAAAATCGTAGTGGAGAATTGATGGTGGAGATATGTCTTGAAAGAGAGTTGATGATAGCAAATACAGTGTTTAGGAGGAAAGTCAAGCATAAGTACACATGGGAGAGGGTGGTGGGTGGAAGGGTGGTAGATAGAGCATTAATTGACTATATAGTGGTGACCAGGAGTATGGTAGGAAGAGTTAAGGATGTACATGTCCTAAGGGGAGAGAGTGGGGAAATATCAGATAATTTTCTGGTGGAAGGTAAATTGAGAGTGAAGAATAGGTGGAGAAAGAGGAAAAGGGCAGAAGGTAGGGAGGTACTTAGAGTGAACTGCTTAAATGAGAAAAAAAGGAGAATGAGTATAAGAAGAAGCTGAGAGAGGAGTGGGAGGGAGTAAAGGATAGAGTAGAACTGGAAGTGGAGGAGGAATGGGGATGGTTCAAGGAGGGAGTCATAAGGTGTGTAAAGATGGTGTGTGGAACAAGGAGGGCGGGAGGAAATAGAAGGAAGGGTAGTGAGTGGTGGGATGAGGAAGCAAAGAAGGGTGTAGAAAAGAAGAAGCAGGTATTCATAGATTGGCTACAAATTAGGATGAGGGAATCGTATGAGAGGTTCAAAGTGAAGAGAAGGGAAGCAAAGAGGAGAGCAAGTGTGAAATGGGGTAAGAGTATGACAGAATTTTTTTAAAGTAATATAAGATGTTTTGGAAGGAAATTAAAAGCGGAAGAGGAGGCAAATCAAGTAGAGAAGAAAAGGTAAAAGATGCAGATGGAGAATTGATAATGGAAGAGAAGGCAGTGAGAGGAAGGTGGGCAGAGTATTTTAGGGAGTTGCTAAATGTGAAGGAGGATAGGGAGGGAAAGGTAGTTGCAGTGGGAAGTGCTAAGAAAATGAGAGTGATGAGTGAGGAAAATGAAGGAGAAATAGGGAAGGATGAAGTGAAAGCAGCTGTTAAGATGATGATAGCAGGTAAGGCACCTGGGTTGGATGGATGCCATGCAGAATGTCTGAAGAAAGGAGGTACAGTTATGGTGGACTGGCTGGTGAGGTTATTTAATGTTTGTTTAAGAGAGGGTAGAGTACCAGAGGACTGGAGGAGTGCCTGTACAGTACTGCTTTACATGGGAAAAGGGGACAAGTGTGAGTGTAGTAGTTTCAGAGGGATCAGCTTGTTGAGTGTAGTTGGGAAGGCTTATGGGAGGGTCTTGATTGAGAGGATTAGGAGAGGAAGTAATTGGTGAAGAACAGTGTGGTTTTAGGACTGATAGAGGTTGTGTAGATCAGATTTTTGTGGTAAGACAGATATGTGAGAAAGGTATTGGAAAAGGTGAGGATGTTTTTTGGGCTTTTATGGATCTGGAAAAGGCTTATGACAGGGTAGACTGAAAGGCACTGTTGGAGGTACTGCAGATATATGGGATAGGTGGAAAGCTGTTGAGAGCGGTCAAGAGTTTTTATGAGAGTATTAGAGCTTATGTTAGGATTAGAAATGGAGAGAGTGAATGGTTTGAGGTAAAGGTGGGACTTCATCAGGGATGTGTTATGTCACCCTGGCTGTTCAATCTTTACATGGATGGGGTGGTGTAAGAGATGAATGCAAGGGTAGTGGGTCAGGGGTTGGAGATGGTTAAAGAAAATGGAGAAAAAGGGAAATAAGCCAGTTGCTGTTTGCTAATGACACTGTGCTTGTAGCAGGATCAGAGGAGGAATTGAGGAAGTTAGTGACAGAGTTTGAGAAGGTGTGTGAAAGAAGGAAGCTGAAAATAAATGTGGGTAAAAGTAAGGTGATGAGATGTACAAGGGGAGAGAGTGACAGCAGGCTGGAAGTGAGCATTAAGGGTGAGAGACTGGAGGAAGAGGGTATTTTTAGATACTTGGGTGCGAACGTGGCAGGAAAGGGAGGAATGGGGGTGGAGGTAGAATGTAGATTGAGAGAAGCGAGTAAATGCCTTGGTGGATTAAAAAGTGTAATGAGAAATAGACATCTGGGAATGGATGCTAAGAGGAGGTTATATGAAGGAGTGATTGTGCCAACAGCACTGTATGGGGCAGAAACATGGAACATAAGAGAGGAAGAGAGAAGGAGTTTGAATGTGTTTGAGATGAAATGTCTGAGAAGTATGATAGGGGTAACTAGGCTAGATAGAATGAGAAATGAGGAGGTGAGGAGGAGAACAGGGGTGGAAAGGGAGCTGGGAGATAGGGTTGATGAAAGAATATTAGGATGGTTTGGACAAATGGAAAGAATGACTGAAGAAAGATTAGTAAAAGAGGTGTGGAAGGCAGAAGTGGAAGGAGTGAACATGAGGGGGCGTCCTAGGATGAGATGAATGGATGGGGTGAAAGGGGCATTACAAAAGAGAGGAATGTCTGTTGAGGAAAGACAGTAGAGGACAGAAGATAGGGGTGAGTGGAGATGGGTTGTATATGGATGATGCTGTGATGCATGAGGGGGAGTGGGTGGGGTATGGGGGTTGAGGAAGTATGTATGAGAAAAAAATTTGATGCAGCCCAAAGGGATTTCTCCTCGTCTTCTCTTTTTCTGCATGAGGGGATGGAGAGGGGGGGTCACTGAATTTATGAAGCAGCCTTGCTGTGGATGTGCTGTGTCTTGTGACACTACTTCTGACCCAGGGCAGTGGACAGGATGCAGGGATGACCCATTATCCAGGAGGTGCCAAGATAAGAGGGAGGGAAGAGGGTGGAGGGGAGTGGAATATATAGGAAATGGAATGGGTGGGAGTGGTTTCTATGCCTTTTTGTTTTTGGCTACCCCTGTGTAAGGGGGAAAAAGCCTTTGGTATATGTATGTATGTGTGACTGTATTTCAATATGGAAGTAGCAGTAAACTACTAGGTAATCTTTTCTCAGTAATGAAAAGTTAATTCTTTTTAGGAAGGTAAGCTAGGATATCAGTCTGTGAAAGGATCATAAAGTCTATCTATATCTATATACCATGGGCTTTTCCCCCTTACCAGAGAGGTAACCAAAGTCAAAAGGCATATACAGTGAGTCCTCCTTATACGGTAATTCTTTATCTGGTAAATTCACAGTTAAGGTATTTGGGAATTACTACCCTCAATTCTATTTACGGTAAGAAAAATTCACAGATACGGTATCCGCTCATGTTTGGTTTACACTGTACCGTAGCACCACCACAACAATCAGTCCCTTCCCACGTTCAGTATACGGTAATTTCAATTTGCGGTGAGGTTTTCAGGAACGCATATGTACCGTATAATGAGGACTTACTGTACCCACCTCCACCTATTTCATCCCTACCCATTCTACCCTCATCCACCACCCTTTCCTCCCTCTCATCTTAGCTCCTCATGGATGATGGGTCATCCCTGTATCCTGCCAACTGCCTTGGATCAGAAGCAGAGCAACAAAACACAGCACATCCACAGCAAGGCCACTTCACTTTATCAGTGACACCTCCACCCCCTCATGCAGAAAAATAGAAAAATAGCAGATAGGGAGAAATCCATTTGTGTTGCGTCAAAGAAGCAAAACCAGACATAATGGGAATTGTAGAGACTAAACTAAGAGGTGAAATACCATCCACTGTTATCGGACAAGGTTTATACAACTACTGGATAAAAAACAGGGACAAGAAACAGGGAGGGGGAATCATGTTCTTGGCCAAGAAAGACCTAAAGGTGACAAAAATTGCAGAGGGCAAAGGTAATGCTGAATTGATCATGATAAAAGTCGAAGGCAAGAATATGAAAAGTAGAAAGTTTGTGGTGACTTATGTGCCTCCAAAAACAAGCGCTTGGAAAGAAATTGAACATAAAAAAATGCTAGATGACACAAGAAAATCACTCAATGAGATACTAATGGGTAAGGGTAATCTGGTAGTTATGGGGGACTTCAATTGCAAAGAAATTTGTTGGGACAGCATGACAGTGCAAGGAGGAGATGACTCGTGGGGCAATGTACTGCTAGATATGACCATGGAGTACACAATGACCCAATGGGTCCATGAAAACACAAGGTACAGAAATAATGAAGAGCCATCGAAACTAGATCTAATATTTACAACAGAGCCTGAAATAGTGCATAAAGTCCAGTATGAGACACCAATTGGAAAGAGTGACCATGTACTCATCGAAACTATACTAAAGGAAGAAATAGACATAGAGAGGAACGAAAAGCATAGGAAAGGAAGACTGAGGTACAACAAAACAGACTTTACAAAACTAAAGACATTCTTCCGGAATGCAAACTGGGAAATATTTTACAGGGAAGAAACAGCAGTGGAAGAGAAATGGAATATATTGATGGAAAACTACAATGAAGGGGTAAACAGGCATGTACCAAGACAAAAGCGAGAGAGAGAGTACATTAAATGTTGGTTCAACAAAAGATGCAGTGAGGCAAAAGACAGAAGGGACAAAGCTTGGAAAAAGTGGAGAAAAGACAAAAAACAAAGCAAATGGCAAATTTATGTTAACTATAGAAATGAGTATGTTAATGTGAGAAGAGAGGAGAAAAGGAACCATGAGAAGGATATTATAGACAAATGCAAAGAGCAACCCAAACTATTCTATCGGTATGTGAATGGTAAACTTAAAAACAAACAGGAATTGGTGAAACTATGCCAAGGAAACATAGAATACACAGAAGATTTAGAGATGGCCGAAGTCATGAACAATCACTTTAAATCTGTTTTCACCAGAGAGAAAATAGGAAAAACGCTAACATTGTACCAATACACAAAGGAGGAAACAAAGAAGAACCCACCAACTATAGGCCAGTATCACTAACAAGCACCATTGCCAAAATTTGTGAGAAAATAATCAAGAATAGATGGGTAAAACATCTGGAAGACAATGACATATTAAACCCAAGACAATTCGGATTCAGACAAGGAAGATCATGCTCCACAAACTTAATATGCTTTTACTCAAGACTAATAGACATAGTGCAAGAAAGAAATGGATGGGCTGATTGTGCATTCCTAGACTTGCAAAAAGCCTTTGACAAAGTACCACACAGAAAACTACTAAAAAAACTGGAACACATAGGAGGAATACAGGGAAACCTACTAAAATGGATAGAGGACTTTCTGACTGGTAGAAAGATGAGAGTAGTGCTCAGAGAAAAATATTCAGACTGGAAAGAGGTGATCAGTGGAGTACCGCAAGGATCTGTGCTGGCACCAATAATGTTTGCTATCTATATGAATGACATGGATGAGGACGTGAACTGCTACATGAGCTTCTTTGCCGATGACGCCAAACTGCTAAGGAAAATAGAAACTGATGAGGACTGTGAAGCACTGCAAGAAGACCTAAATAGGGTATGGAACTGGAGTCAGAAATGGGAAGTGGACTTTAATACTAAGAAGTGTAGCATAATGGAGTTTGGAAAAAGCAAAAACAGAATATCAGGAAAATATACAATTGGAACCAAAGAAGTAAAGAAAGTAGGATCCGAAAAAGATTTGGGAGTAATTATCACGAACGACTTGTCCTATGATATACAGATTAACAAAATTGTCGGGGAGACTTACAATTTGCTAAGATCAATAAAAGTGGCGTTTACATACTTGGACGAAGAATTGGTTACATTGATAAGGCCTAGATTAGAGTATGCAGCGACATTGTGGTCCCAAGAAAATAGAAAGAATCCAAAGAGCAGCTACAAAAATGGCACCTGCACTTGCAAACCTATCATACAAAGAGAGATTGGCTAAACTGGAGTTACCGACACTGGAGCAAAGAAGAGAGAGAGGTGACCTATTGACCATCTACAGAATCATGAAAGGCACAGAGGTACTCGATAGTGAGAACTTATTTAACTGGGACAAAAGAAACACAAGAGGACATGGAAAGAAAATAAAAAAACATAGCTATAGAAGAGAACTGAAGAAAAACAGTTTTCCTCATAGAGTTTTGGACACTTGGAACAAACTGGACAATGAAATAGTATGCGCAAAAACCATTCATGAGTTTAAAAACAAACTAGACACTGCAAGATACAAAGGCGGGACAACACGAGCATAGCTCCCCTTCCCGCAAAATACAACTAGGTAAATACAACTAGGTAAATACATAACCTTTCCCTAACCCCCCCATCCCCCACCCACTTACTTCCTTGTGTCACAGTATCATCTATACACAGCTATTCTCCACTCACCCTTATCTCCCACCTTCTTGTAAAGTAATAAATTATTTTTTGTATATTTCAAATTGCTGTTTTCTTGTTAATCCTTAATTTCATCTTCATAAATCAATATATTCATTGCTCTGGTTCTCTCTTGGGAGAAGACCTGTGGCCCCAAGGAAGCCAGCCACAGCTACAAGTTTAATCCATAAGTCACTCAATGAAGAAATTTAGTATGACTGTCAAGAAAAAAAAGAGGTTGTAAATGTCAAGAAAGATTTCCCATTTCCTCCTTATTCCTGTGGTGTTCATAGATTCCTCCCAGGTTGCTTCTTCAAAGACATTTTTCAACCTTAAGTAATCTGGTTTCCGAAAATTGAGTTCTCTTTGCCTGTGTGATTCATTCCTTGGTTCTATTTCTTCATCCTCCAGCTGGAATTCAAATATGCTTTTGTGTGGATGTATTGGGAAACCAGGAGCAACAGAGTGATTGAAATTGTATTGTGGAATACTAGGGATAGATTATTGGAGATGCTTGAGTAAAAAGAATATTGGATTTGTTTTTACTGCACATCACATTTAGTTGGCTGTATTTATGTGATGTGATGTTAGGAGTAAATATCATTCTCATGTCTTGCTGTATGCAAAGGATTTTGGTTTATGAATGTAGATGTTCCGTTAGTGTTGTTTTAGCAGAACCAGTTATTGTTATTCTTAATACTCAATTTTGTGTTCTTTGTAGGTTGTCTTTGTTTTCTTAATTGTTGAATAACAATCTATGGATACATAGTGTAGTTCTTACGAGTTATTGATATACAATTAATATTTTCTTTCTGCTATCCAAATTGTGTGCCAGCAGGTTAGGGTGGTGTTACTTGTATTGAAGGTTGAGGGGATGACAGTTCGAACTCTGCCATCAGTGAAGTTGAACCAAGGGTATAGTTCATTAAATTACTTGCTACAAAGTCCTCTGTAAGGGGCATCATCCTAGCCTCCCAATAGGGGGTTTGTGACATTAAACTATATCATCATCATAATTTTTTTTTTTCTTTTTTTATTATTATTATTATTATTATTATTATTATTATTATTATTATTATTATTATTATTATTATTATTATTATTATTATTATTATTATCATTATTATTATTATTTATGAGGTCTTTATGTATGGAATGAAGGTTGCGTGTACCAAACAATGAGTATTTCAGAGTTTTTGGCCCACCAAGTGTTTCTCAGAAATATTACTGAGGACTTCTGAAGAGATTCACCTATTTTCTTTTGTGTCAGTCATAGTTCTAACTCACTTTTTTTTTTTTTTTTTTTTTTTGTGGGGGGGGGGTAGTATTGATATATCATACTCGTATGTAAACGTTTTGGTGATGAGCTCCAGGTTTTGGGAGAGGAGTTAGCATGTGAATATGTTAAATAGTGATAATATTGCTCCTTGAGGGACCTTGTATGATCTTTTGATCGAGATGATATGAAACTGCAGATATATATTGTCTCTGCCATGTTAGCAAAATATTAAGTATTATTCTTTGGAGAATGTACAGTATACTAAAACATATACCTTTTACTTTCAGATTTTCATCAAGACTGTAGACACGAGGTGACAGGAAGCTCTTTGGGCATTCTCCCTTTGGTGTCAATGTAAAGCCATCTCATGCCAACTGTAAGGATTTCATAATCATCACATATGACTGTAATTTTCATGGTTACACATTCATCCTTCTTGAGCTATTATTCTATGAATGCCTCACAAAATGCTATATGATATATACTTTTAAATGTAATGACTAGGAGTGATAAATTATATACATTTTGTACATATACATCTAGAACGGTTTAATTTCTCTTGTGTGGAAATAATGAGAATGGGTAATAATAATTTAAAATTTGTTTTGTAAAAGAAGCCTATGTAAATTTTTGTTATATAGTGTTACAGAAATCATAATTGTATTGTGATATTGTAAGTATAATTGTTTTTACTGCTCCCAGGTATTCCATGTAAAAAATGCCCGTGCATTTCATCTTACATATACTTATCATATGTGCATGCATATTTATCTAATTCAGTCAAGCAGTCCATTGCCCAGGTTCTCTCTTGCAGGAGAACTACAGCCCCTAGGATACCAGCCATGTGCACAAATTCAGCCCCTAAGCCACTTAATGAAGAGATTTTGATTTCTATCTAGAAAGAGTGATTGTAGGACAATGTTGTATAAGGAGCTCTGTGTCTTCTGTGTGATGGTTACATCTAGGTCAAGTGGTGTCTGTTGCCAGGCTGATTCTATGTTGGTATGGATTTAGTGCAGGATGGTGACTTGAACATAGATCTGCCAGTGCAATTTTTGCTTGTCTTGGGAGTTAACTTTTTTCATAGATTGATTTCTGGGAGAGTTTGAAATGCAGAATTTGGCAGCCAGAAGGAGTGCCTGTTTTGTGAGCTAAGTGTGTATGTTTTTACATGGATGTATTGTAGGGTACTGGAGATAGGTTATCATAGTCACTTGAGTAGAATACTGCTAGGGGGGTTAAATTTTGTGATATGCTTGGCAGACTGTGTCATGTTATGGTAGGGTTGGGTGAGTTTAAGGATCTTGCATAAAACTATGTGCCTATCATCCTCATATGCTGTTCTATGGGAAATATTTTGGTTTCTGGTTATATTTACCTTATTGTGATTCACAGGAAAAGAACTACACTTATGGGGTCCTATCTTTATATCTTCATCTATCAAACTAACTCTCTTTTTCTTTCTTTCTCTCTCTTTCTCTCTCTTTTCCAAAGGTGATGCATCTCTCTGTGTCCCTCTCTCTCTCTCTCTCTCTCTTTATTGTATCTCTCTCTGTGTCCCTCTCTCTCTCTCTTTATTGTATCTCTCTCTGTGTCCCTCTCTCTCTCTCTCTCTCTCTCTCTCTCTCTCTCTCTCTCTCTCTCTCTCTCTCTCTCTCTCTCTCTCTCTCTCTCTCTCTCTCTCTCTCTCTCTCTCTCTCTCTCTCTCTTTCTCTCTCTCTCTCTTTTTTTTTTCAAAAGGTGATGCATAATGAAAACCCATGATATCCTTTAGGCACCTTGTCTTTTTATGTGTTTTCCTTGACCTCTTATTACTCTTCCATCCCAAACAAATAGATGTTCCCTGTTAAATCTGTTCATCCCTTTCTCTGTTCCAAACAGAGATCATGTCACTGTTCTTCTTTCTTCTACATACATTAGCTTTTTCCCCGTTACGAGGGAGGTAGCCAAAAAACAAAGGCATAAAATCCACTCCCACCCATTCCATCCCCACATACTCCACTCCCATTCACCCCCTCCCTCCCTCTTATCTTGGCTCCTCCTGGGAAATCCAGTTTTTCTGATCTTTCTAGTCTACCTGTCTGAGAACTATTTTGGTTACTGTTCTTTGTAATCTTCTGATCTTATGCATATCCTTTTTTTGTGGGGACCACACCACTGCTACATATTTCAATCTGAAGTGGATCAGGTTCTCTATAATTTTTTCCATCATCTTTTTGTCCATGAAGTGAAATAACTTTCTTACATTTGTCAAGAAATTGGCTGTGTGGGTTAGAGGGTCACTCCTTGGGCACAACGATGGAGTGGAGGTGGATCAAGTCTTGCCAACAAAAAGTCAGTTTGTAGTAAAAGCATACTGGTGGATCGAGTCCTGCCAGCAAAAAGTAATTTTGTAGTAAAGGCATACTACAATAAACTCTGGTTCAAAATGGCCTCCACCATCAGGTGGCATTGTCCTTGCCTTCTCTGTAAGAGGAAGTTCAGGACGTTAAACTGAATTACTTCTTTCACCCATGTTTCTCAGGTCTTTGACACTCCTGACTACATTTTTCTCCATATTTCCTCGTTCTTCTTTCCATTGCTGTTCCTTGATCTCTCGATGTAATTTCTTCCTCATCTTCCTCCTCTCTCCCTTTCTATTTCTGTATAATTTGCAGAACATTCTTCTTATTTGACTTTATAAGACTCATTCTTATGTAATTTATTCACCACTTTTATCTACTCATGTTTTAATTCTTTATTCAAAATTTTTAATTGCTCAATCTCCTTTTTTTGATATACATTGAGCTTATTTACTTTGTATAGGTTTATGTTTTATATGTATATATGTTTGGATGTGTGTTTTATATGCATATAGATGTGTTTTATATATATGTATAGAAGTAAGTTCATAGTGAGGGCATACTTGGTTAAATCCCCTGCTTCAAAAACTCCTATATAAGGATGTAATGCCCTAACTTTTTCTGAGAGAACGGGTTTGTAACATTAAACCAAATCATGGCTATTGATGTGTCCATGTAAGTAGTTAGTCATACTGACCTAATTGTAGTATACAGGAAAGGAGCTGCATTCTTAGGGCCATCTATCATGATTCAGTTTAATGTCATAAACTCCCATTCTCAGAATTGGCTGAGACAGGAAATTGAATGCAGTATGCCCTGATCATGAACTTGCTTGTTGCCAGGCAGGACTCCAACTGCCTCCGCTCCTGACCTCTGCTCCAAGTAGCAACACTCTCAACCCTTTTGCTGGTAAACATCAGATCTGTAATACCCAGCTTTAATTTTATTTATGATTTTGGGGAATAGTATGAGCTTAGGAGAGAAAGTGGGTGCATAGATCAAGGTTTTGAACTGAGGCAAATATGTGAGAAGTTTTTAGTTATGGTTAAGGATGTCTTTGGTGCTTTCATGGATTTGGAGAAGCCGTACAACAGAATTGAGAGAAAAGCATTATTAAGTGTGATGCAGATGAGCAAGTCTATTGAGGGTGGTTAAATGGTTTTACATGAAAAGTTTGTATGAAGGTTGAGAATGGAGAAGGTGAATGGTTTGAGCTGTTACCATGGTTATCCAATGTGTATGTGGATGGAGTGATGTGGGAGGTAAAAACAAAAATGCAAGGTAGGTGTTTAGAGTTGGGGAATAATAATGGAGTGAAGTGTGAGGTAAGCCATCTGCTTACAGATGACATTTCACTTTTGGCTGAGTCTGGGGATAGAATAAAGCAGTCAGTGACAGAGTTTGGGAAGATGTGTGACTGGAGAAAGCTGAAAGTAAATGTGAGCAAGATTAAAGTGATGAGATGTAAAAGGAGTGATGATGTTTGCAGGTTGGGACTGATTTCAAGATTGAGAAACTAGAGGAAGTGGAGAGCTTCAAGTACTTGTAGTGAAAGGGAGATGAATTACAGGGTAAAGGAGGCAATTAAATGTTTGGGGAACTGAAAAGTGTTATGAGAAATAGGTATCTGAGTAACCATATAATGAAGCAGTGATTGTAAACAAACTCCAACTGTTTTGGCCCTGCTATGGAAGTGTTGTTTTACTATATTGCTTTGGACCCAAGTAATGTGGCATGGGACAAGGATGATAATTTATCCACAAGGTGCTAAGATGGAAGGGGCAACAAATGGGTTTTGGATTGGTGTAGGGTGGATGTATGCATTGACTTGACCACACTCATTATAAGGGGGGAAAGGCCTATGGATGTATATATATGTATGATTTTAGCTCTGACCCTATCAATTTCTGGGCTAATCCAGGAGGTGAAGTATTTGTTTGAAGAATTGTGTTTATTGACATCCTTCATACATGGGATCTTTTTCAATTTGTTCCAATGACCTGTTGGTTTTACCCACTCCCTTTAATGACCTGAATGCTGCAATCATGTCACCTCTGTCTTTTTTCTCTTATTGATGACAGGTCCAGTGTTTCTTGTATGTTTTACCTGCAAGGCTGGGAGCCAATCTGATTGTTACTCTTTCAATTCTCAAAGCCTTGTTTATATCTTTCCCCTCCTTGTAAGGACAAAGAATCCTTTGGTATGTAGATAGACTTTGTGCAGAGACTCCATTACTATTACATATTAAGATCTGGAGTGGGTTAGGCATTCTTGTATGATTTTTTTTTTCTTTTTTAATCTCCTTATCTGTGTAGTGAAAAGCCATTTTTATGCTATGAAAAATCTGTATGTCTTACCCAGTCATGTGTTGCATACCCTTAATTTTTGTTTCCAGTATTCCCGAGGGGTATGGATATCCCTGACTAAGAAGCCATGTTGCTGAGTATTTCAAAAGTTTATGTATCTGTGAGAAAAACTGTATCTTGTCATCCCTCAGACATGTGGCCTACTTCAAATAGTTTTCATAACATTGTGACACCTTCCTATTCCAAACCAAGAGTCAGTTCTTGTCCACTTCCATTAACAACCTGAACATTACAACCATATCACCTATTTCTTTTTTTCTTTTTTCTATTAGGAGATAATCCAAAGCTTGTAATCTCTCCTTGTATGGTTTATCTACAAGGCTAAGAACCAGTTTTGTCACTGGCGTTTGTATTCTCTCAATCTGGGTCATGCCCCTCACTTTGTTCAGGGATCATACCATCACTGCATATTGTAATCTAGGGCTAATCAGGTATTCTTTGATTGTTTTTCCATCCATCATTTCATCTGTGTGGTGAAAAGACACTTTTAAGTTTATTAACAATCTGTATGTCTCACCAAGAGTATTGGGTCATATATTTGTTGGATTACAAGTTGTCCATGACCAGCATTTTCAGTTACTTCTCTTATTTCCTTGTTTTAATTGTCCCATTTCCTATTGAGAATTTTAGTGATCATCTTTCAGCTTTTGCCCATTTTTTATATTTTGCACTTTTTTGGCATTGATTTTTATGTCAGTTTTGGCTCCAGGCATATAGAGTATTGGAGGACATATTTGGTAATTTAATGAAAGAACTATATCTGACCAAAAACCAAACATATCTTTATGAAAATTTGTGGATATATTCTTAGATAGCTTTATTATAGGTTTATTCTATGCAACTGCCATCAGCATCAGTGATTGCTTCAGTACAGGATTGAAAGCTCGGACATTGGTGAATGAGGTGGTCCTTATTCATTTTAGATAGTGGCAGCCTTCAGTAAATCCATAGTATTGAGGGGATGTGGGCTGGTCTCCTTTTCAGCAACACTTGAAACATTATAATCCAAGGGATTCAAGTCTGATGAGTTTGGAGGCAACATGCTGGGTGTCATACAATTGTAAGGATTGTCCACCAACCATTTTTGGCTCACATGAGCTTTGTGAGAAGGTGCTGAGTCCTACTGAAACACATGGCCCTCCATTGCTTTCTGTCCAGAACTTAGCATGCCTTTCAAGCATCTCAATGTAGCCAGCAGCATTAACTATAAGACCCTTTAAGAAGAAATGGGCTGATATGATGCATCCCTCACTATTCACCACTCCTAAAACCATTACATACATACATACATGCATGTATACATATACCAATGGCTTTTCCCCCTTATAAGGGAGGTAGCCAAAAGTCAAAGGCATAAATCTACCCCCACTCATTTCATCCCCACATACTCCACTCTCATTCACCACCCCTCCCTCCCTCTTTTCTTGGCTCCTCCTGGATGTCAGGTCATCTCTGCATCTTGCCCACTGCCCTCAGTCAGAAGCAATGTAGCAAGATACTGCACATTGACAACACCCCTTTCCATCCCCTCATGCAGAAAAAGAGAAGACGGGAAAAATCCTTTCAGGCTGCGTCAAAATATCATTCACACATACTCCCTACATCCATCCCCCACCCACTCCATTCCATGCATCACAGCATCACCCATACACAACCATTCTCCACTCACCCCTATCTTCTATCTTCTCCCTTCCTTCGTCAACAGTTCCTTCCATCACAGTTGCTGGAAACTTGGTGTGCATAATTCTGGAGACATCAGAAAAATCTGCATACAACCACATGTCATTTCTCCTGCTCAACTTTCGGTCATCTTTGAATTTTTTCTCGTAAGAGAAAAACAGAACATATCATATTCTTCGGGGTTTTCAACACTGTTGAGTAACCACTTTGCATAGACAACTAATTTTCCTGTTATTGCAAACACAAACTATTCTCTCCTGAATACAAAAAAGAGAGCATATGAATTAATTTAAAAGGAGCAAGATGTAAAAAAATAAAATGTCCTCAAATGCTCTGTGCACCTATATAATTATTTCCAAGATCTTTTGTCTTCCTCTTGATTTTAGTATCATTTTCAAACATAGTCTGCCATACTTTCCATCATTTCATTTAAGTAGATCAAGAACATTACACGTGCCAGTACTGATACTTATACAACTTTCCCTAGGCACTGCCTTCTGTCCAGACATTTTATCCTTTACTACTGTTCTCTCGTACCAGTCTTTCAGGAAATTCATCATTCAATAAAATATTTTACCATTCTTTACAATTCTCTTTCACAATTTTGCTATTATGCTGGTCAAGGACACATGTCTGTAATTCAGTGGTTTCAGTTTACTTTCTCCTTCATGAATTTGTGCCATATTAACCAATTTCCAATCATGTATCACTTCTCTGTCCTTTAATGAGTGCACATTTAAGTTATAAATCATGTCCACCAATTTTCTACATCCTTAGGTATCCAGTTTGAGGTCCCAGCAGGCCCTAGAGCTTTTTTCACATCCTGCACATCCACTGCTCTCAGCAGATTGTATACTTCCTTTAATACATACATACATACATATACCAAGCTTTTTCCCCCTTACAAGGGGGGTAGCCAAAAAGAAAAAGGCACAAAATCAATCCCACCCATTCCACCCCTGAATACACTCCACACCCTTCCACCCTCCCTCATATCTTAGCACCTCCTGAATGACGGGTCATCCCTGCACCTTGTCCACTGCCCTTTATATTTTTTAACCTATTATTGCTCACATCTCTCTCCTCTAAGAAGTAATATTTTTAGTGAAAATAGATTGGAAAATATTATTCCTTATTTCAGTATACATTGATGCCTTTTCATAGATCTGTTCATCCATTATTAGTCTAGAGATTTTGCATCTTTGTTTCAATTTACCATTGACAAACATGTAGAACAGATTAGATCCATCTTTGCATTTATCAATAATATCCTTTTCAAAGTTCCTTTTTTTTTATTCTCTTCTGATTCTTGTGTAATCAGTTCTAGCTCATGTGAATTCCTTTGTTCTATTCTTTTCCTTTTCCTCCATCCCACATCCCAGGCTTTTCTCACTGTTTCATCTTTAGTATTCATGAATTTCTTCCAATCTGCTTTTGGAAAAAACAATTTAAATTTGCCTTCTCAGAATTGCGTATTTCATGGTCTGATATCGCTGCTGTACTTACCAAGTGAAATTTAAACACTACATGATCACTTTTTGCTATGAGACATGTATACTGCAATAAATATGTAACTGAGTTGTCTGAATAGTAACAAGTCCATTCTAAGTGACCTCAGTTCTTATTTGTGTCATGCATTTTATCAAGTGGATCATTGTATTATCCACTGCAATACTTATCAAAGTTACCTCAGGAACATTCGTCACTACATGATTCCCACTCCTCCCAATTCATCTTACAATTAAAGTCTCTTACTAAAATTGTATCATTAATTTGTTCAATTATTTTTCTGGGGAGGAGAGACATGTTTGCCAAAATTTTTTGGTATTTGATATAATTCCAGGACATTCTATTTTATCTTTTCTGCCATGTCTCTGGACTGTGTATCCACAGTTCTTGGTAGCTTAGTCTCTACTAGTACAAACTATCAGGTTTATTTATAACCAAGTAGTCAATGATTTCGAACCAGCCCAGTAGTAAGTCATCTGTATTAGCATATACTAGTTATGATATCCTTCCACTACTTCCTGTACTGTCTTACTTTTCTCTCTTTTTCAGTACCATTTCCTCAGTTTCTGGCTTACACTTGAAAAAAAGTAAGCCTACTTTCTTTCTATTTCTGTTCTTTCCTTGGCTTCAGTCACAAGTTTCCTTCTTATTTCTCATTCTTCCTTGTTAGCATATTTTCTAATCCAAATATTTAAGCTTGTCTTTATCTACTAAATTCTGTGACCTGATGATTACCTTTGTTGATGCCTTATCAACGTGATTTTGAATGGAAGTGTTTCTCCCCCACCCCCTTTTTTATCAATCTACCAATTAACCAATCTAAACATGTCATCAGTCTGGTCAAATGCACTTTAGTCATTTCCCATTAATAGGGATATGATTTCTCTAAAATTTTGCATTTCTCACTTCCTTCTTTCTACCCACAAAATAGTGTGGGCTTCCTTTCATTCTTTAACTATGATGCATTTATTTTTGTCTACTAGATCCCTGACAAATATTTCTATCTTAAGGACTCTCAAGACCTTTTCTTCCATTTTTATAATTTCTTCTTATTGCTCTCCCATGATCCCTCAAAAATTAATTGATTTCCTCCCTGATTTGATAATCATCTTTTCTGTGCCTCCCATAATATTTATTGAATTAGCTTCTGTTTTTCAAAACACTTCATCAATCTCTTTAACATCTGATTTGGCTATGGTATCATTATTCTTCAGTATGCATTTACCAAATTGATTTTACCTAATTGTAATATAGTACAGGAAAAAAGCTACATTCATGGGGTCCTGTCTCAGTTTCTATATCTCGTTTTGAATTTGATTATGGTTTTAGTTTGGGCCATTCAATTTTCTAATATATCCCAGGAATTGACATGTCATTGTGGAAAACTTTCTTGACATCCTTCAGATTTGTGGTATTTCAGTTTGTTCCCATGATTTCATGACTTCCATCCCAAACCACTAGATCATCTCTGTCAATTTTAACCTCTTCCATCGATAACATGAACATGGCTATCAGGTCACCTATGTTCTTTCTTTTTGGTTGATATTCTTTATATTCTCTCAGTCTTGTTTATATCCTTCCAGTATAAGGTGGATCAGATTTGATAAACATGATCTTATACCTCTAAAACCAATTTGATTATATTATGTTTATGGGGTACTGTATGAGGTTCATGATGTGTGATGAATAACAGCCAATTATGTTTTACAATTCTCTCAAATAATTTTGTTACCATATGAGTCAGTGATGCGTTTCTGTACCTCAATGGTTTCTTCCTACTTCCTCCTGTATGAATTGGTACTATATTCACTCATTACCAGTTTTATGATACTATCCCTTCACTAAACAGAGTTTGATTTTTGTCTGACAGTTGTTCTTTGCATTTCTTGAGTATCCAGTTCAACCATCAGATCCTGAATTTTTCTTATGTTTACTTTTTCCACTAGTTTGAGCCCTTCCTTTACTTCCATATTTACTTCATAGAACCCAGTATTACTGTCCACTGGTATTTCACTTTCCTCTTCTAAGTAATTTTCTCTAGCGAAAGCTGGTTGGTGTGTCCGTATTTCTTTTGCGTTTGTCAGTAGTCAGGATGCTTCACCCTCAATGTTGCTGATATGTTTGTCAGGTAATAAGTATCCACAACTAATGCTCCCTATTCTTTTTCTACTGTAATTAATTTTTTGTCACTAAATAATTCATTAATGTTCTCTTAGAGCTTTTCCCCACCAAATTCTGTTATGAGGTACTTCCATAGGTATTGACAGCAAAAGTTTTATGTAATCAATTTTTTAGGGACATTAGTGATACCCATAAGGACCAGTGTCATACAGCATTCTGTTATTAGAGAATAACCTACAGTACATTTCAATCAGTCAATGTGTTACCCCAAGTCTCTCTTGTTGGAGACCCATGGCTCACAGGTAATCAGTAATATCTACCAGTCAGGCCCATAGGTCACTTAGGGAAGAAATATTATGTTTTTCTCTATGGTTAGTGTAGGGTAGTGTAGGATGAAGTACTTAGTATTCTCTGTGTGATGGTTGCATCTAGGGCAGTTTGATTCTGTGGCCAGCCCTATTCTGTGCTGGTACAGTCTTGGAGCTGGATGTCATCCTAAACACGAACATGCTATTGTGGTTCTTACTTTTCTTGAGAGAGATTTTTCTATGGTGCTGAAGTAGAGCAGGGGAAGTATTGAGTTTGGTGGTCTATTGAAGAGCTTGTTTTGTGATTTGGGTGTATTTTACCTCATTGTATTTACCTAATTGTAGTATACAGGAAAGGAGTAGGGCTTTTGGGTTCCTAATTACTTATCTATTATCATACATACATATACCAACAGTTTTTTCCCCCTTACAAGGGAGGTAACCAAAAACAAAGGCATAAAATCCACTCCCACCCATTCCATCCTCACATACTCCTCTCCCATTCACCCTCCTTCCTCCCTCTTATCTTTGCTCCTCCTGCATCTCACCCACTGCCATGGGTCAAAAGCAGTGTAGCAAGACACATCACATCCACAACAAGGCTGCTTCATTTAATAGGCAACCTCCCCTCTCCATCCCCTCATGCAGAAAAAGAGATAACTGGGAGAAATCCCTTTGGGCTGCATCAAAATATCATTCACACATACTCCCTCACCTCCCATCCCCCACCCACTCCCTTCCATGCATCACAGCATCATCCATACACAACCATTCTCCACTCACCCCTATCTTCTGTCTTCTCCCTTTCTTCCTCAACAGACATTCCCCTTTTTCCCAATGCCCCATTTACCCCATCCATCCATCTCATCCTTGGTTGTCCCCTCATGTTCACTGCTTCCAACTCTGCCTTCCACACCTATTAAACTAATCTTTCTTCACTCATTCTTTCTATATGTCCAAACCACCCCAATACTCTTTCATCAACCCTATCTCCCAACTCCCTTTCCACCTCTGCTCTCCTCCTCATCTCCTCATTTCTCACTCTATCCAGCCTAGTATCCCCTACTATACTTTTCTGCCATTTTATCTCAAACACATTTAAACTTTCCTCTCTTATGTTCCATGTTTATGCCCCATACAATTCTGTCAGCACTATCACTCCTTCATACAATCTCCTCTTAGCATCCATTCCCAAATATCTATTTCTCATCACATTTTTTAATCTCCCAAGGCATTTACTTGCTTCTCTCAATCTACATTCTACATTCTGCCTCCATCTCCACTCCTCCCCTTCCCGCCACATTCACCCTCAAATATCTAAAGATATCCATTTCCTCCAGTCTCTCTCCCTTAATACTCACTTCCAGTTTGCCACCATCCTCTCCCCTTGTACATCTCATCACCTTACTTTTACTCACATTTATCTTCAACTTCTTTCTCCACTTCCAACTCCAACACAGGTTCCACCACTCTTGCAAAAACTCCCAACTGCCCCCAACAGCTCTCCTATCCTATACATCTGCAACATTCCCCCCTCAGTGCCCTCCCATCTGCCCCATCATAAACCCCCTCCAAATCCACAAAGGCCCAAGAAACATCCCCACCCTTTCCTAAAGCTTTCTCACATATCTGCCCCACCACAAAAATCTGATTCACGCAACCCCGACCTGTCCCATACCCACACTGCTCCTTACCAACCACTCCCTCTATTCCTCTCCCAACCCTGTCAATCAAAACCCTCTCTCAAGCCCCCCAACTACACTCAACCAAAAAACCCACCTGAACCCACCACACTCACACCCATCCTTCCCCCTCCCCTGGAAAGTGGAACCACACAGGCAGCCCCCAGTCTTCCAGCACTCTACCCTCCCCTAGACAAATATCAATCTCACCAGCCAGTCCACTATCACTGCAACCCCCTCAGACACTCCACATGACACCTGTCCAACCTAGGCGCCCTACCTGCTCCCATCATTTTAATAACTGCTCTCACCTCATCCTTCCCTACCTCTCCTCCATTATCATACCCTCCTATTATCATACTTGACTACAAATTTACATATGGTTCCAACTTGGACTATATATCCTTATTATGGTGAGAATGTTTTTTAACATTCAACTGGTTGTGCTTATGTGGTGTGATGGGATAGGTGTGTGGGGTTCATGGCTCTAGCATAGAATTTTATACCTCTTTTTTTCATGTGATATCTTACAGGGGGGATTTTGGTTTCTGAGTGCAGGTGCTCTATTGGAGTGGTTTTGATGCATCCTGCAATTATTCTCAGCACTTTATTTTGTATATTTTGCAAGGTGTTTATATTTTGCTGATTGTTGGGAACCAAGCTGTAGAAGTGTAGTCAAGTGTGGTTCTTATGAATTTTTTTGTAGAATGTAATCAGTTTTCTTCTGTTGTCCAAAGCCTGTACTTGTGATTGACTTTAGTAGATTTATTTTCTTTATTTTTACTGTTATATCTTCATTGTGTGGGATGAAGGTCATTTGAGTACCATAAGTAGGGCCTAGAATTTTTGGGATTTGGTCAATTGATTTTACTTTTTTTCATTCATGGTCTTTCTAGAGGGAGGAATGTTACTTTTGATTTCTAGGGTGAGGCTTCCATTCTATTATTTCCGAGTCATTGTTCTATTTCATCTAAGTAAGCTTGGGTGCCCTTAGCTATTATTTTGTAATTGCTATACTAAGTTATAATCAGGCCATCTATATAGATGAATCCTTTGGTTTTATATTCTGGATCTGGTGCTGGGAGACACATGAAGAGGTTAGAGAGAATTGTTCCCTGGGGGACTCCATTGTACAGTCTAATCTCCACTCAGAGAAGAATGCTGATCATTTATATGTTTTCCTCTTCCTCCTTTCTAGTACCCTCGTTAAAACTCATCCTTTTACCACCTATAATGACTCAACCTCTTCAGCGTGATAATGTCTCAAAGGACAGAAGCGCTGGTCATCAGTAATGAAAAAAGAAGAAAAAAGAAGAAAAAACACTATATATGCATATGTATGTATATATATGTGTGTGTGTATGTGAATATATATATATATTATATATATATATATATATATATATATACATATATATATATATATATGTATATATATATATATATATATATATATATACACACATACATACATAAAACAGTACCATAATCTTATTAGCTTGCATTTTTTTAGACAAGCAAAAATTTAAACTATTGAATGTTACATAATGATGCATAATTACACTAGCTTTCTTGAATTGTAGGATATTCTAAATTAATTATTTCTATTAATTTAATTGTATTTACAACTGATGGATGTTATGTATAGAGTGATGTACAGTTTGTGAAAATGTTTTTGTAAATAATATGAAAGGACATTAAAGATATTATTGTTGCCTGCAAATTTTCCTGTTTCTCAGATTCCCAGGCATATGTACTGTTATGTACAAGCAGAAATTTCAATCATACACAAATATCACTGTTCAAAGGTTTTGATTTAAGTATAACTAAATTGAAAATAGCTTCTAATACTTCACTTTATGTTGTAATTTGTTTAGAATGAGCCAGATACCATAGCTTAGCCAGGATACTGAAACACAACATTGTTTTGTTATGTATTCTTTATTTCTTATTCAATTACTTATTAATTATTTGTGACCTATGTCATTTTGATGCATTAATTGTTAGCTTAATTGATTATGATGGAACAAAAATATATCAGTAGGTCTTTCATTTTTCTTTTACGAGTCAATAATATAGAGTTACATTTGAAAAAAAAACAAGTTAAACTATAAACTTTTACTTTTTTTTTTTTCTCAAAGTAATATATAATGGAAAGCACCATAACAGTAAACAGAGATATACTCAGAATATGATTTGTAGAATGATATAATGTATATAGTATATAGGCCTTTTATTACTATTTGGGGATGGTGCTCATAGGTTTAGAACTCATAATTCTGTGGTATCATAAGAGATTAGATTTGTATCAAAGAAATGTGGAGCAACGAATTCTTTTATATCACTGCTTGTGTATGTGCAGGAGAGGTGCATATTCGGGCACACAAAATGTTATAATTTTGTTTTTATTAATAAAATGCTTATCAGCATTTAAAAAAAATGAGGAAGAGTACACAGAATCACATCATTGTTGAATATCCTGATTACAAAGGAACATGTTTAAAATGATAAAAACAAAATTAGAAGTTATTTTTACATGTGGTATTTCTGATGTTCATTTTGTACTTGTGTGCATTTGACAATATTTTTACTCTAGCATGTCAGAAATTGTATGTCTCACTAACTTAAAAAGATGACATTTTGAGAATCCAGACCTTTGGTATTATTCCATTTGCGTGATCAGCATCAAGAGTTATTATACTTCTAACACTAGATATGATTCTCATTGTTATTATATATGATAGTGTAATACACTGAAGTATTTCTGTTTGGTAACTAAACCTTTTTTGAAGAAAGTGATAGTAAAATTAAATGAAGACCATTTCTTTGGAGACCAATTTGTTAATTGTAAGATAAGAATGTATTTGTATGACCATAATGCCTTGTTGAAATCAGAGATTAAATATTTACTATAAACTGCTCTCACATATCTGAGAAGTCATAATTTTTTAATGATTAATGTCTTTAACAAAAACTCTTGTTTTGGTTTTATGTGAACTGTCATGTGAATGAAAAAATATTAACTCTTTTGAGTTTCATAAAGTGTTTCAAAATGTTGAGCATCATGACAGGCAGTAAAGTGTTTGAAGATTTATAGAATAGGCAGGGCTGCAGACAGGCATGACTGGGCTACAGGACAAGAATAAACAAGTGCACAGTGCTCAATAAGAATTTTAATTGATCAGATGATAACCCTGCACAATTGTATTCATTGAAATAACACTACATATGCTAATTGACATGTTCAAAGGGAACTAACAACCAAATTTGTTTGAAAATCATCTGGAGATAGTCATGGACCCATCAGTTTGGCATTTCTTATATCTGTTGTAGAAAAAAAGAATGAGTGAAGAAAGATTAGTAATAGAGGTGTGGAAGGCAGAGGTGGAGGGAGTGAACATGAGGGGGTGACCAAGGATGAGGGTAAAAAGGGCATGGGGAAAGAGGGGAATGTCTGTTGAGGAAGGAATGGAGAAGACAGAATATAAGGGTGAGTGGAGAATGGTTGTATATGAATGATGCTGTGATGCATGGAAGGGGGTTGGTGGGGGATGGGAGTATATTTGAATGATATTTTGACACAGCCCGAAGGGATTTCTCCCCATATTCTCTTTTTTTTTTTGCATAAGGGGATGGTGAAGTGGGGTCGCCAATTAAATGAAGTGGCCTTGCTATGAATGTGCTGTCTCTTGCTACATTGCTTCTGACCTAATGCAGTAGGTAAGATGCAGGGATCACTCATCATCCAGGAGGAGCCAAGAAAAGAGGGAGGGAGGGGTGGTGAATGGGAGTGGAGTGCATGGGGATGAAATAGTTGGGAGTGGATTTATGCCTTTGACTTTGGCTACCTCCCTTGTAAGGGGGAAAAGGCCATTGGTACTGTATGTATGTAGAAAAAATGTGTAGTGCTTACTATGAAGAACCTTAATTTTTATTGGTTAGGTACGAAACATAGTCACGCAAATAGTCACATAATTAGCAACCAGGTCAGTGATATTCTGGTTGCTTTTTTCAAATTTGTAATTTTAAAAAGAGCCACAATTGTACCCTATTGGAGACATGTGTAATCTAATGTATGTAGTGAATTTTTTTGAATATATGTATTTATTCATTACTTAGACAAGGGAAAAAAAAAGACAGAATGACAACTTTTGACTACTTTTTTATTATTTTATTTATTCATTATTATTATTTGTTATTTTATTTATTTTTTAGAAAATAAAAAGACACTGGCTAACTTGGCAGCTCTGTCTGGGGATTGTCCACACATGCCCTTCCTCTCTACAGCCTTGGGAACAGGTCACTTTTGGTTGGGGAGCCTCTAGCAGATTTTTTCTCCTAATATCAAGTATACATCATAGTCAACAAAATAATGGTCTTCACTTTATTTTACTTTCAACAGTGGCTATACTGTCCATTTCACCAGCATCAATTGGTGAAACTAAGGGGAAGACATTGTAAAATAAATACAAGCCAGAAAACCCTTACATGTGTGATTACTGCTTTTGTAACATGTTTTTAAGAACTCACCTATGTAGCTAGGGCATAATGTGAATGTTTTCAATGTGTTAAGGAATAATAGAATAAAAGACTTATTTCTGAAGAGTTTGAGAATATTGATTAATACTTGAGTGTTTTATTTTCACAACTAGTGATGCAAAAAAAAAAAAAAAATTAATCGCAAGTTAAAAAAAGTTTTTTTATGAGAAATTTGTTCAGATATCAAGTATATGAAAACAGGTGTAAGTACTTGATTCATCCTTCCACATATGCGTATCTACCTTATCCAAAGAGACATCAGACAGTATGAAAATAAACAAGTTATTGACCTTTTTAGTCAGGACACAGATGCTGCAACAAGTGTAGATACTGTATATGGGCCAATATGGGTACCTTACAAAATTTACTCTTAGTATAATCTTCAAAGATTAAACACTACAAATTTCCTTGTCATGAATGGTTAAACGTACACATAAATTAATCATGGTCTATGGGCCTGGAAAAAGCAAGAAGAGAGTGCAAGGATAGCAGCAAATGGAGCCTTCTGTCATGGCCATCCCCTGGAGGGGGGGAAGTTCCTAGGAACAGGCATCAGACTCAGACATTGTAGATATAGTAGGCTATGAACTTCTGACTCCATCATTCCAAGTCCTGCGGTTCCTGCTGTTACTCTTCAGGCTCCTCTATATCAGATGGGGAAATCTGGGGCCGGCTACCGGGGCTGGGCGGTTCATCAATTGAGCCCTCAGAATATTCCATTTCTGAATCATCCGACTCAAGCTGGAAATTAGGGATGTTGCTTGAAGCAGTAGAAAACCTGCTGGTTGATGGCTATGGTTGTAGTAGTAGTGGATAAGTGGCAGGAGCTGAATGGTGAGGATATTCATGGGCATCGTCCATGTTACCCAGTGCCAAGTTTTGCCCAATAAACACCAACTTGGCAGCTCTGTCTGTGGTCAAACAATTCCTTCTTGCAGAATGTACTAATGCAGATCTAAAGGATCGCTCGACAGATGCACTGGATGGGGGTAGTTGCAGGATATTTGAGGCAACACGAGACAGCTGAGCTGAGCAACAGATCCTGTACCACCAACTAACAGACAGTCTAGGGAACGACAACAACAACAACAACAACTAGATGGTGATGTCTTGTGTACAGCTCTCCAAATAAATGGCTTTGAAAACAAGTTTGCTTTGGACCTGTAATCTGCCAACTCAGCCACAATTTGGGTCTCATCCACATCTGGCAGTTGTGTTGCAATATCATAAATTTCCTGTATTGCATTCACCTGAAAACCAATACATTTTTTTAGTATAAGTATATGATATTGCAAATTATGCAACTTGTATAATTTTAAAGAAATATTATTAGTAATTTAGGTCTGGTGAATTCAGGTCAATTAGACTTGGAGGCATATGTAGTAGGATGAGGGAAGGGCTAGATTTAGGGGGTAATAAGAACATATTGTTACATACATATACCAAGGCTTTTTCATTCTTACAAGGGGGGTAGCCAAAAAGAAAAAGGCATAAAATAATTCCCACCCATTCCATCCCTGAATACACTCCACACCCCTCCACTCTCCCTCTTATCTTAGCACCTCCTAGATGACGGGTCATCCCTGCACCTTGTCCGCTGCCCTGGGTCAGAAGCAGTGTCGCAAGACACGGCACATCCAGAGCAAGGCCGCTTCATTAAATCGGCGACCCCCCCTCTCCATCCCCCCATTGCATAAAATGAGAGGACAGGGAGAAATCCCTTCGGGCTGTGTCAAATTTTGCTCACACATACTACCTCACCCCCCATCCCCGCCCATTCCACCTCATGCAATCACATCATCATCCATATACAACCATTCTCCATTCACCCCTGTCTTCTGTCCTCTCCCGTCCTTCCTCAACAGACATTCCCCTCTTTCCCAGAGCCCCCTTCACCCCATCCATCCACCTCATCCTAGGACATCCCCTCATGTTCACTCCCTCCACATCTGCCTTCCATACCTCTTTTACTAGTCTTTCTTCACTCATTCTTTCCATGTGTCCAAACCATCCTAATATTCTTTCATCAACCCTATCTCCCAGCTCCTTTTCCACCCCTGTTCTCCTCCTCACCTCCTCATTTCTCACTCTATCTAGCCTAGTAACCCCCATCATACTTCTCAGACACCTCATCTCAAACACATTCAAACTCCTTCTCTCTTCTTCTCTTATGTTCCATGTTTCTGCCCCATACAGTGCTGTTGGCACAATTACTCCTTCATACAGTCTCCTCTTAGCATCCATTCCCAAATGTCTATTCCTCATTACACTCTTTAATCCACCAAGGCATTTACTCGCTTCTCTCAATCTACATTCTACCTCCACTTTCACTCCACCTTTCCCTGCCACATTTGCACCCAAGTACTGTATCTAAAACTATCCACTTCCTCCAGTCACTCTCCCTTAATGCTCACTTCCAGTCTACTGCCACTTTTCATCACCTTACTTTTACCCACATTTATCTTCAGCTTTCTTCTATCACATACTCTCCCAAACTCTGCCACCAACTTCCTCAATCCCTCCTCCGATCCTGCCACAAGCACAGTGTCGTCCGCAAACAACAGCTGGCTCACCTCCCACTTTTCTCCATTTTCTTTAACCATCTCCAATCCCTGACCCACTACCCTTGCATTTACCTCTCGCACCACCCCATCCATGTATAAGTTGAACAGCCAGGGCGACATAACGCATCCTTGACGAAGTCCCACCTTTACCTCGAACCACTCACTCTCTCCATTTCCAATCCTGAAACAAGCTCTACTACTCTCATAAAAACTCTTGACCGCTCCCAGAAGCTTTCCTCCTATCCCGTATATCTGCATAACCTCCCACAGTGCCTTCCTGTCTACCCTATCATAAGCCTTTTCCAGATCCATAAAAGCCCAAAAAACATCCTTCCCCTTTCCTATAGCTTTCTCACATATCTGTCTTACCACAAAGATCTGATCTACACAACCTCTACCTGTCCTAAATCCACACTGTTCCTCACCAATTACTCCTTCTGTTCCTCTCCTAATCCTCTCAATCAAGATCCTCCCATAAGCCTTCCCAACTACACTTTACAAGCTAATCCCTCAGAAACTACTACATTCACACTTGTCCCCTTTTCCCTTGTAAAGAGGAACTATACAGGCACTCCTCCAGTCCTCCGGCACTCTACCCTCTCTCCAGCAAACATTAAATAACCTCACCAACCAGTCCACCATCACTGTACCTCCCTTTTTCAGACATTCCACATGGCATCCATCCAGACCAGGTGCCTTACCTGCTTTCATCATCTTAACAATTGCCTTCACCTCATCCTTCCTTATTTCTCCTCCATTCTCCTCATTCATCACTCTCATTTTCTTCGCACTTCCCACTGCAGCAATCTTTCCTTCCCTATCCTCCTTGTAACATATTGTTACAAAATAAAAATAATCACTACTTACCGTTTCTTCACCTGAAAGGTGAGATCCATAGTAACGAGGATCCACCAAGTTGGCTGCAAGGAGAATACTTTTTTACCAGGAATTATTTTCCTGAAGGCATCTTCTTCACTCTTCAGGATTGGAGATGAGGAGAGATTCTCTTCAAAAGACAGCTTTAAATTGCTGAACACTTTCATTACCAGAGAGAGGTTCTTATTGTCTCCTTCTATGGCAGTGATGGCATCTGCCACTGGCTTCAGGAGCTTGAGAATACCCTCAGTCCAGTTAGACTGGATATTTTAGACTGGACGCACCTCAATAGATGGCATGTTCCGTTAAATAATGATGGAATTTCTACCAATCAGAAGCGCCGCATAGGTAGCCCTCTCACAAATTTTGGCGTAATTATACTTGTTCCTCAAACATGCAACAAATGACATAAGATTAGAAAAGACGAAACATTTACAGTGCCTGTGTTTTTCTATTTCGTACCACATAAGGTGGGAATTTAGTCAGAAATAGCACTTCATAAGTTCAGAAGTTACTCTTTCGGCGCGCTTTCGTTAGTTCCGCCAACATATTTGAGTAAAGCGCACCTCAATAGATGGCATGTAGTTAGGCTCCCTCCACACAAGTTTTTGGCGCGCTCTCTAGATACACTTTCGGCGCGCTTTCGTTAGTTCCGCCAACATACTTGAGTAAAGCGCACCTCAATAGATGGCATGTAGTTAGGCTCCCTCCACACAAGTTTTTGGCGCGCTTTCTAGGTACACTTTCGGCGCGCTTTCGTTAGTTCCGCCAACATACTTGAGTAAAGCGCACCTCAATAGATAGCATGTAGTTAGGCTCCCTCCACACAAGTTTTTGGCGCGCTTTCTAGGTACACCCAATATAAATATCATGAGTTGATGTGACAGCAGTAGGCTTACTTTGAATTTTTTTTTTTTATAGATGATAGAGAGAAAATATTCGGTTTTCTTTTCGTCATTGCCAAATTGTTTGGGTACCACCTGCTTGCATTACTAACCTCTTTAATAACTAAGAACCAAATGGATTGAAATGGAAAAAATGTATACTGTTTTTTTTTTATTAATCGTAATGTGAACTGTCATTTAAGATTATTAAGCTTCAAAACAACGTGAAATTTGGTCAGAAACAGCGCCGCATAAGTAGGGTCTTTCCTCTTGCTTACAGCACTTTGTGGGCTTCCGAGCATGGCAATTCCTTTAAATAATAATGGAATTTCTACCAACCAATACCGCCGCATAAGTTAGGTAGCCCCTCTCACGAGTTTGACATGATTTTTGCCGTAATTATATTTGTTCCTCAAAGTTGCAACAGATGGCATATTAAGACTATATATATGGGTAACCTATAGATGGCGGAAACATAGAAAATACCAGACTCAGAAGTAGGTAATTTATTTCCGACGTTTCGAGTCCTGTCCGGGACCCGTCCTCAGGGGATACAATGGAATACAGAAATCACATGGTATAAATATACGAGCGACCACGTCCACAGGAGGGACGCGGCAACCCGCGCCGGGCGAGAGCGCGTGGTGGTGGAGGGAGGGGGGGGGAGAAGGGGGGAGGACATTTATTCCACGCTGTTCGTGATATTTTCCCACCTCTCCCTCGCTCTTGCATAGATGGGATTGAGTGTTATGGACCTATTTATGCTATCTTCGTTAGTGGCCCACGCCTTCAAGAACAGTCTGCCTCCTTTCCTGTTGTTATTGTAGAGTACCTTTGCGCTTTGTCAGTCGAACTCATGTTGGTGCTGTTCAGTATGTTTGTACACCGCCCCGGTCGTGTCTCGCCCCGGTCTATTTTTCTTCTCTGCGGCCACCAGGATAACGGTCCCTTACGTGAGGGGTGTTTGAGAGGTCGCAGCGAGGATATTGAATAAGAACGGAGTGACCGTCACACACAAACCCATTAATATGCTACACGGAGCTCTCACCCGTGTCAAGGATAAGGTGAGCAAATTGAACCAGCCCAGGGCGGTGTACGTCAGTTGCTCCGATTGCACAGCGCGCTATGCGGGTGAAACAGGAAAACAGGCTAGTACAAGACTACAAGAACACCAACGGACAGTAAATAGAAAAGACCAGAGTTCGGCGGTGTACATACTGAACAGCACCAACACGAGTTCGACTGGCAGGGCGCAAAGGCACTCTACAATAACAACAGGAAAAGAGGCAGACTTTTCTTGGAGGCGTGGGCCACTAACGAAGATAGCATAAATAGGTCCATAATGCTCAATCCCATCTATGCAAGTGCGAGGGAGAGGTAGAAAAATATCACGAACAACGGCGGGGAGTAAATGTCCTCCCCCTTCTCCCCCCCCCCCTCCACTACCACACGCTTTCGCCCGGCGCAGGTTGCCGCGTCCCTCCTGTGGACGTGGTCGCTCGTATATTTTACTATGTGATTTCTGTATTCCATTGTATCCCCTGAGGACGGGTCCCGGACAGGACTCGAAACGTCCAGAACAAGTTACCTACTTCTGAGTCTGGCGTTTTCTACGTTTCCACCATTATGATTCCCGGACTCCAGCTTTTTTCGTACAGTGTGGATATATATATATATATATATATATATATATATATATATATATATATATATATATATATACACATTTATCAACCACAATTCACTTTAATTCTAAGCCATCAACGTCGAGGAACTCGACGGAGCCCTGCATGCAGAAATTGATACGTGGTCAAGCGAAGGACTCGAACCTCCCGCACTAGGTTAAGTCAATGGTCTCTTGTTACGTGCCAGCGGAGGTTCGAGTCCTTCGCTTGACCACGTATCAATTTCTGCATGTATGCTTCCGTCAAGTTCCTCGACGTTGATGGCTTAAAGTGAATTGTGTTTGATGAATGTAAATCTGGTTATTGGGACCAAGCGTTGTAACACATACATACATACACATACGTATATAATAATAATAATAATAATAATAATAATAATAATAATAATAATAATGATAATAATAATAATAATAATAATAATGATAAAAAAAAAAATAATAATAATAATAATAATAATAATAATAATAATGATAATAATAATAATAATAATAATAATGATAAAAAAAAAAAATAATAATAATAATAATAATGATAATCATGATAATGATAATGATAATAATAACAATAACAACAACATTAATAACAATATGTAATTTTCGCAGGAAAATTAATTTTTCCCTGATACAAACCTGAGGTACTCCTTACACTAGGATACTCTCGCGTAGCGCGAATATTTCTACTGCGAAATTAAAATCCTCACTCTGGGTCTGGGCAACACTTATCCTCAGTAAGGGGCCCCATTGGGGCAAGGGGGGGGGCCCTTGCCCTCCACCACAAGTCTCGCACACTATAACCATTCTCTGAGCCAGGTATGATTTAAGCACAAGGTTGTCAGGCAAGGAGAAGGAACTGTTTAGAGGGGTGGTTGAGGAGGGCCATTAAAGGTAAGGAGTACCTCAGGTTTGTATCAGGGAAAAATTAATTTTCCTGCGAAAATTACATTTGTTCCGAAGAATACAAACTCTTCGGTACTCCTTACACTAGGAGACTCGGACTTAGGAGGGAAGGAAGTTGTTATCTAGCCTGGGAAACCGCTGTAAGGAAAATCTAGTGTGCTAAGACTATGTTGACCAGACCCCTATACATTCCCCTCACTTTGAAGTGCACCCCTTTCTGTTCCCTGGAGTGGAGACAGAAAGGTTATAATCACTTTTGTACCACTGAAGGGCTTGAATTGATTCCCTTGGAATGCTTGAGAGCCCGCGGGTGAGGTAAGGGAATGTAAGAGTATGAGAAGGATTTTAGAAAGTTATCCCTGCAGTTGCCGAGCCAGAACCTGGATGAGTTGTCAGGGTCGGCTGTGTGCTCTTGAGGAGGGGTATATCATTTTCAGGACTTCTTGGGCGGCCACTATGGGGCCCAAAGATAAGTTCCCTAAAGATTCCCGCATAACTTCTTTGAGGTAAAAGGAAGTGAACGTATTCTGGCTCTTCCATATACCTGCTTGAAGAACCTGGTTGACTGACCGATTCTTACTGATGACTAGGGAGGTCCCTACTGCCCTCAGGTCATGGGCAATCTGTGTGGTTCATGTCGCAGGCTCTGCGGATGACTTCCATTGTCCAGTAAGAAATGGAATTCTTAGTGATGGGCTACCTTTAGTAGAGATGAACAACCACTTTAATTCTGGTCGAAGATGTTCGGTTCTCTTGAGGTAGGTCCGGATGGCTTGTACCGCCGAGAGGGAGATCTTCCTGGACTTCCTGAGGACGTGGAAGGAGGCGATCTCAGGAATGGTGGCTCGAACTGGGACTAACTTCCTGGAGTGGCACCATTTTGCAAAGGCGCATTTCCCTTGATAAAGGTTAGCTGAGGAAGAGCAAATAGGAGCGGACATGTCCTCAACCACTTCTCTGGGAAAACCCTTCTTTAGGAGGATCTGGACTATAGTCTGAACGCGTGAAGATTGAGTGCTGAAGGGTTCTTGTGCCAAGGCCCGTTGATGGGTGGATACAGAAGATCTGGTCTTCCGAGGGCGTCCGGAACCACTTCGGGCCACCAAGGAGCGATCAAAGTCATCCGAAGGTAGGATGCGTGTCTTGCTCTGAGGAGTACCTTCTGGAGCAAGGGAATGGTGGGAAAGCGTAGGAGTCCAGGTTGTCCCAACTTTGCAGAAGAGCGTTTTCTCCTGCTGTCAGAGGATCCAGGAAAGGGCTGAAATATATTGGGAGTTGGTGATTCCATCTCATTGCAAAAAGGTCCACTAGAGGGGAGCCCCATTTGCTGAGGATGAAGTTCGCTACCTCTCGATAGAGGGACCATCTGTGTTGATTATCTGATTCTTCCTGCCGAGGTGGTCCGCCCAGACACTCCTCTTCCCCGGGATGTAACGGGCTTTGAGTGACACCTGGAGATTCTTGGCTAGGTTGAGGATGTCCATCATCAGAAGGCATAGTTCCTGGGAGACTGTGCCCCCCTTGCTCGTTTAGGTAGGCTACTACCAAGGAATTGTCCGACATTATGCCCACTACTTTTCCTGAGACTTGATCCTTGAAGTGACAGAGAGCCAGGAGTACTGCTTTCAACTCAAGCCAATTGATATGGGCTGTCCGCTCGACTGTGGACCAGGAACCGCTGATGTGATCGTCGTTGAGGTGGGCTCCCCAGCCCTCCTTGGAGGCATCGGAGAACAGGAGGACTTCGGGGGGAGATGGGCCGAGGGGCATCCCCATGAGAAGGTTGCATGGGCCTTCCACCAGAGAAGAGAATCCTTGACTTCTTCGGTGAGGGAGATGTGGTGTAGGGGTTCTCCCTCTTGCGGGGCCCACTGAGACTTGAGGAGCCGCTGTAGCGGTCGCATTCTTTGTCTACTCCAGGGGATTAATTTCTCTATGGAGGCCATATGGTCAGGAACCTGGTCGATAGATTAGAGTCCAGGACCATACCCAGGGTTGACTACTGTGCCCAATTTCAGGTTAGGACCATTCTCAGGTGTTCTTGGCATAGCTGGGCGGAATGCATCTTGGAGGTCCAGCGACACCATGAAGTTCCCTACACCCCTGTTGTCTTTTCTACTAAATAGCCGTGAGAAGAACCCTGGGTCCGGAGTCGAGACTTCCACTAAAGTTCCTGTCTGGAGCAGAACGGAGGATTCCTCCGCTAGGGCCCGCCCGCGAGCCGAGTCCGGGTGGAAGCTGCTGACTTGGATGGGATAGAGGGAGAGGTTTGGGACAGTGGAAAAGGGAAGACAATAGCCCGTCTTAATGACTTAGTAGGTCCAGGGGGTCACTGGGGTTCCCCGAGGATGGTGTCTCTCCTGTGGGACTCGAAGTTGGCTCAGGACGTTGAGAGACAGTGGTAACCTCGTTTGTATTCTTCGGAACAAAATAATAATAATAATAATAACAATAATAATAATAATGATAATAATAATAATAATAATAATAATAATGACAATAACAATAATGATAATAGTAATAATAATAATAATGATAACAATAATAATAATAATAATGATAATAGTAATAATAATAATAATAATAATAATAAAATAATAATAATAATAATGATAATAATAATGATAATAATAATGATAATAATAATGATAATAATAATAATGATAATAATAATGATAATAATAATGATAATAATAATAATGATAATAATGATAATAATAATAGTAATAATAATAATGATAATGAAAATAGTAAGTTTATTTGGCAATGAAACAATAAACATGAAATGCAGATAATCAAAAGAACACACACACACGACTCGGTGGTACGGTTGGTAGAGTCCCTGACTCTCAATACGGCGGTTCGGATTCGAATCCTGCCCAGGGCTGAAATAATTTTAGTATCACTGCGCTTCGAGTCGTTACTCCAACTCTCGTGGGCGAGAAATTGGGTGTGTGTGTGCGTGTAAGGTCACAACATTACCCATAGATCGGTCATACGAACTCTGAGCTCTCTTCCGGGAGGGAAATAGCACGTGATCCAAAGACTTAAGTGAACACACACACACACACACACACACACACACACGGCTCGGAGGCGGATTGGTAAAGCACTGGCCTCACAAGCCAGAGAACCGGGGTTCGATTCCCCGGCCGGGCGGAGATAAGTTGGGTTTGTCTCCTTTCACGTGTAACCCCTGTTCACCTAGCAGTGAGTAGGTACGGGACGTTAGTCAAGGAGTTGTGACCTTGCTGTCCCGATGTGTGGTGTGTGAGTGGTCTCAGACCTACCCAGAGATCGGCAAATAATGAGCTCTGAGCTCACTGCCGTAGGGTGGTGTCTGGCTGTCTCGACAGAGACTGCAGCAGATCCTAGGTGAATACACACACACACACAATATATATATATATATATATATATATATATATGACAGAAAACTTTGAAAGTAATAAAAAGATGTTTTCGAAGGAAATTAAGAGAGAAAAAGGAGGCGAATCAAGTAGAGAAGAAAAGGTAAAAGGTGCAGATGGAGAGATGATAATGGAATAGAAGGCAGTGAGAGGAAGGTGGGCGGAGTACTTTAGGGAGTTGCTAAATGTGCAGAAGGATAGGTAAATGTAGTTGCATGGGAAGCGCTAAGAAAATGAGAGTGATGAGTGAGGAAAATGGAGGAGAAATTGGGAAGGATGAAGTGAAAGCAGCTGTTAAGATGATGAGAGCAGGTAAGGCACCTGGTCTGGATGGATGCCATGCAGAATGTCTGAAGAAAGGAGGTACAGTTATGGTAGACTGGCTGGTGAGGTTATTCAATGTTTGTTTAAGAGAATGTAGAGTGCCGGAGGACTGGAGGAGTTCCTGTATAGTTCCGCTTTACAAGGGCAATGGGGATAAGTGTGAGTGTAGTAGTTTCAGAGGGATCAGCTTGTTGGGTGTAGTTGGGAAGGCTTATGGGAGGATCTTGATTGAGAGGATTAGGAGAGGAATAGAGGGAGTAATTGGTGAGGAACAGTGTGAGTCTAAGACAGGTAGGGGTTGTGTAGATCAGGTTTTTGTGGTAAGGCAGATATGTGAGAAAGCTATAGGAAAAGGTAAGGATGTTTTTTGGGCCTTTATGGATCTGGAAAAGGCTTACGACAGGGTAGACAGGAAGGCACTGTGGGAGGTACTGTAGATATATGGGATAGGAGGAAAGCTGTTGAGAGCAGTCAAGAGTTTTTACGAGAGTAGTTGAGCTTGTGTTAGGGTTAGAAATGGAGAGAGTGAATGGTTCGAGGTAAAGGTGGGACTTCGTCAGAGGTGTGTTATGTCGCCCTGGTTGTTCAATCTTTACATGGATGGGGTGGTGCGAGAGGTGAATGCAAGGGTAGCGGGTCAGGGGTTGGAGATGATTAAAGAAAATGGAGAAAAGTGGGAGGTGAGCCAGTTGTTGTTTGCTGACGACACTGCGCTTGTAGCAGGATCAGAGGAGGGATTGAGGAAGTTAGTGACAGAGTTTGAGAAGGTGTGCAAAAGAAGGAAGCTGAAGATAAATGTGGGTAAAAGTAAGGTGATGAGATGTACAAGGGGAGAGAGTGACAGCAGGCTGGAGGTGAGCATTAAAGGTGAAAGACTGGAGGAAGTGAAGTGGATAGTTTTAGATACTTGGGTGCGAATGTGGCAGGAAAGGGAGGAGTGGGGGTGAGGAAGTTTGTATGATTTCTCCCCGTCTTCTCCTTCTCTGCATGGGGGGACGGAGAAGGGGGTCGCCGAATTTATGAAGCGGCCTTGCTGTGGATGTGCTGTGTCTTGCGACACTGCTTCTGACCCAGGACAATGGACAGGATGCAGGGATGACCCGTCATCCAGGAGGTGCCAAGATAAGAGGGAGAGAGGAGGGTGGAAGGGAGTGGAATATATAGGAAATGGAATGGGTGGGAGTGTTTTCTATGCCTTTTTCTTTTTGGCTACCCCCCGTGTAGGGGGAAAATCCTTAGGTATATTTATGTATATGTATTTATCTATATATATATATATATATATGTATATATACATATATATATAACGAAATTTCTACAGGCATCTGTTTGGTGTTATTCTATTTATGAGGGTAGGAATTTGGTCAGAAACAGCACCTCATAATTTGGGAAGCTCCTCTTGCTTATAGCAGGGCTTTTGGAGAGCTTTTATTAGCTCCGCCCACATACATGAGGGTGGTTTCTACCAACCAGCAATTTAAGTGGCTACCTCCACACAAGTTTAGGCGTGCTCCGTAGGTGCGCCCATAATAAACATTATGGGTTAGCTTGTGTGACAACAGTAGGCCTACTTAGAGCGCGTTTTGATAAATGATAAAAAAAAAGATAATAACATATTGGGTTTTCTTCTCGTCAGTGCCAAATGATTTGGATAGCAGAGTCTGCTTGCACACATCTCCAGTCTCACGGCACTCTTGAACGTTTCCGCCAGACGTTAAACAGTATGAAGTACTCTATGCAATTTAACAAAGGTTGGGATGAAGGTTTATCTTTTCTCTTGTTTGCAGCTCACAATACCATCCAGGAGAGATTATGATACAGTCCTGCAGAGTTCCTCTTTGCTCATGATGTAGAAAGACCACTAAAGATACTAAAAGAAAAATAATTATGAGGCAGTCCACCTGAAAATGCCATGAGTTACATTTCTCAATTTCCAGAAAGAAAAAGGAATTATGTTACATCAGTATTAAAACCGTATTTCAGCAGAGATGAAAACATGTGCAGCTCAACTACAGAAAGAACTTCGCCCACTGAGGAATCTGATCTTTACCTCTTCAGTCCTGTAGAGGCGACGCTAACCAAAATACAGAAATTATGTCGGACTTTCTATCTAAATTTGTGCACTTACCATTTTTAGCTGGACAAGAATTATTTGACCTGATACATGAATACCCTCAATTATTTACCAAGTGCTTAGAGAGTTTTGGGAGGAACATAGGTAGTGGTATTGGGAGATCTCAATGCTAGAGTAGGGATAAACCAATAGATGAATTGGTTGGGAAGTGTGGAATACCAAATAAAAATAATAGTGGAGAGTTAATGGTGATGTGTTCAGAGAGTTGATAGCTAACACAGTGCTAAGGAAGAAAGTCAAACATAAGTACACATGGGAGGTGGTGGTGGATGGAAGGGTGATTGATGAAGCATTGGTGGACTATGTAGTGGAGAGTGTGGAGGAATATCAGATAATTTTTGGCGAAAGGTAAGTTGAGAGTAGAGGATATATAGAGGAAAAGGGTGGAACATATAGAAGTGCTTAGGGCAAACTGTTTAAATGAGAAGTAAAAAGTACAAGGAGAAGCTAAGAGAAGTGTGAGTGGTGAAGGATACAGTAGAGGTAGGAGTGGAAGAGGAATGGGGGTATTTCAATTAAGAAGGAAGTGACAAGGTGTGGAAAGATGGTATGTGGAACAAGGAGAATGGGAGGGAATAGAAGGAAGGGTAGTGAGTGGTGGGATGATGAAGTGAAGAAGGTAGTAGAAGAGAAGTGAGTGTTCAAGGACTGGATGCAAAGTAGGAGAGAAAAATATGAGATATGAAAAAAAGAGAAGTAAAACCAAAGATAAAGGTGGCAAAAAGAAGAGTGTAAAATGGGGGGGGGGGGCGGGGATATGACAGAATTTTTTTTGAAAACAATAAAAAGATGTTTTGGAAGGAAATCAAGAGAGGAAGGGGAGGTGAGTCAAGTGGAGAAGAAAAGGTAAAAGGTACAGATGGACAGATCTTAATGGAGAGGAGGTGGTGATGGGAAGATGGGTGGAGTATTTTAGAGAGCTGTTGAATGTGGAGGAGGATAGGGAAGGATTGGTAGTAGCAGTGGGAGTCATTACGAAAATGATGGTTATGGAAGAGGAAAAAAATAGGTGAAAGTCACACAGAAAATGATGAGAGCAGGTAAGGCACCTGGGTTAGATGGATGTAATGCAGTGTGTCTGAGGAAAGGAGGTACAGTAATAGTGGACTGGGTAGTGAGGTTGTTTAATGTGTGTCCAAGGGAGGGTAGAGTGGCAGAGGACTGGATGAGTGCCTGTATAGTTCTGCTTTAAAAGGGAAAAGGAGACAAATGTGAGTAATAGCTTCAGAGGGATCAGTTTGTAATTGTAGTTGGGAAGGCTTATAGGAGGGTTTTGAGAGGATTAGGAGAGGAACTGTGTGGGTTTAGGAAAGGTAGGGTTGCATGGATCAGCTTTTTGCAGTAAGGCAAAAGGTTTAGCAAAAAGGTAGGTATGTTTTTTGGGCCTAGATGGTTTTGGAAAAGGCTTATGACAGGGTACACAGGAAGGCCTTGTGGGAGCTTTTGCAGATATGTGGGAGTGGGGGAAAGCTGTTAAGGGCAGTCAAGATTTTTTACAAAAGTAGTAGAGCCTATGTTAAAATTGAAAATGGAGAGAGCGAGTGGTTTGGTGTAAAAGTGGGACTGTGCCAGGGATGTGTCATGTCACCATGGCTGTTCAACATGTACATGGATGGAATGGTGTGGGAGTTAAAGGTGAGGGTAATGAACAGGAGACTGGAGATGGTTAAAAAAAATGGAGAAAAGTGGGAGGCAAACTAGTTGTTTACGTTTTGACACTACATTTATGGCAGGATCAGAGGAGGGATTAAGGGAATTAGTGACAGAGATTGGGAAGGCATGCAATAAGAGAAAGTTGAAGGTAAATGTGGGTAAAAGCAAGGTGATGGGATATACAATGGGAGAGGATGGCAGCAAGTTGGAGAGAGAGGCCGGGGGAAATGGATAACTTTAGGTACTTTGGGTCACATGTGGCAAGAAAGGTAGTGGAGATGGAGATAAATTGTAGATTGAGAGAAGCAAGTAAATGCCTTGGGGGATTAAAAAGTGTCATGACAAATAGTTATTTAAGAATGGATGCAAAAAGGAGAATGTATGAAGGGGTGATTGTACTGACAGCATTGTACGGGGTAGAAACTTGGAAGTTAAGAAAGGCAGAGAGGAAAAGTTTGAATGTGTTTGAGATGAAATGTCTGAGAAGTATGGTAAGGGTTACTAGGTTGGCTAGAGTGAGAAATGAGGTGAAGAGGAGAGTGGGATTACAAAAGGAGATGGCAGATAGGGTACTGGGATGGTTTGAACACATGGAAAGAATCAATAAAGATTAGTGAAGGTGGGGAGGGCAGAGGTGTAAGGAGTGGATGTGAGGGGATGACTGAGGGTGAGATGGGATGGGGTGAAGGGGGCATTGAGCAAGAGGGGAATGTCTGTTGAGCAAGGAAGGGAGGAGGTAGGAGATAGGGATGAGTGAGGAGTGGCTGTGTATAAATGATACTGATATGCAATTAATGGAGGGGCAGGGGTTGGGGGTACGGGGTACTTATGTGTGAATGATATTTTGATGCAGCCCAAAGGAATATTTCCTCATCTTCAATTTTTCTGCATGGAGAGACAGAGAGGGAGGGGGTCGCCAATTTAGTGAAGCAGCCATGCTATGGATGTACTCTGTCTTGCTACATTGCTTCCGACCCAAGGCAGTGGGTGGGATACAGGGATGGCCCATCATCCATGAGATGAGAGGAAGGAAAGGGTGGTGAATGGGAGTGAAGTGGGTGGACAGTACATGTTTCTGACTTTGCTATCTCCCTTATAAGGGTGAAAAAGCTCTTGATATAATAGTATTCAATATCTGTCTCTACAATTACTGTAGATAGGTAATAGTCAGTCAGATAATCATGGTCAAATCATATGAAAAGGTGCCTTACATTACACAAAATTCAGTATACTGCCAGGCAATGAAATATGGGAATAGAAAAAAAAAGAATGAAAATGACCTTCTTGCTCAGCTCATTTTTATTCAATACTCTCTCCATAAGATATACATCCATTTATAAATCATGATTTACCTTAATTCAATTAGTTAAAAGATACAAAGCAAAAATTTCTATACAATTCTGATTTCAGAATTAATACTTAAATTCTGCAAACTGCTTATATTTTCTGATTAGATATTACTCAACCAGAAATTCAGAATAGCTTTTACTTACATTGTTGTGACCTAATCACACTAAGAAATAATATGCATATTGTGTTACAAAGCCCATAGAAGTACCTGTACAACTTTCTTAACATTTCCTAAAATACCATCCCTGAGGAACTCTACACTTGTTCTAGTTGATGGCAGGTAATTCTATTCAACTCAGGAATGAAACCACAAATAAAAGGTGTTTCAATGAAATGGAGCCTATTTTTTAGCTGATTAAAACCATTTGGTAATCCCTCCAGCACTGTGATACCCTCTATTGCTTTTATTCTGGCTAATGCCATATGTTAAACTGAGTGGACATCAGGGTTCCAGATGATTCCATTCTAATGAAAGGGCATCATCATCAGAATCAGATACACAAGTATACTACTACTGCAGTGGATTTGAAATTAGTACCCATGTAGATTTATACAGTATCTCACATACTGGTAGTTTACCATACAATTCCCAATATCCACTAAGCCCTCAATTTAATGGACCCCTATGTAATGGATTTCAGAGGCAACAGACAAACTCCTGTGACTCAAAATAGGTTTCTGAGTCACCCCACTATTTTCATCCTTGGTAAGCGTGACATATAAATAAGGAATGGGTGTACATTGTAATTAATATCTTTGGTAAAAAAACTTAAATTCATAATTTGTAGCACAATTATATCAGAATAACTTTATCATATTGGTTCAAACTTAATTCAGAATCAAAGGAAGTCAATCAATCAATCTGTACTCCCAGGCTTCTTGCAGGAGACCCAAAGCCCCAGGGAACCAGTCACAGACACCAGATTGGCCCATAAATCACTCAAAGATATTTTGTGTTACTGTCTGGATAGAATGACAGTAGGTAAGAATGAAGTGCTCTGTCTGTGTGGTGGTGGCAACTGTGCTTTTTTTTGTGTTTTAATATCACTGTACTTATTTGTCTTGGAAATTATTTCTCTGATGGGTTAATGACTGGTGAAGTATAGAATTTGGTCTCTCTTGGAGTGTTTGTTTTGTGGTCTGAATAAGTGTGCTTTTGGATGAGCATGTTGTGGGGTACAAGGGGAAAGTTATTGTAGACTTTTGAATAGTATGTTGCTGGAGTTTATTTACTTTTTGTTGTATTCCCTGGGTTGTGTTTATATAATTTGGTGTGAGGTGTGGTGGGAGGAATGATGGGCTTTTGTACAGTACTATGTACCTATCATTTTCATGTGCTTGATTTTGTGTTGTTTATAATGTGTCTTTATTTTCTTAATAGTTGAATATCATGCAGTGGATGCATAACCAAGTGTAGTGCCAATGAATCCATGGTGACATTGCTACAATGAGAAAGACTGAGCAAGTTTCTTCACAAAGTACAAAACAGCTCATCAACCCCCACCTCTATCCAGTGTGGTCCCTGGTCTCTAGAACAGGTCTAAGAGTCAAAGAAAATTTTGGCTTAACCTACACAAAGTAAATATTTGACAAAAACTGCTGAAGCTATTTTCAGATATTCATAAAAACAAAACTAATGTTTGCACCTAAATTCACCATAACATACTTCTCAATGGCAGAGAAACTCCCAAAATGTATAATCAGATCTCATTACATAATTTACATCTTTAATATAAAAATATCTAGAAATTGAAAACAATCAATACTGTACTTATAAGAAGGAACAATACATGAGGCTGTAAAATTGTGTATAAATTCAACTTTAAACTAGATATGAGAGCTCGCAATAAATTCTTTATACTTCATATGTGAGTGTTTATTTCTTGTTAACTGTATAACTAAAAAACCATTCAATTTAAATGAGCTATAAACATTAATCAAAATATAAATAACAATGATGTAGATATTACTGACAATATAATTTTGATTTTGTCAGTAATTTCTACATCAATGTTGTTAATTTTATATATATCTATATTATAACCTACTAGATTCACATACAGATGTAATATATATACAGTAATGTGCCTAGATTTTCAGAAGGCCAGGGGCATGGTGGTGGTAGAAGAATGTGAAGAAGAAAAATGTGAAGAAGAATGCGAAGAAGAATGCAAAGAAGAATGCGAAAAAGAATGCGAAGAAGAAGAAGAAAACTCCTCTAACACTTATAGAAATGAAGTCTACAATACCATGTATGCTATAGCATACATATAGGAATAATGATTTAGTAATAAAAGAATCAGTTGCACAAAATAACAATGGTAGTACCATGTCTAGTATATTATTGTAATTTTGACAGAATGACCTTTTGATGTGTGTGTGTGTGTGTGTGTGTGTGTGTGTGTGTGTGTGTGTGTGTGTGTGTGTGTGTGTGTGAGAGAGAGAGAGAGAGAGAGAGAGAGAGAGAGAGAGAGAGAGAGAGAGAGAGAGAGAGAGAGAGAGAGAGAGAGAGAGAGAGAGAGAGAGAGAGAGAGAGAGAGAGAGAGAGAGAGAGAGAGAGAGAGAGATATATAAAAACAGGGGCAAGTACTCCAAGGCACATGTGGGGTTGGAATGGGTGGGAGTGGATTTTATGCCTTTGTTTTTTGGCTACCTCCCTTTGTACGGGGGGAAAAGCCTTTGGTATGTGTATGTACCTTAATTTTCACTAACTAGACACCGGCAGGCCTACAGTGGCTGGCCTGAAATATTGGACAATTTTTAAGCTACTGGCTAATAGCAGAAGGAAACAGGGAGAAATTGCTGGTTATCAGCTCTATGTAAAAAGGTGAAGGAAATACAGCTCAAGTTAAAGAGATCTTGAGCTTGATAGATAGAGGTAAGGGTACTGTCAGGTTTTAAAGTCGGTTAACAAGGAGATGATTCTCTCTGACATCTGATTACAGATTCTTGTGATTGGTCCCACAGCCAGACAAATAGAGTGAGAGAGAGAGAGAAAGAAGAGGGAAGGGGCAGATTTCATAACAATTATTTATGTAAAACCTACACAAATGGCACATATTTACATTTCTGTCCTTCACCTCCCCATCCCACTCCCATGAAGTGGAAAGTAAGAAACCCCTGTAGGTGCTGCAATCCTGTCAGTTGCGGGAAAACTGTTTTTTCTATCTCATGGAGTGAATATTCATATCCAATATTATTCTTTCATAGTATCACACTACTAAGGCACCTCCACAACCTTCAATCAATCACAAAGTATCACATAAACAACATCTATGTAATAGCAAGACAGTAATTACATGCATGTACCTCACATTGTACATAGTACAATGTAGCAGATTCAGTCCAGAATACACCAGTATACAAATATATTTACTACAGCCTAAGACAATTCACAATAAATCATCTCATACATGAGAATTCCTTAATTTTTCATTGAATTACTATTTCATATATTTCTTCAACCAGCATATGCTCCCTACATAAATAAAAATCTTATTACTTTTCACATAATGAAGAACAAATGTACTACAAAAAACTTACACTAAAATAATGTGTCTTTTGAAGGAGGCATGTAAGATCAGTCAACTTAATACTGAACCACACCTTATTCCCCATTAAAAAGTGAATAAATAATCTAGTTTGATTATACAGTACATTTCAAAAATCTAGATGCAAATTCGTTAAGGACATTCCTATATGATAAAAATTATGTCTTTCCAAAAAATAAAAAATTCTCTCTTACTCATGACTATCCGAGGAATAATCTCTTGATTGAGCATCTTTTGGGTGAACCTGTAGCCATGTCTTGCCTCCTGGGAATTGCAGGGCTCCTATAAAAGAGTACTAGGGCAACATGTTGACAGACTGATTTACTTAACTTTCTTCTCTCACAAAGAACCAATTATTCCTTCACATTTCACAGACCAGAAACCTGCAGCCAGCAGTGGTCCTCCGGCTTCTGCATGGAGGTGAGGATATTGATGGTCTTTGGAGTTGTGATGTGAGGAGATAATCCTCTTCAGCATGGGTGTATTATATGCAAGGCCCATTTCTAGTCAGTGCCATCAACCAGAATAAAATAAACAGTATGTATGGGTATGGGGTGGGTTTATGCTTTGACTTGGTCACCCTCATATAGAGTGGAAAAGGCCCTTTGGTTTTTAAGTATATGATGATGATGTGGTTTAAAGTCACAAACTCCCCCCTATTGGGAGGCTAGGACAGTGACCCTTACAAAGGACTTTGTAGCATGGAATTTATTGAACCATGCCCTTGGTTCAACTCCACCAGTGGCAGGGTTCGAATTGCCATCCCCTCAACCTTTGCCACAAGTAACGACCCCCTCTTCATCTTAACTTGTTCTTCACGCACAATAGAAATTATGTAGCATACAGGAAGGTTGCTGGCTGAGTAGGTTAGGGTGTTGTTACTTGCGGCGAAGGTCGAGGGGATGGCGGTTCGAATCCTGCCACCAGCGAAGTTGAACCAAGGGCATGGTTAATTAAATTCCACGCTACAAAGCCCTCTGTGAGGGCACTGTCCTAGCCTTCCGATAGGGGGAAGTTTGTGACGTTAAACCATATCATCATTAATCAGAATAAAATCTGAAAAATATGTTACCACAGCAAAGGTGCTACCAATAAGTAAATAGTTACATCCTTCTGTATACCATCTACATGAGGAACTTCATAGTACAGTATCAATCTATATAGGCTCTTACATTAAGCTGACCACTATCATGAATCATTGTGACAGGCTTGACTTGATGTGTTTCTGATTTCTCCTTTTATCAATCAAACTGGTTTAATTTGTGGAGTATAACATTTGCTACCATGCTTCTCCCCTTAACCAAATAAAAGCCCCTGTTATTAGCTATTGCAAGACCTGAACTATAGAGGGTGTCACCATAGCAAATAGGTTACTTTAAAAAAATAAATAAAATTTCATGAGATTTTGCTAGTTCGGGAAACATCAAACTAGCTCAGCAGAGAATATCAAATCAATCAATCAATCATTTCATTACCTTAGTTATCTTACAGGAGACCCAGAATCTCCATGAAACCGGAGATATAATTCCCAGAAACCATTGAACATAACAGTAAGTAAATGACAAAATTTAAAGGAAAAAAAAGCTACAGTATATTGTCTTAAGTTAATGAAAGACTGCCATCATTTTCAATATGATTCAGTTATAAATAATGAGGTAAATGATGGAATGAACAAGTAGCTGGGTTGCACATACTTAACAAGAACATGAAATACTGTAAATGGTATATGAAATGAAAAAGTATCATGTAATTACTCCTTTTCAGTTTTTGGTTATTTCCCCAGACTGTGAAGTCGGTTTTGTTTTTCTTATAAGCCAAAAAGCAGTTCTTATATTTCATTATAGCTCTTGACAACAGTGTTCAGCTGAGAAAGAACTTCTGTAGCCAAAGTGGGACTGATGACAGGTACCTGCATGAGGTGGTCCTGCATAAAGGGTATTAGAGAGTCATCTTCCTGCTGCCTGTCTTCAAACCCTGTCAAGTTCTTCACTTTCTTTTGGAGAGCCCTAAAATGCTGACATTCAGCCTTAAAACTGGGCACATTATCTTTTTTTTTTTTTATCAACTTTATCTGTATTTCCTCCACCTTTAAACAAAAGGAAAGCTAAAATCCAGTGAATTCCCCTTCTCCCCTCCTTTTACTACTTCCAGCTGGTGACACAGAAACAGTCCCACAGTTATATAACCCATACATCAGTCCAAGGTTTCTTCAGAGAAAGATATATGTGAGGACCTGAGGACCCATGCCAACTGTGGGGCTGTGGGTTTCCAGTCCACAAAACTCAATGTAACAACGGAATTACTTATGGTTGAATATCCTAAATGGGATATTCATAGATTTTGTTTAGGCTTAAACCACAATGTTTTTGTTCAACTTTGTGAAACCCCTGATAAATATGACAGGTGTTATTTCTGTGTAAGAGCTGAAACAGTATAAAGAACTGAAATCTACCCTGTCTTGAAGGTTGAAATATAAAACGAAACCTACACACACACATACACATACCAAGGCTTCTTCCCCCTTCCAAGGGAGGTAGCCACAAAAGGAAAGGCATAAAAAACACTCCCACCCATTTCATCCCTAAATACACTCCACACCCCTCCCACCCTTCCTCTCATCTGAGCACCTCCTGGATGACGAGGTCATCCCTGAACCCTGCCCACCGCCCTGGGTCAGAAGCAGTGTCGCAAGACACAGTACATCCACAGCAAGGCCGCTTCATTTAATCGGCGACCCCCCCTCTCCGTCCCCCTTTGCATATAAGGAGAGGACGGGGAGAAATCCCGTCGGGCTGCGTCAAAATTTACTCACACACACTACCCCACCCCCCACCCCCCCGCCTATTCCTCCTCATGTCGTCACAACATCATCCATATACAACCATTCTCCACTCACCTCTGTCTTCCGTCCTCTCCCTTCCTTCCTCAACAGACATTCCCCTCTTCCCCAAAGCCCCCTTCACCCCATCCATCCACCTCATCCTAGGACGTCCCCTCATGTTCACTTCCCTCCACATCTGCCTTCCATACCTCTTTTACTAGTCTTTCGTCACTCATTCTTTCCATGTGTCCAAACCATCCTAATATTCTTTCATCAACCCTCTCTCCCAAATCCTTTTTCACTCCTGTTCTCCTCCTCACCTCCTCATTTCTCACTCTATCTAGCCTAGTAACCCCCACCATACTTCTCAAACACCTCATCTAAAACACATTCAAACTCCTTCTCTCTTCTTCTCTTATGTTCCACGTTTTCTGCCCCATACAGTGCAAAAGGAAGGAATAAAATAAATAAATAAATAAAAATAAATAGAAAAATAAGAGGTAAGGCTGGAGGGAGGGAGGGAGGTAGGGGCAGTAGGAAATAAACAAAAACTGACAAAAAGACAGACAGACAGACAGGGAAAAATGCATGACAAACAGAGGAGGAAAAGAGAGAGAGAGATAGAGAAAATGTGAGAGAGCATGTGGTGAGATGTAGGACGACATGCAATAAAGTTTAACAGGATGCACCAAAAGTAATTTAAGCCTATAATTATATACATGAAGTGGCAGGGATTGTGGAATCAGTTTTACATGTTTATAATGTGGGTGTACATTTAGACTTAGCCATCCACTCATAAGGAAAATAGAGCCTTTGACCTACATTAATTTATATGGGTATATGTAATGTATGTGTGTACACAACAAAGGCCTTTTCTCCTTATAAGCAGGTGCCCAATCAAAGTACATATCCACATCATAAAAATATGCATACATATACAAATATATAATACATATACAAGACCCATTGAACCCCCCCTTCCCATCTTAGCACCTTAGGAATGATAGCTTAGCCTGTCCCCACCACATCATTCAAGTTGAGAGCTATGCAGTATGTAAAAACACAAAAACTTTAATAAAATGTACATATGGCCACTGCTTTGAGTAAAGAGTATGAGAAGTCAAAGTGCAGTGTATAATTATTCTTTACGTTCTTATATAGTGTACACAGTACAATTATTGAAATAAGCATGACTGTATCACATATTTGATACATAATATGAGAACTAATAATGCAGTTCTAGGTACACTTCACTAGCTTAGATCATGAATGTATATAATAATCTGATAATGTTTTACAATTAATTCCTTAAAAACCAAAAAACACAACTTATATACAATATTAAACTACAACAGTAAAACAAACATACTGAGTATCTGTTTCAGAATAAAGATGACACAAAGCACATAAACACAAAAATCAAACTATCAAAATTACATATTAAAATCTCTATCTAGGAAATGATAATCATTATCAAATTAAATTCATGATACATTGATTTTTTTCTTCAGAAATTGGCAATTTTCTTCTGATGGAGGGTACTTTATCACTTCCTTCAAAATATGAATAATGCTTATGCCTTCTAAGAAAGAGAGGGACTAGAACCAATTTCTTCATTGCATCAGTGATCTATACTATTGATATCCCAATTACTATATTGTGTGAATTTGTAGTGGAAAAGATTTACCCAATTTATATTGCCATCTTTAGTCTGAGGAAGAAGCAAAGTTGCAATACACTTGCAAATTTTGCCACCTAAATTGGTTTCAAACTTATACTCAGTGTATTAGCTTTTAAACATCTGACCAAGTAAGTTTTATGTTAGTAATCTATATAATTTATCTAAATCAAAATAGTAAGAAAACTAAAACAAGTTAAAATCTGCACACACAAACTCCCATGCTTAAATTACAAATATCATTCTCGCTATGAATATTAATTCATACACACAGTGGCACTTCTTTGGGTGGATGTAAAATATTCTCAATCCCCAGAGAAAATGCTAAGCCAAAGGTAAAGATTCCCATAACAATGTACAAGAGACCAATCATAAGGAGTCCTACTGACTTGAAGCCTCTAACACCGCCAATTACATCACTCAGCTGCAGCACCATTTGTATCAAGCACATGCCTGTGTGAGACAAATAATACATTTTAATGGACAAATATCAAAGAAGTCAATTATGGATAGTTTCCTTAATTCAACTTCATAATTAAGCATTTATCAGCACTTTAAATAACTGTAATAGATTAAGCTTTATTGTCAATGTAAACGCGAGTTTACTGTAATCTATTTTTACAAGCTATACATCTAATACATACAAGCTATACATCTAGAAGCTGAGATATGAGTGGGAGGGACTGAAGGACATTGTAGAACTAGGAATGGAGGAGGAATGGGCATGTTTCAAGGAGGGAGCCACAGGGTGTACAAAGATGATGTGTGGAACAAGGAGGATGGGAAGAAATATATGGAAGGGTAGTGAGTGGTGGGGTGATGAAGCAAAGAAGGCTGTAGAAGTGAAGAAATGAGCATTCAGAGATTGGTTGCAAAATAGGACAAAATAATCATACGAGAGGTACAAAGAAAAGAGAAGAGAAGTAAAGCATAAGATATATACATGCATATACCAATGGCTTTTTTCCCTTTACAAGGGAGGTAGTCAAAGTCAAAGGCATAAATCCACTCCCACCCATTTCATCCCCACATACTCCACTCCCTTCCTCTGGATGAGGGGACAGAGAGGAGGGGTCACCGATTAAATGAGGCAGCCTTGATGAGGATGTGCTGTGTCTTGCTGCATTGCCTCTGACCCAGGGCAGAGGTCGAGATACAGGGATGATCCATCATCCAGGAGGAGCCAAGAAATAAGGGAGGGGGTAGTGGATTGGAGTGGAATGTGTGTGGATGAAATGGGTGGGAGTGGGTTTATGCCTTTGACTGTGGCTACTTCCCATGTAAGGGGGAAAAAGCCCTTGGTATATTTCAAAACAATATACTCTTATTAATTATGTATAAAATATTACTGAGGTCCCATTCAGAAGGAAGAGGGCAGGAGATAGGTGTGAGTGGAGAATGGTTGTGAATGGATGATAAGAACTGATGTAGCCTAAAGGGATTTCTCCTCGTCTTCTCTATTAACTCATGAGGGAACAAGGAGGGAGGATTGCCACATAAATGAAGCAGTGGGGGTAAACTAGCTTCTGCTGCTAGATCCTGTTGTGGAGGTGCTGTGTCTTACTGCATTGGGCAGAAGGCAGGGATGGCCCTTCATCCACAAGAAGCTAAGACATCTATATAATTCATACATGTGAAAAAAAAAAACATTGTTAATTCAATTATACAGTCTTACCTGGAAACACAAAAATAAAAACAGCTGCTAAGCTTCCAAGGAGTTTCACCACAATGTTGATGTTTGGTGTAAAGACAGCCAGGACAATAGATGAGATCCATAGAATAACTGCAATCAACTGTAACAAGAGGCATGAAAT